>NC_023757.2:19454333-19817172 GCF_000499845.2 Phaseolus vulgaris
GAACCCTTCTCCCAGGAGTGAGACAGGGAATGAGCGACTCAACCCGCCAAAGGGTGATGACCTTGGGGAAAGTAAGAGAGTTAGCGAGAAACACTTTTCTTTCCCCAAGACGAGGCATCACCTTGAGCGATCGATGTCAAAGTCCTTTATGCACTTAGCGCTAGAGCGACAGAAAAAGCTAAGTAAAGACTAAAGAGCGATCACTGATGAGTCGTCAGTAATTGGCTAGTAGTGCAAAGCAGCGCACGAGGACCGTTAAACCCAAGCTGAGGGAATAGCCAGTCGTGATCAAGTAGAAGCAAAAGAGTAAGAGAAGCAGATCGCGCTAAGCCTAAGCTGGTTAACACTTAGTCGTGCGCAAAGAGTAAGAGAAGCAGATCGCGCTAAGCCTAAGCTGGTTAACACTTAGTCGTGCGCAAAGTGAAAGACGAAGCTCAAGATCGCGCTAAGCCTAAGCTGGTTAACACTTAGTTGTGTGCGAAAGGAAAGGTAAAGCCCAAGATCGCGCTGAACCTAAGCTAGCTAACAGTTAGTCGCGCACATAAAGATAAGTGAAGTTCAAAGAAAATACAAGGGAAGAAACTTATGTAACAAAAGAAGCATTGAGAGTTTGTATTCACAGTCAAGTCTTATACAAATTTCAGTGTAATAAGAAAATTGTGCAGAAGTTAAATTTACAGAAAAGAGAAAGGTTTAAGGGGCAGGGGGGATGAGCTTTCCATCCACCACTTCATGGTAGATGCTGAACTGCGAGAGGTCCAGGTCTGGGAGAACGCATTTGATTTGCTCGAGTGCTAGCTCGAATCCGTCTGTAAAGGCATCAGCACCCACGTTCATCAAATCAGCCTTCTCCACCTCCAGTTCTTGCTTTGAAGCCTCCGCAGCATCCCTCTCAGTGGTGACGACAGCAAGGGAGGAGGCAGCCTCAGACAGTTTGCCCACCACCTCCTCAAGTCTTTTCTCCCCAGCAGCAGCTGCTTCTTTGGCGGACTCGAGCTCCCCCAATAGCTGAGTGTTCTGTTGGCGCAGGGAGGAGGTCTCGGCCTTAAGCTCCACCACCGTGCAGTCCAAGGAGCTAACAGCTTGCCCCATCAAGATCTCTGTCTTGATGGTCTCTTGGACCTGCGCTAGGTACTCCCTCCTAGCTTTCTCCACCATGCCCCGCATCAACTCCACAGATCCTTGGGCAGCTTCAAAGTCACTTCGCAGTGACTCCTTGTCGTGCTCAAGATCCTTCACCCTCTTCTCCAGGGCTAGTTGCTTGCGGTACTGGGTGGAGAACTCCAGAGAGAGCACTACCTGCTTGGCCAGGTGCATATCCACCTCATCACCACTCCACTCGACAAGCTCCCGGTTGCTTATGAGTTGTCGGACCAGGGTGATTACCCTGCTGAAGTTTTCGTGGTTGGCCCCAGAAGTGCTTGGGCGCAAGCTGGACCCCCCACCTTCAGCAGTGGCGGTGGGGATTGGCAGTGGTGGTGGTGGACCCCCAGCAAGATGAGCAGGTGGACCAGGCGATTGGCCTGCTGGGGGGGAAGATGGCAGTTGGGAAGTTGGAGGCAACTGCTGGCCTGGAGAAGGAAGACTGGAGGGCTCTGAGGCAGGTTGAGCACAGGGAGGTGGGGAAGACCCTTCCTCTACTTCCACTACCTCAACCTCGCCAGGCTGAAGAGATGAGGCCCCCTCAACCGCTGCTCTTTTCCTTTGGCGGTGAACAAGAGGAGAGCCTGAGCTCTCCTCTTCAGTTGAAGCAGCAGCAGCAACAGCAGAAGAGGCGAAAGCTTTCACCAGCCTTTTCCTCTTCTTCCCTGGCTCGGGGCCTTCAGCTGGCGCGACCGAGAGTGGAGGGGCCGCAATGGGCTCAGTTGTAGAAGAAGAGGAACCAGTGCCCTTGGCTCCCCTACGTTTGGCAAGCTCCAGCAGGGCCAGCTTCCTGTCTTTCCCCGTCATCGAGTCTGCATACATGGAAAAAGGAAAGGTTAGATGGCCAAGTTATGCAAGTAAACCAAAAAGCACATAAAAACATGCATGAGAAGAGACAGGTATGCTAAGAGGTGCAAGAAGAGCTACCTATATATTTTTTCAGAGCCACCACATCAAATTCATCTTTGATGAGGCGGGCGGAGTTGTACTTGGCCCCCAGGAGCAGCCCACACAGCTCGCGCTCATAGGGGGCCATAGCTTCGAGGTCCCTGGATTTCTTGAACTCGACTCCAGGAACCCAGTAGAGGGGGTACCCCTCGAGCAGGCTTGGACTTTGAGGGGTAGCAGATATCATGTAGAATCTGCCCTTCCAATCTTTGAAGGATTGCTGGTACAGGCCCAGGAGCACCCGTCCAGCAACCCCGTTCAGGCTCACCCAGGACCTGTCCCCAGGGTCTTCGCTTCGAAGAAATAAAGGAACACGTCCACGGAGGCGTTGTGCCCGAAATGACTGCAGAGGATTTGAAACGCCCGGATGAAGGCCCAGGCATTTGGATGGAGTTGGTAGGGCGCGACGTTTAACTCCATCATCAGCTCCTTTTCGAAGAAAGTGAAAGGGAGGCGCAGCTTTAGTCTTTTGAAAATGGCGGAGTAGATGAAGACAAAGGGCACCCCATTGGTGGCCCTGTCATCTACGCAGATAGGCATCCCTCGAGGAGGGATGCGGATTTGAATGTTGAAGTCGTTCTCCCTGTCGATGGAGCAGGAAGGCTCATCGGGGTTGCGACTTAGCAGGGACTTGAGATGGCCCTCAGGCAGTAGAGTGGAGGTTTCGGCGAGCAATGCCAGGGGAGCCCATTGGTAGACCCTGGCATTGTCGTGGTAGGAGGTAGCCACAGGCGGTGGTTGAGCTGGCGCACTCGCGGAAGGCTGTGCACCAGAAGAAGAAGCAATGATGCGCGCAGTTTGTTTCAAGCGAGCCATCGTGAGATAACTGCAAATGGAGGAAAAACGAAAAAGTCAGAATAAATTGGAGAAGGAGGAATGATGAATGTTTTGGTGAAAACAGAAAAGGGAAAGGAAAAGGAGATGCCCAAATGAAAAGAAGAAGAAGAAGAAGCAGAAGCCAGAGTAAGAGCCTGAAAAAACCCTAGCGCGGGTTCGAGAGAGGGAAATGGGGAAGATGAATGCATGATAACTAGAATGATAAATGCAATCGGTAAAGATGACCAAAAGGGGGCCAGGGAAAAGAAAAACCATACCTTTGAATGATCGCAAGAGATTGGGAAGCAGAGAATTTGAAGAAAGATGGGTGCGCAGAAGAGAAGTTCGCAGAGAGTCTGGGAGTCGAATGAAGAAGATGAAGGAACAGTGGAAGGGCGCGCCAATTTGAATAAGAGAAGCGCTAGCGACGCACAACGCTGGCCGTTGATGGCGCCACGTGTCGCGAGATTAAGAGAGGGAGTCCAAACGTTAAAGAAGCAGCACGTGAGGTGGCACGTGAGGCGGCCCCACTTGCCACGTGGACTGGGGGCACGACCACTTAGTCTCTTCGCTGAGAACGAGTTATCGACTCGAGACTGGGGGGCTTGTGATCCGATCGGTCATCGGTAGTCGATGATGTCAGCAGCAGAGAACCACGTGGACCACTCGAAGGGTGACACGTGGACCAGGTGGCAGAGAGGTCGGGGGGACGATCGCCAAGAGAGGTGATCGGTGGTCAGTAACCAAGTTACCACCGACAGATCAGGCGGCAGAGAGGTCGGGGGATAGATCACCCAGAATGGTGATCGGTGGTCAGTAGCCAAGTGACCACCAGCAGACCAGTTCCCAGACTCGCGCCTGGAGGCAGAGCGCGATAAGCGAATAAACACTGATCAGTCATCGGGTGTATTGTCATCGGGGTCTCGTGTTACACGCAGTTAAGCTGGGACTAAGGTTCCAAGCGAGAGCGTTACGCATGGACCTCGCATGAGCACACCTCAAGGAATCATGCACGAGAGTGGCCTGAGGGAACTAGTAAGCCAGTCGGTGATTGGTGATTCCCTCAACCCATTACGTGCGTGGCATCGTGAAGGGTGAGTCGCCTACGCAGAGAGTAACGTTTGGTGAGTGTGCCTAGACCAGCCACACCCGACGTTCTCCTAAGAGTATGCGATTTACCCAGATAAGAGAAGCATCCTGAGTTACTCCGCAAGGGCGTAACTTAGGCACACAAAGAGAGGCGCTAGAGCCCTTCCAGTAAGTGACACGTGTGTGGTTAGATGTGAGTTGCAGGCCTCCACGTGTCATCATCTGAGAGGGGTGCGGTCCAGACAAAAGAGCACTCCGTACCACTAAAGGTACAGACAGGCGCAGCCAAGCGCAGACATGCGCAGACTCTCATGCTCCCCATTGCTGATTCTGAAGGTACGCTTTCTCTGAAAAGCATAACAGGGTTCTGACACATGCCAGAAAAGCATTACAGAATTCTGTTATGCCCAGAAGCAGAGAGAGAGAGATAAAAGAAAGAATCGGGGTGGGAGAAGGGGAAGAAAAAAAGACGAAAAACAGAGTGCAAGTTTTTCTCACACACGCATTACTAGTTTCCAGTTTCTGGTGGTTTTGTTGGACTAACTTGATCGTTGGAGTGCAAACGGCCGCTAGAGGCGCCGTCTGTGTTTTTTGCAGGTCACATTTGACGATATCTGAGAGAAAGTTCGGAGGGTGATTTTGCAGAAGACGCAGTCGCGTAGACAAGGCAGAGAGTGCTACGAAGCGATTCGTCCACGTTCGAGTTGCCGGCAGGATCAATACTTTTAAACTATTATTATACAGAACATTCACTTTCTTATATATAGTTTCCTAGGTTGTAAAACCTCAGATTGTAAATGAGAGAAGTAATAAACATATCAAAACACAATTTTAACACATGAAATTGTTTTTCAAAGATATCACAAGTGTTTCAATCAATTAATAGACCTTAGATTGTAAAAGAAGTATTAAAACATATCAAAATACAATTTGAACACATGAAATGGTTTTTCAAAGGTATTATCACAAGTGTTCGAATCAAGTAATAGACCTTAGATTGTAAAAGAAGTATTAAACATATGAAAACACAATTTTAACACATGAAATTGTATTTCAAAGATATTCATAAGTGTTTCAATCAGTTAATAGACTAAGATTGTAAGAGAAATATTAAACATATCAAAACACAATTTGAACACATGAAATTGGTTTTCAAAGATATCGTAAGTGCTTTCAATCATTTAATAGCGAAAAGAACAAGTTGCAAACACTTAGTTAAGTAATACGCTTGTTTTCAATAGTTAAGATACTTTTAAACTATTATTATACAGAACATTCACTTTCTTATATATAGTTTCCTAGGTTGTAAAACCTCAGATTGTAAATGAGAGAAGTAATAAACATATCAAAACACAATTTTAACACATGAAATTGCTTTTCAAAGATATCACAAGTGTTTCAATCAATTAATAGACCTTAGATTGTAAAAGAAGTATTAAAACATATCAAAATACAATTTGAACACATGAAATGGTTTTTCAAAGGTATTATCACAAGTGTTCGAATCAAGTAATAGACCTTAGATTGTAAAAGAAGTATTAAACATATGAAAACACAATTTTAACACATGAAATTGTTTTTCAAAGATATTCATAAGTGTTTCAATCAGGTAATAGACTAAGATTGTAAGAGAAATATTAAACATATCAAAACACAATTTGAACACATGAAATTGGTTTTCGAAGATATCGTAAGTGCTTTCAATCAATTAATAGCGAAAAGAACAAGTTGCAAACACTTAGTTAAGTAATACGCTTGTTTTCAATAGTTAAGATACTTTTAAACTATTATTATACAGAACATTCACTTTCTTATATATAGCCGCCGGCTGATCCCCGCTACTATCCTTAACGGGCGCCACCTCTTCCACGGGCGCCGCGTCGTTAGGGCCCTCCTCCATGGGTGTATTTGCCTCGGGCGCCGCCCTCACGGGTGTGGCCTCGTCAGGCGTTGACCCAGTGGGCGTCGCCTCAATCATCATCGTGTCTGCACTTGGTGGACGCTCAAACACCATGAACAGGCCTCTCTTCGTTTTCAGGCTATTCTCATAACATTTCCGCGCCTCCTCCTGATCCGACTTGATGACAATCACCTTGCCACTGAGATCTGGCAGCTTCATCTTCATATGGCGCGTGGAGGCTACTGCATTCAGCCTATTCAACGCCGGTCTGCCCAACAAGATGTTGTAGGAGGAGTTGGCGTTTACGACCAAGTACCAAATGCTTTCGGTACGCGAGGCCTCTCCATCTGTGAACGTTGTCCTCAGCTCCAAGTAGCCTCGAACCTCCACCTGGTTATCCACAAACCCATATAGGCACCATGTGTAGGGCCTCAAAAGGTCAGGAGACAACCGCAGCTTGTTGAATGTCGACCAGAACATAACGTCTGCAGAACTTCCCTGGTCGACTAGAACCCTGTGCACCTTTCTTTCAGCCGTGACAACCGAGATGACCACGGGGTCATTGTCGTGCGGCACGACGTGTCGCAGATCCGCCCTCGTGAACACGAGGTCCGACTCCCACAGATCACCTGAGATTCTTTCCTCGATTGAGTTGACCCCCCTCGCGTATTTCTTTCGCTGGGAGGCAGTGGGTCCTCCGCCGGAAAAATCTCCCGCAATGGTGTGAACCTCGTCGAGAACAGGCATCTCGTGCGCTTGCACTTCCGCTGGCGCCGGCAGGGCGGCGATCGTGGCGGGTTCTGCGACATAATCCTTCAGAAACCCGCTTCTCACAATCTCGTCTAGCTGGTAACCCAGCGACAGGCAGTTATCGATGTGATGACCAAAAGCCTCGTGGAACTCACACCAAGATGTGATGACCAAAAGCCTCGGCGATCAGGTCCTTCAACTCCACCACAAAGTTGTATCTCGCCGGCCTCACCCTCTCTCTCGCCGGGCGATCGCCTCCTGCTTCTTCCTTCCCATCGCCCGGGGTTGGGGTTTTCTGGTCTCATAGGGGCGTCTCCCCTCTAGCTTCTTCCTTCCCATCGCGGTCTCGTTGACCCTGACGGGCTGAACCTGCGTCTGCGCCCTCGGGCGCGAGGGCACGACACTGGTTCGCTTCTCGCACACCTCTCCTTCGGAGGCGATATGTTCCACCGCCCGACGCCGTATTTCAGCAAAGGTCCTTGGGCGATTACGGATAATAGATTCGCAAAAAGGGCCGGGACACACGCCTTTCCTGAAGGCATACAGAATCATAGGCTCCTCCAAAGTACAAACTTTCACTACTTGGGCCCCGAAGCGGTTGATGTATTCTTTTAGGGTCTCCCCCTGATACTGTTTTAAATCAAACAGATCATAGGAAACTGGCGGCGGGGCCTTGTTCGCCAAGTATTGCTCCCTAAACAGCTACGACAACTCCCGAAAGGAGGTGATATGGCCATTTGGAAGGCTGATGAACCAATCCATTGCCATTCCTGTCAACGTGCTCATAAAGAGCTTGCACCTCGTGGTATCGGAGCCGCCTACCAATACCATCTGTGTGTGGAATGCAGTGAGATGCGCCTCAGGGTCCTCCATCCCGGTAAAAGTCACCTTGGGCCCCGCGAACGTGTTGGGGATTGCCGCATCCAGAATCTCCTACGAGAAGGGTGTGGAAAACTCCCTTGGTGGGGTGAGACGCTCGGTCTCATCTTGTTCGCGTTGCCCTTGGTTATAGTTCAAATCCCGGCGCAACTCTTCATTCACCCGATGGAGCTCTTCGTTTCTCGCGCGCGAGTCTGCGAGGTCCGCCTGGATGCGTTCCTGTTCTATCCTCGACTCCGCCATCTCATCCTGCAGCCCCCACATCATTTCCAGTACCTGCTGCATGGACATTTCCTCACTCGCCGCACGCGCGGTACCTTGTCTAGTGGTAGCCCTCATTCTTCGTTGTTTCCTCCAACTTCTGCTACCGTTATAGTGGCTCTGATAGATCTTTGTTGCTTGTGATGGGACTGATGTTTTAAATCGGCCCCACGGTGGGCGCCAAATGTTTCGGCCGCTTGACCTGGGACGTCTTTGTGCGCAACCTCACCCGTCAGCTAGGGACTCCTTCCCACTGGTTACCTGTGGATTCCTACAAAGAAGGACAAAAGGGCGCCCTATCGGCCGTTTGCACTCCGACGCTCAAGTCAGCTAGCAAGAAACACCAAAACTATACACCTCCGTATCGGAGCACCGTGAATGTCACTCTGAAGGTGGTCAAAAAGAAACTGTGTATTGTGTATCTTTCTCCCTCTGGCAAACAACCTCTCTCTCTAGTCCCTTGTCCGTAATCTCAAGACTCGAGCAAGCAACTAGAGTGTACTCTGGGAAAGTCTGCCAAAAGTTCCAACCCCGTTTCCAACATTCAAGGCACTATTTAAGCTACTCCAGCATTCAAAGCGCCTTAAAGCGCATTTAATTATAAAACGCTCAGCGCATTTAAGACGTTTAAACCGCTTGGGAGCATTTATAATACCTTAAACACTCGAAACGGAAACTGTATTAAATAACTTTAATTACCTTGTACCTGACAAAATGACGTTTCTATTTTGAGTTGGCTGTTGTACACGTGGAGGGCCTCACAGCGCCGTGACCCCATCTGAGGGTATTTCCTCGTGTGAGTCCTCCTACCTAGGAGTGCATCTGCGCAAGGGGTGACTTTTTGGAAGCCAAATCATGTGATGGAGATCAAGCTCAAGTGGACATGGAGGCCAATCAACAAGATCAAGAAGAGGTAGAGGCACAAATAGAGGACGCCCATGGAGGTCAAAGCCCACCTCAAAGGCTTACAAGAAGCATGTTCAAAGCTTTAGGAGCTAGGGGACAATTATTCTCTCTTTTTGTAATTTCTTTGGTTGAAGGTGCTTAGAGGGAAACATTAGAAACCTCTTTTGTTATAGCATCTTGTAGGATTTAATTAGGTGCTTTAGGAGGCGGGTGCGTTAGTAGATAGGTGTAGGAGTAGAATAGAAGGTGCCAAAGTGAAGGAAGGGGTCACACCTTCCTCATGCCTTGTAATTGGCGCCGATTCTAGATTTTAGGAGGGAAATTTGAATTTGTGTAGCTTGCATTTCAGCACCTTAGGCTATAAATAAAGGTGCTCCCTTTGTAAAATGGAGATTGGAATTAAGAGTAAAGAAACTATACTCAAATTTTGAGTGATCATTGGAGAGCTTTTGAGCCTTCTTCTCTAGTCTTATCTTGAAGGATGCATGGTGTCCTCAAGTGGCGGCAGCACACTCATCTAGGAGCAACCATCCTTCTAGTGGCGTGATCATCCAACCATACATCCATCTTCATGAGCACTCTCTTCTCCTTCCTTTCTTCTTTTGTTATTTCCTTGTCTTAGCTTGTTTCCTTGTTGTTTTTGGTTCGGCATTTTCAGATTTTAATTGTGTTGCTTCGGTTCTTTTGTGTTCCTTGTTGTTCTTCATCTTTCTTCTTCTTTTTCCAGCTTTTGGTTCGGTACATTTTAAATTCCAGCATCCTATTTCAATTTGCTTGGCTTTTGTTCCTTTTTGTTCGGTTCAATTTGACTATAATTGGAACTTCCATATGAGTTTGTGTTTTGGCACTAGTTTTGGTGAGTTCTTGTTCATAGAACCTTGATCCATTTCTATGATAAAGTGCCTATCTCATAACCAACTCAAGATGATTCCTAAGAATGTCAATAATCATTCTAATTATGCTAGTGGAATCACATCATCATGCCCCCAAACATCTAGTCACTCACTTTGAGAGCATATCTACCTTCCTCTCGTACCCTGCACCTGGCTGCCCCCAGGCGTGACCCTTCTCATGAGTCGCAACTATCCCAAGGGCGTCTCTGGGGCGGCAGGGGCACTTCACGAGTCAGATTGCTCTACACTGGCGCTATTACTATGGCCTTGAAGCCACCTTTCTCTTCTCTTTATTACTACCCCGGGTTATCGGGGTTTGAGGCCTTCCCACGGCGTCGCTCCCTCCATGGTCTTTCCTACCCATGGGTATCGGGGAGCGACACTGTGATTGCCTTGCTTTTGTGACATTTGGCCTTGGCGACACCCTAGCTGGGCGACGCCTTGACTTGGCGATGCCTTCACCTAGGCGACGCCTTACCTTGGCGACGCTTCCTTTCGGCGACGCCCTGCCTCGGCGATGCTTGCACTTGGCGTCTCCTCACCTTGACTTTGACCCTGACGTTGACTTTGACCTTGACTTTGTCAATGCCCAGATACGGGACGGTACAACATCCAAAATGAGGTGTGAAAAGTTTGGTTGTGATCTTGGTTGGGTTTTGGCTTAGCCAAGTTGGGTGGATTGGCTTTTTGTGCCTTGGTAGCAAAATTGGTGAATAAGTGAAGTCATGGTTTTTGAGGAATCTTTGTGGGCAATTGATGGCATTCTGATGAACTCTTCTTGGATTTTTGTTGATGATGGTGCGGAAGCTTAATGGATGAGAGTGGAACAAGTTCCTCCTAAGAGGTGTGGTGACCTTGAAGGTGCATGAGAGGTAGTGAAGGTTGGAGTGCTTCGCCCATCTCCATTTGGGGGTGAAGTTTGAAGACTAAAAACCTAATTCTAGAGAGAATTTGGCAAGGGAGTAATTTGAATGGCACTTGGGAAGCATTTCATTACTCAAAATAGTCTTCCAAATACATGAGCCAAACCCTCTTTCTTATAGTGTTTAGAGGGCTGGAAATTCAAAAGAAAGTGGAGGGAAATTCAAATGAGAAGCATTTGAATTTGGAGCCAATTCGTAGTCACAAGAAAAGTGTGACTTGGTTTCTATTTTTCGCAACTCCTAAATCTATATCTATACTTTTTTTTTTGTCACATGGAAGGTGTGACTTAGCTTTATACATTTGCAACTCTTATATTTATATCTACACCTCCCTTTATGTTCTACTAAAAATACTCTAAAGTAATTACAAAAGAAAGACATCCAATGATGCTTAGTTGGCCCATATCTTCTATTTGTTGGGCTTGAGCTTAAGTTTGAACTTGTATTTGGGCTTGGGCTTTTTCTATCATAGGCTTGGGCCTCTTCCATCATCCCGTCCCTCTTGAAAAGGATTTGTCCTCAAATCCAATGCTTCTCCTTCATCATCATTATGTGGATGTTTGTGGCTGAATGGTGCCCATCATCTCCCTCCTTCTTGAGAAAATCTATCCTCAGATCCACAGTGTCGATCTCTGATAGCAGCCTCTTGCTTTGACAACTAAGCTCGTCCTCCCGGATCAAACGTCCATCAATGGGAATCTTGAAACAAAGCAAAGGAGTTAGTTTGAGCAATTGGAGAAAACTTAATTGTATGAAGTTGCCATTCTTTTTTCTTTGGCAACTTTTCACAATATTTCCCTTTTGATGGTTGTATGTGTTCTATAATCATCTCATTCATTTTAAAAATGTTAATTTGTGGTTACCTTCTCTTTAGGCATAAATCCTATAGGAGATGGTAACAACTTGAAAGGAGAAAGATGATTTAGCCCACATATGACCTCAAAAGTAGAAATATAAGTAGTTTTGTGAACTACTTTATGGTATGTATGCTCATCTCTAGAGTTGTGTTTGTCCTTTATGATTATTCTAGGCATAGTAGAAAGAACTAGATTTTCAAATATATTTTGACCATGCTTTTGAGGATGATAAGAATTTAAAGTGTACAACTTAGTTGCAAGTTTTCCAAAGAGAATCCTCAAATCATGGTTTGCGAAATTTGGAGCTCTATCCAAACTTATGCTTGAGGATAAACCATGAAGATGTATCACTTTTCTAGAGAAGAGTTTATCTATATCCATGAAAATTGAATCAAAACCTTTTGTTGTCCTAGGAAGCTCCAATATGACATTTGTGTCTTCCCAAGGATCATTTGCAAAAAGGTGAAGGAGTATAGAGTTCTTGAGACATTGCCTTAGGTGTAGTTTTAAAACAAGATATGTATCTAGGGTAATGTCTTTGAACATCTTTTCTCATGGGGGACAAAAGTTTTCCTTTTAAAAGCTCTAGAGTTTTATCAACTTTAATTTGGCCCATGAGTTCTCCTTCATGAAGACTTTTTCTCTTATGTGTAAAGATAGTCTCGTTGTTACAACCATTGTTTATGAGAATTTGTACATTTTGCAATGGTTGTCTCAATAAGACATGACAAGTTTCTTTAGGCACTACCTCAAATAAAAATTTGTTTTTGTAGATGCTTATAGATAACTTGACATTTACTTGGTGATATCCTAGCACATATGAGAAATAATCCACTTCATTTTTATCTATGAAAGCTTCTTTTAAAGACTCTTCTTTTTTTATTATGCTTGCAAGTGTTCCTTTACAAGAGGTAAGGCTAGGTTTTTCTACAAGAAGCATGTTTTCAAAGGTATTTTTAATTTGCTTGTCTTGTTGAATGACCTTGTGGGAAGGAACACTCTTCTCCCACGGCTTTTGTTTCACAAGGGTTTTCTCTTGCTTTTCTATTTTTACATTTTCATCACTCTCACTAGATTCTTTTTCTTGGCTACTATTCTCATCTTTGTCCTTTAAGATCATAGATCTTTCATTGGAACATTGAGATGCTAATTGATCATTTCCAAGGTATTCTAAACATGGAATTTATCTAGCTTGAGTGTGAGAGATATGCTTGGTTAGGTTTTGGGAAAGTTTTAGAAATGTTTCTTGTATATGTTCTTCCCCTCTATGGAACTCATCCTTGTCATAAGATACATAGTATGAACTTTGTTTTTTACTTTATTGTTTTCTCAAAATTTGTTTTTCAACTTTAATGCTAAGTTGAATCAAGTCATTTAAATCTCTATAAGGTAAAAGTTCAACTTTGTTTCTTATCTCAAGTTTGAGACCACTTAGAAACCTAGCTATGGTGGTATGGTTGTCTTTGATAATCCTTGCCTTCTCAATATATGATATCATCTTTTGCCAATATTCTTCTACACTCATATCTTTTTGATGAAGTCTTTGTAGCTTGTCCATCAACTTCCTATTGTAATGTGAGGGAATATGGCGACATCTCAAAGCTCCCCTAAGGTCATTCCAAGATGTAATGGGAGGGTCTTTGTGGAGATGTCTCTCTCTTTTTAGGGCATTCCACCAAGACATAGCTTCACATTGAAAACTTAAGGTAGCTAAGGGTACTTTCTTTTCTTCACTCATATGGTTGTAAGCAAACAATTGCTCTACCCTCATCTCCCAATATAGATATGTTTCTACATCTTCTTTTCCATAGAAATGAGGTAGCTCTACCTTAACCTCTTTAAGGTTTTCTTGTCTCTTTTCTAGCTCTCCTAGGGGGTGGTTGATGATATTTATTTATCTCGAGACTTTCTTCCCCAAAAGATTCACAAACTTGAGAGCTATATGCATGAGAATGTAATTTTTTTGAAATTTGAGACTTCTCACCCTTTGCTTTAGTCAATTCATTAGTTTTGGTCTCATTCTCCAATTGTTTAGATAAAATTGATTGAATATACTTGGAAAGTTGTTTCAAAAGGGATTTGATGGATTTCATATCACTTTCCATAGACTTTGAAGAATGAGAAGACATGAATAGAGCTTTGTGTCTAGAAATGTTTTACTTTGAGAAAAATGAGGGAAGTTAAAGAAGGTAGTTTTCCAGGTAAGAGAGGTGAGTCACAATGGACTACTTAAATACCAAGTCTTGCCTTAGCCAAAAACTATCCCTCAAGATCTTCACACAAATCTTTCTCTTGGTAAACCACTTAAAACACAATGAAGTTGGAGAAATCAAATTTTTAATGCAAGAAACAATGCAAACTATCTAATGAACCAAGAAAAATTAGCAAAGCTTAAACAAGACAAAAGCAAAGCAAATAAGGGTAGCTAACTAAAGGCAAAATGATGCAATTAAAGCAATTAACAAAAACTAAGCTAGATAGTTCTAAGCTAGTCGACCCTAGGTGAGGCTTCTTGGACACTTGGAGCCCTTGAAAACACACTCACCATCTAATTGCGTAATTAAACAAGTAATTAACAAGAGTTAAGTTGCAAAGAAATTAGATGGAACTCCCTTTGTTGATTTTCTATTTGCACTTCCTTTGTTGTCTCCTCTATGTTGGGCCTTCCAATGTATGTGGTGTATTTAGAAAGTGTTTGTTTCTGCCCCTTGCCTTTGTTCCTCTTGGAATTAGGTAATTAATTCTTCAATCCAGCACCTATTAAGCAAACTAGACTCCTCTCAAGTCAATTTCCACTCAATACCAATTGATAATTAATCCACCACCAAGCTTAGAGGTCAAAGAATTAAAGCAAGAAACAAATTAATTTGAAAAACAGTACCACACAAATGGAATTAAATGTGACAATTAGAAAGAGTTTCAATGAAATATTAGACAAGCAAATAAAAAGGTACTCAAAGAAAGGATGGCACACAAAATGGAACCTATGGAATAACACTAGATTTGATTTCAAAATCAAAAAACAGCACCACTGAAACAAATTGTTGTGGTCCATAATGCGTGATTTTCACAGATTTATTCTAAGCTGGCCTTTTAATATTTGCTTCTGAAAATTTATATTCAAACATATTAAGATCTCAAAAAACTTTTGGCGTTGGTTTCACTCCAAACGCATGCACCATTTGTTTTTAATAATTTTTCTAAAATCAGTGCTCAGAATCGCCAGTTGTAGCGTCAGGATTGCACACTGTTTTTGTAATTGTACCGGCCTGGTAGTCGGGAGTGATGACGTGGCGTCGAGCTATTATATAGGCGTGTTGGATGGGACACCTGGCTGGCAGAAGGGAAGGAAGTCGGGGGGTTCACGTAGTCGCCAGTTATTAAGTTGGCGTGCTCCGATCTCCATCATACCTAAACCGGCGGTCACCGAGTTGAAGATGAAGTCGCCAGATGTGAACCCAGGCGACCAAGTGATTAGAGATCGCCGAAACAAAGACATCGCCGAAGATGAAGGCAGATAGACACTTCCCAGCTGGCCAGAGGATGAGGTCGGGGGACAGCTTACTTGAACATATACGGTGAAGCAGGTAGGGCAGATCATGAAGGCGGCCGGCGAGACCACAGGGAAGGTGTGTACGAAGGCACCCGAACTCGCCATCCAGAAGAGATCACGCTCCAAGGCAACTATGCACTGAGTAGTATCATGCATAAGTAACTTAGCCAAAAAACCTGAAGAGTAAGAAGTAGCGCCCAAGTCAAGGATGCTCCAGATGATGGCACGTGTACAGCTGGATGCGAGCCACGTGTCCAGATGTGTAACTGCTAGGAGAGAGAAAGTGCCCAGGTATATAAGAGTTTCCAACGAACTTCTGAGGTACGCACATTCAGATTATTTCTTTACGCTTGCGAGTCTTGAGTACGCTGAGAGAGAATTGGTCACGGTTCCTTAGAGTTCTTGAGTTTTACTCTTAAGTAATTGGTGGTTCAGTCGCTGACTTGGGCGTCGGAGCGTGATCGGCCGCAGCGGCGTCGTTTCTTCTTTTGCAGGTTCTTGAGGTGGATCGCGTTGAAAGGACGGAGGCTAACACGGCGCAGGAGTCGATCCAAGTTTGACGAGGCACAGCTCCAGCGTTTTGGTCAACAGGCAGGATCAATAATATTTATCATTTTTTTTCTATTTCTTTTTTTGAACTGATTCTTTTTTTGTCCTCTTGATAACACCTCAATCTTGCAAAATGCAGAGTCTCAGAATTTTCTTATGTGTAAATGAATTTTCATTAGCAAAAATAGCCAGAACAGAATGGTGGAAAACAGAGGATTCTGTAAATCTGGAAATAAAAACATAATGATATACCAAAAGAAACACAATGGAATTAGTGTAAGGAATTTGTGTGGATCTAACACACAAATATGAACTTAAACTAAAAAGATAAAAAGCACCAAAGTATCAAAACACAACAGATTTCAGATCAAGAATTTATACCAAAAACAAGAAACAAATAATCCAAAAAAAAGTACTACTAGGATTTGATGACAAATATGGAAACACAAGACTTGACAAAACTTATAGATTTAGAAAATAAAATGACTCAAGCATGTTAATATGAAATGAATAAAATTTCAATCAAGACTCAAGCAACCTAAAAATAAAAACAGCAACACAAAGTATCAAGAATCCTACACAAAAAATTGAAATAAGATGTTCAAGCACAATTTGAACAAAAACTACCGATTGAATTGAATAGAAAAGCATTCAAATCATATTAAAACAGAAAAACAGCAAGACAACTTGGAATCAAGATGAACAACTAGGAAATAAGAAGAAATCAAAAGAAAAAACACAAAGAGATACTCATATTTGAAGAACTATAGCTCATGATACCAAATGATGACATTCCTATGAGCTCTTCTTGGATTTTTGTTGATGATGGTGTGGAAGCTTAATGGATGAGAGTGGAACAAGGTCCTCCTAAGAAGTGTGGTGACCTTGAAGGTGCATGAGAGGTAGTGAAGGTAGGAGTGGTTCGGCCATCTCCATTTGGGGGTGAAGTTTGAAGACTAAAAACCTAATTCTAGAGAGAATTTGGCAAGGGAGTAATTTGAATGGCACTTGGGGCAGTATTTCATTACTCAAAATAGTCTTCCAAATACATGAGCCAAGCCCTCTTATTTATAGTGTTTAGAGGGCTGGAAATTCAAAAGAAAGTAGAGGGAAATTCAAATGAGAAGCATTTGAGTTTGGAGCCAATTCCTAGTCACAAGGAAAGTGTGACTTGGTTTCTATTTTTGGCACCTCCTAATTCTATACCTACACCTTCTTTTTATGTCACATGGAAGGTGTGACTTAGCTTTATACATTTGCACCTCTTATATTTATATCTACACCTCCCTTTATGTTGTACTAAAAATACTCAAAAGTAATTACAAAAGAAAGACATCCAATGATGCTTAGTTGGCCCATATCTTCTATTTGTTGGGCTTGAGCTTTTATTTTTTTATTCAGCAATAAAATAAATTAAATTAAGTGGGATACTTCAGGGGTATCCCAACCTGTATACATCGACCATATAGATAGTTCTCCATAGGACATGGAAATAGCAACCAGAAAATGGCTTAACCTACATAAAACACCCAAGCAACTAATGAACAACATCACTTAGTGGACACCTAAACCCAACAACCCACTCCTTTAATAAGAGAGCAACGCATCAATCATGACAATACCGCCAAAGAGATGTGGTAGGACCAGAAAATAATAACCGTACCCTGAATTCTTTTCTTCATCTTTATAAAGGACAACAAAAACTCCTCCTGCATTCTAACAGCAACCTGCCATCCCCTTAGCATCATCCTTTTGTTCATTCATTTCACGTTAAAAACCGTGACAGTTTTGTATTTATGCCTCCAACGTCACTCTTATTCCACTATTGTGCAAGACATACATATGACTCCAACACCTCCACACCGACTCCATCCAACACCTGCACCTACATCTTTTATGTTTCCAACAGCAAACACACCAAATCCTTATGTAAACAACTGTTCACATCAAAACCAACCTACAACCTTACGATTGCAGTTGCAGCCTCAAGCACATACCATGGCTGAAGCACCACAAAGATACTAAAAACTGGATTTAGGAATCTCAACTACAACCTCCACACTCTAGAATGAATATGAAAATTGGGCTCTTGGTGCGACGCCAGTTTCAAAATCCGACCTTGATTAGTGCACCTCCCAAGTAGAGTAAGCTTGTCAATACCCACCCAACCCAGTACAAACTAGCTTTAGAAATTTGCAAAAGGACTCCCTTGGCTGCACCAAAAATGCACCTAAATTCGAATCCTGGGCACCATTCAGCAGCATCATTGAGGCCCTTTAACTTCTGATTGAGCTTGAGCTGAAGCTTGAACTTGTATTTGGGCTTGGGCTTGGGCTTTTTCTATCATGGGCTTGGGCATCTTCCATCAGGAATTGACAAGTGTATGAAAAATGAGGTGTGAAAAGTTTGGTTGCCAAAGGAATTGATCTTGGTTGGGTTTTGGCTTAGCCAAGTTGGGTGGATTGGATTTTTTTGCCTTGGTAGCAAAATTGGTGAATAAGTGAAGTCATGGTTTGTGAGCAATCTTGGTGGGGAATTGTCACAAATGCATCCAAAATGAGGTGTTAAAAGTTTGGTTGCAAAAGGAATTGATCTTGGTTGGGTTTTGGCTGAGCACGCCCCACATAATCACGTGCTAGACACGTCATCACACCTGATGACCTGGTCGGTACAACCCACAAGCATAAGAAATTTGTACTTAGTCCTTTACCACATTCTCAAGTGGTGAAAGACCAAATACAAATGAAACATAAGAGGGATGAGGAAAAAAAAAAAGAGCGCTAGAAAAAGAGAAAATCCTTAGGGATAGGAAGGCGTGGGAGAAGAGTGTTCCTTCCCACAAGGTTGCTCAACAAGAAAAGCCTTTTGAAAACGTTTTAGAAAATTTGCTTCTTGTTGAACAACGAAGCCTTGTCTTTTGTAAAGGAACACTTACATGCACTGCCACAAGTAGTGAACTCTTGAATCTACCTCCTCCAATAGAAAAACTTTTAAGTGAATTTGAAGATATATTCTCTAATGAGGGACCCATTGGACTTCCTCCCATTAGAGGTATAGAACATCAAATTGACTTCATTCTAGGGGCAAGCCTACCAAATAGGCCCGCTTATAGAACAAACCCCGAGGAAACCAAGGAGATAGAATCACAAGTTCAAGACTTGTTGGAGAAGGGTTGGGTTCAAAAGAGCCTAAGCCCTTATGTTGTACCTGTCTTGTTGGTGCCCAAAAAGGATGAAAAATGGCGCATGTGTTGTGATTGTCGAGCAATCAACAAGATCACCATCAAGTATAGGCATCCAATCCCGAGGCTTGATGATATGCTTGATGAACTACATGGGTCAACCATATTCTCTAAAATTGACCTTAAAAGTGGATATCACCAAATTAGAATCAAAGAGGGTGATGAATGGAAAACTTCTTTTAAGACCAAATTTGGATTATATGAGTGGTTGGTGATGCCCTTTGAGCTCACTAATGCCCCTAGTACATTCATGAGGCTCATGAATCATACCTTGAGAGATTGCATAGGTAAATATGTAGTAGTTTATTTTGATGATATCCTAGTGTATAGTAAAACCCTAGAAGACCATCTAAGTCTCCTTAGGGAAGTTCTTCTAGTGCTTAGGAAAAATAGCCTTTTTGCCAATAGGGATAAGTGTACCTTTTGTGTAGATAGTGTAGTTTTCTTAGGTTTCATAGTCAACAAAAGCGAGGTGCATGTAGACCCCGAGAAAATCAAAGCCATCCGAGAGTGGCCCACTCCACAAAATGTAAGTGATGTAAGGAGTTTTCATGGGTTCGCTAGCTTCTATAGAAGGTTTGTGCTTAATTTTTCAAGCCTAGCTTCACCTTTGAATGAACTTGTAAAAAAAGATGTTGCATTTTGTTGGAATGAAAAGCATGAGCAAGCCTTCCAAAGGCTAAAAGCTCAACTCACCAATGCACCAATTCTATCTCTTCCAAATTTTTCCAAAACTTTTGAGATAGAATGTGATGCATCGGGGGTAGGCATAGGTGTGGTATTGTCGCAAGGTGGACACCCCATTGCATATTTTAGTGAAAAACTCCATGGTGCCACCCTCAACTATCCCACCTATGACAAAATTGCTCTATGCTCTTGTGCGAGCCCTAAAGACTTGGGAACACTATCTTGTGTCCAAAGAATTTGTTATCCATAGTGATGACGAGTCTTTAAAATATTTAAAGGGCCAACACAAGCTCAACAAGAGACATGCTAAATGGATGGAATTTCTTGAACAATTTCCTTATGTAGTGAACAATTTCTTGAACAATACAAGAAAGGAAGCACCAATATAGTGGCCGATGCTCTTTCAAGGCGGCATACACTCTTTTCAAAATTGGGTGCCCAAATTCTTGGATTTGATCACATAAGAGAGCTTTACCAAGAAGATCAAGAACTTTCATCCATCTATGCCCAATGTCAACTTAGAGCGCAAGGAGGTTACTATGTGTCCGAGGGCTATCTTTTTATATAGGGAAAACTTTGCATTCCCCAAGGAACACATAGGAAACTCCTTGTCAAGGAATCACATGAGGGGGGACTTCACTTACCATCCAAGCCTCATTTTACATGGCGAAAAGGTGGTGATGGAGGAGAAGTGACCCCTGTTTCCACATTCCCAGACAACGTCCCCTGTTGAGATTTCTCCTTTTCCACCATCAGTGTTTGCTCAAGTTTTCGATACCCTGAACAAGACATAACGTGCAGGGTAAGATTCTTCAAAGCTATCTCTTGAGCTTTCTTCCGACGATCCTGTCATAATTGAAATAAACAAATTGAAGTAAATAAGATAAACTTATTAATGTTATATAAACAAAAAAATTACTTCACTTACGATCCAAGCCTCATTTTCACGGCTTTCTCTAAAAGACGCCATGTCTCTTCATCAATATGTTTGTACTTTAAACATGGATTTTCGTCTTTAAGGTCGCCAAAAATATATCTCGAAGTCAGTCTTGACTTAAAGGTATGAAATTTGAGTCCGATATTGGATATAATCTTTGATCGAAGCGGTTCCACATCAGGAATTTCAAAGTTTTCCTGCAAAATAACATCAGCAAATTAAAATTAATCAATGAATATTAAAAAGCATTATATTAAAATGTAAAGCTTACCAGAACATCCTCCCAGATCATGTTACGGTCGACCTCTGATGATGTGATTCCAATAGCCACATAGAACAAGATTCTTGACACTTTGAGGAATCACCTTGAGCTGGAAAATATAGAGGCACTTTTTTAGAAGTTGGATCATGGTTCTAAAATCAAGAACTCACCAATAACAAGTACCAAATCCCAAACTCATTTGGATGAACCAAATATTGTCAAATTGAATCAACAAAGGCAAATAAAAAGAAGAGACCGAACAGAATTGAAATCAAAAACAAAAGTACCGAACAGAATTAAGAAACAAACAGAAAAATAGGTGCTGGAAAATTAGAGGAACCGAAACAACAACAACTCAAAACTCAAGGCAACATGAACAAATTGAAGAAGAAGAAAGGAAGGAGAAGAGAATGCTCATGAAGATGGAGGAATGGTTGGATGATCACGCCACTAGAAGAATGGATGCTCCTAGATGAGTGTGGAAGCCGCCACTTGAGGAAACCATGGTCCTTCAAGATAAGACTAGAGAAGAAGCTCAAAGCTCTCCAAATGCTCACTCCAATTTTGAGTATAGTTTCTTTAGATAAAATTCAAATCCCCAATTTACAAGGAAGGCACCTCTATTTATAGCCTAAGGTGCTGAAAATTGAAAGCTAAACAATTCAAAATTCCCTTCAAAAGCTATCTAGAACCGGCGCTAATTGCCTAAGCAAGGAAGGTGTGATCCCTTCCTTCACTTTGGCACCCCCTATTCTACTCCTACACCTATCTACTAATACACCCCCCTAAAGGTCCTATTTAAAACCTAAAAGATGCTATAACAAAAGAGGTTTCTAAGGTTTCCCTCTAAGCACCTTCAACTAAAGACACTACAAAAAGAGAAAATAAATGTCCTCTAGCTCCCAAGGCTTTGAACATGCTTCTTGTAATCCTTTGAGGTGGACTTTGACCTCCTTGGGCGTCCTCCATTTGTGCCTCCACCTCTTCTTGAGCTTGATGAGTGGCCTCCATGTTCTCTTGGGCTTGATCTCCATCATACTCCCCGAGTTGGAGAGAATTCGACCACGAATTCTGGAGACCTACAGAAAAAGGAGTTAGATCGCTGACATTAAAAGTATGACTACCTAAGAATGTATCAGGCATATCTAACTCATAAGCATTGTCATTAATCCTCTTGAGGACTTGGAAAGGTCCATCCCCTCGAGGCATTAGTTTGGACTTCCTTTGAGTAGGAAAACGATCCTTCCTCAAGTGAAGCCAAACCCAATCGCCCTCATCAAACAACAATGCTTTTCTCCTTTTATTGGCAAGTTCAGCATACTTGCCAACCTTCTTCTCAATTCTCTTCTTGATGTCTTTATGCAAAGTTTTCACAAAAGAAGCCTTTTCATCCCCATCTTTGCACAAGACATCGTCAAGAAGGGGAATAGGAAGAAGATCAAGAGGTGTTAGGGGATTAAACCCATAGACCACCTCAAAAGGAGAATGGGAGGTGGTAGAATTTACTACTCGGTTATATGCAAACTCAACATGGGGTAGTAAATTCTCCCACACTCTAGGATTCCCCGCAATAAAGCATCTCAATAGTTGTCCCAAAGTTCTATTCACCACCTCGGTTTGACCATCGGTTTGTGGGTGGCAAGTGGTAGAAAATAAAAGCTTAGTTCCAAGCTTGCCCCACAAGGTCTTCCAAAAGTGACTCAAGAACTTAGGATCTCTATCGGACACTATAGACCTAGGAATCCCATGCAAGCGAACCACTTCTTGGAAGAAGAGGTTTGCAATGTGGCATGCATCATCCACTTTGTGGCAAGGAATAAAGTGAGCCATCTTTGAAAAACGATCCACTACCACAAAAATGGAGTCCTTTCCCTTTGATGTCTTGGGTAAGCCTAAGATGAAATCCATAGATATATCTACCCAAGGCATTGAAGGGATAGGAAGAGGAGTATAAAGACCATGGGGATGCATTTTAGATTTAGCTTTGCGGCAAGCTATGCATTTATCACACAAACTATGAACATGTTTATGCATATGAGGCCAAAAGAAATGTTCATGCAACACATCCAAAGTTTTAGCAACCCCAAAATGTCCCATTAAGCCCCCCTCATGAGCTTCTCTAACAAGAGATAATCTAATAGAGCATTGGGGAACACAAAGACGTTTTCCCTTAAAAAGAAAGCTATCTTGAATAAAAAAGTCTTTGTGTCCTCCCTTAAGACACTCTTGATAGATGAGAGAAAAATCAAGGTCATCATGATAAAGTTCCTTAATGTGATCAAAACCAAGATATTGAGATGTTAAAAGATTTAGCAAGGTGTATCTTCTAGAAAGAGCATCCGCCACAATATTTATTTTACCTTGCTTGTGTTTGATCACATAAGGAAATTGCTCAATGAATTCCACCCACTTAGCATGCCTCTTGTTAAGTTTGTTTTGGCTTTTCAAATATTTAAGAGATTCATGATCACTATGTATCACAAACTCTTTGGGAAAAAGATAGTGTTGCCAAGTAAACAAAGCCCTAACAAGTGCATATAATTCTTTATCATAGGTGGAATAGTTGAGATGACTTCCCTTCAATTTCTCACTAAAATAGGCTATGGGGTGGCCCTCTTGGAGGAGAACAGCCCCAATACCTATGCTTGAAGCATCACACTCAATCTCAAATGTCTTAGTGAAATTAGGAAGGGCCAAGATGGGAGCATTAGTCAATTTTTCTTTTAAAGTATCAAAAGAATTTTGTTGTGCTTCTCCCCAATGAAAGACCACATCCTTTTTCACTATGTCATTGAGTGGTGCGGCAATGGTACCAAAGTTTGGGACAAATCTTCTATAGAAAGAAGCAAGTCCATGAAAACTTCGGACCTCATTCAAAGATTTCGGTGTAGGCCAATTTTGAATGGCCACCACCTTTGTTTTGTCCACATGGACCCCTTTACAACTCACAACAAACCCTAGGAATTCTATATGATCAAGAGCAAACATACATTTAGCAAGGTTAGCATACAAATGTTCCTTCCTAAGGGTTTCCAAAACTTGCCTAACATGCAACCTATGGTCATTCAAAGATAAGCTATAAATGAGAATGTCATCAAAGTAAACCACAACAAACTTACCAATGAAAGGTCTAAGAACATGATGCATGAGGCGCATGAAGGTACTTGGTGCATTAGTTAAACCAAAAGGCATAACTAACCACTCATATAAACCAAAGTTGGTCTTAAAAGCCGTCTTCCATTCATCACCCGGTTTGATACGGATTTGATTGTAGCCGCTTTTAAGATCAATCTTTGAAAAGATTTTTGAACCATGTAATTCATCCAACAAATCATCTAGTCTAGGTATGGGATGCCTATACTTAATGGTTATGTTATTGATGGCCCTACAATCCGAACACATTCGCCATGTGCCATCCTTTTTTGGCACTAAGATGATAGGCATAGCACAAGGACTCATGCTATCTTGCACCCACCCTTTTTCAATCAAAGCCTCAACTTGTTGGCGAATTTCCTTGGTTTCACTTGGATTGGTCCTATATGCGGGACGATTTGGTAAAGAAGAGCCCGGTATCAAATCAATTTGGTGCTCAATCCCTCTCAAAGGTGGAAGTCCATTTGGAGGATTTTGAAACACATCTTTGAACTCTTCTACCAAATTTTCCAAGCAATGAGGACTATCAACAAGTGTTTCTATGCTAAGAGTTCTAGGGATGGCTAAAAAAAGAGGATGATGAGCCACTATTTCCCTTTCAATGTCACGCCTAAACACAAGGAGTGTAGGCTTAGAACTCTTATCTTTTTTATCTTTTTTATCTTTTTCACTCTCCCTCTTTTTCTTCATGATAACTTGGTCCTCATGGACTTCTCTTGGAGAGAGAGATTTTAAAGTAACCTTGTGACCATGGAATTCAAAAGATAATTTGTTGGTAAAGCCATCATGTAAAACTTTTCTATCAAATTGCCAAGGCCTTCCCAAAAGAACATGAGTGGCTTCCATGGGCACAACATCACATAATACCTCATCTTTGTATTTTCCAATGGAGAAATGGATGAGGACTTGTTTATTAACAATTATTTCTCCTACTTCACTAAGCCATTGTAACTTGTAGGGCTTTGTATGAGAGATAGTAGGCAATCCAAGCTTATCTACTACTCTTGTACTAGCCACATTTGCACAACTACCCCCATCCACTATCAAGGAACAAATGTTGTTTTGAATAAGACATCTTGTATGGAAAATATTTTCCCTTTGACTTTCATCAAAAGGTTGTGAAACTTGTCCAAGAAGTCTTCTCACAACTAACAAGTCCCCTTCAAGTGGACATTCGCTCTCTTCCTCACTAGATGCATGAGAATGCAATGAATGCTTTGAAGAATCCGAATCATGCTCACCAACTACAATGCCCTCATGCATGTACATACTTCGTTTGGAAGGACAATTTGCAGCAATATGACCATAACCCATACATTTAAAGCATTTAGTGTTAGATGTTCTAGTGGGAGACTTAGGTCTAGATGTTGATGGCTTAGATTCCTTGGGTTTGAAAGAAGAATCTTTGGAAGGATGTTTTGAAAAAGAAGTTTTGTTTCTCCAAGACTTGGAGTAGTATCCATTATTGGAAGCATTTTTAAAAGAGTTTTTCTTAGCAAGTTGGGCTTCCACCTTCATTGCCAGATGAACTAAAGAGCCCAATGATGAATACTCTTGTAACTCAACAATGTCTTGGATATCCTTCCTAAGACCACTCACAAACCTAGCAACCATGGCTTCTTCACTTTCTTCTAATTCAATTTTAAGCACAAGCGTCTCAAGCTCCTTATAATATTCATCCACATTTAGCGTGCCTTGTTGAAACCGTTGGAGTCTCAACATGAGGTCTTTCCTAAAATGTGGGGGCACAAACCTAGCGCGCATATGATCCTTTAAAGAGTTCCAAGAGTCCACGGGAGGACCCTTGTGATAGATAATGTCCTTTACAATCCCATGCCACCATTTCATGGCATAATCACTAAACTCTAGGGTGGCTAGCTTGAGCTTATGCTCATCTTGGATCTCATGGATCTCAAAAATTTGTTCACACTTAGCCTCCCAATCTAAATACACATTTGGATCACTAGAACCATTAAAACAAGGTAGTTTGACCGAAGGAAGCTTGGACTTTGCATCATGGTAGAAGCCATTGCCGTAGTGAATTCTTTCCCCTTGGTGATGATGTCTTTGTCCATGGACTTGGGGTGGAGGTCTCCTTCTCCTATGCTCATCTTCACGGCCAACATCATTTGAAGAAGCTCTTGAAGATGGTCTATGAGAATGATGTCCATCATGGATAGAAGGAGATGGTCTAGATTGTTGGACCTCCATCTTTTGCATTTTTTCCTCCAACTTTCTAATTGTTCTTTGAGCTTCATGTAATTCACCAAGAATGGAAGCTTTGGAAGGAGAATTCTGCTTGTAGGATGCATCACTTGAAGATCCAGCCATTTGTAATTAAAAAAAAACAGCAAACACACAAAACAGCAAACAAGTTAAAAAAAAATTAGCAAAACAGTGAGCTTTGCAATTGAAACTGCCGAAGTGAATTTAAGGCTGAAAAAGATATCACTCTCAAAGAAATAATGTTCTTGCTCCAATCTGATCTTGAGGCCTTGGAATCCTCAAATGAAATATGTCAAAGCAAGCACACCAATCTTAAGAGCAAACCACCACAAAACCAAAGAAACAATAAAGACAAACAAGAAAAGGTATAAGCAAGGAAAAGGTAATTGCAAAAGGAATACTATATGTAAGACAAACTCAAAGAATAAGAATGAAAGACAATCAAGAAAATAAAGAACTCAATGAGAAAAGTAGGCACACAAAAGAATACCTAAGGAAAAGCACTAGAGTAGATGAAGAAAACAAAAAAATTTAGCTACTGGAAATTTTTTTTTTTTTTTATGCAAACTGTATTTGATATTCACTGATTTAACTGGAACGTTGTAGAGCGAACTGGATTATGAAATTTATACCACAGAAACTTCAAGATGTTAACTCAAAAATGGCACTGGAATCAATTAAAAACAGTAAGCCAATTGAGAGAAATAAATTTTTCAAAATCACTGCCAGATTACCGTATTTTTTTCGGCAGGAATGTACACTTTTTTTATTTTATTTATCATTTTTTGTGTACTTCATATTTTTGAATGATTCTTTTTTCTATTCTTTTCTAACACTTTGAATATCTCAAATCCAGAATTTCAGAATTTTACAGTACGTAAATCAGTTGCAATAAGGAAAAACAGTAAGCAATCTTTTCAGAAACAGAGGAATCCTAATAAGAATAAAAAACAGGATGATGAACTAGCAAAGACATAATAGAAAATGATGTATTGGAACTTGTATAGGTCTAGAATACAAGTATGAACTCAATTCTAAAAAGAAAATGCACAAAGGATCAACATCAATTCAGAAAATTATATGACACCAAAGCAAGAAACAATCAAAACAATAAAAGTACTACTAGAAGTAATGACATATATGGAATAACATGACTAAGACAAAACTTGACATGATTCAAAAATTAAAAGACACAACACAAATTGTAACAAGTGAAAGGAAGCTTAAGGTAAACTCTAGGAAGGATAATGCCATTCCAAAAGAGCAACCATACTCATAAGAATTATGAGTGCCATAAACCTTTCCACAAACACTTGGAGCAAAAGAAAAACAGCAAGAATACTCAATTAAAATTCTAAAACAGAAACTTAAATTGCAAGAAATTAAAAAGAGCTCTTGAAATAAAGTGCACACAACTCAACAATTAACAAGAATGAACCTAAGACTCATGATACCACATGATGTGATTCCAATAGCCACATAGAACAAGATTCTTGACACTTTGAGGAATCACCTTGAGCTGGAAAATATAGAGGCACTTTCTTAGAAGTTGGATCATGGTTCTAAAATCAAGAACTCACCAATAACAAGTACCAAATCCCAAACTCATTTGGATGAACCAAATATTGTCAAATTGAATCAACAAAGGCAAATAAAAAGAAGAGACCGAACAGAATTGAAATCAAAAACAGAAGTACCGAACAGAATTAAGAAACAAACAGAAAAAAGGTGCTGGAAAATTAGAGGAACCGAAACAACAACAACTCAAAACTCAAGGCAACATGAACAAATTGAAGAAGAAGAAAGGAAGGAGAAGAGAATGCTCATGAAGATGGAGGAATGGTTGGATGATCACGCCACTAGAAGAATGGATGCTCCTAAATGAGTGTGGAAGCCGCCACTTGAGGAAACCATGGTCCTTCAAGATAAGACTAGAGAAGAAGCTCAAAGCTCTCCAAATGCTCACTCCAATTTTGAGTATAGTTTCTTTAGATAAAATTCAAATCCCCAATTTACAAGGAAGGCACCTCTATTTATAGCCTAAGGTGCTGAAAATTGAAAGCTAAACAATTCAAAATTCCCTTCAAAAGCTATCTAGAACCGGCGCTAATTGCCTAAGCAAGGAAGGTGTGATCCCTTCCTTCACTTTGGCACCCCCTATTCTACTCCTACACCTATCTACTAATACACCCCCTAAAGGTCCTATTTAAAACCTAAAAGATGCTATAACAAAAGAGGTTTCTAAGGTTTCCCTCTAAGCACCTTCAACTAAAGACACTACAAAAAGAGAAAATAAATGTCCTCTAGCTCCCAAGGCTTTGAACATGCTTCTTGTAATCCTTTGAGGTGGACTTTGACCTCCTTGGGCGTCCTCCATTTGTGCCTCCACCTCTTCTTGAGCTTGATGAGTGGCCTCCATGTTCTCTTGGGCTTGATCTCCATCATCTGACACCTCATCCCATGAATTAATCAGAATGGAGAGCCTCTCACGAGAAACAACTCCAAGATAGCTCATAAACTCATATGCCTTAGGTCCAAAAGCCACTCCAGTGTTGACGTCAATGTCAACACGTGTCTTCTCACCAGCAGCACATCTCAATGCGAGACGTTTCAATCTAGTAGGTCCTCTGCTGCCTCTTCCGGATCGAGGTTTGAGTGGGGTCTGATCATCATCCATGTCTCTGTTAAAAAAATTAGGTAACAATTACATTATTTAATCTGCATCGAATTAAAATCTTATCAAAATAATACATAAAAGTGTAAATAAAAAATGCTTATTTACAGGTTGCATGGGGGTTGAAAGTTCATATGTAAATTCCTTCACTGTGGTCTTTACGAGTTGCATGTACATCATCAACTACATCGTCATCTTTATTAATTATCTTTGGTGTGAATGAACAGGGGTCACCATTTTCAATATCATCTATGGTCTCCCCTTGTTTTTTGTCGTGTAAAACGACATACCAATGTTCTGACGTAGGATCTTTCACGTAGAAAACTTGAGATGCTTGTTGAACCTTTATAAATGGCTCATCTCGATACCCTATCTTTCGAAAGTCCACTAGTGTGAATCCTGATCCTGCCTGTTGACCGGAGCGCTGGAGAATGCTTCGTCAAAGGATCGACGTGCGCGCCGCTTCTCACCTCCGTTCCTCCTCTGGATCTATCTCAAGAACCTGCAAAGAAACGACACGGCGCCGCTGCGGCCAATCGCACTCCGACGCTCAAGTCAGTGACGGTATCACCAAATACTAAGAACTGGAACCGTGCAAATCTCTCTCACAAACAGCTCTGTCACTCGCAAGCGTAAAGTGTATGAACTGAACGTGCGTACCTTAGAAAATCTGTTAGGAACTCTTATATACCTGGTGGTTTTCTCTCTCCTGGCAGTTACAGACTTGGACACGTGGCTCGTATCCAACTGTACACGTGCCATCATCTGGAGGCTCCCTGACTTGGCGCTGCTTCTACTCTCATTTTGGCTAAGTTACCTATGCATGGTACTGCCCAGTGCATAGCTAACTCAGGAGTGCGATCTCTACTGAAACTGGCGAGGTAGGGCCTTCATACACCTTCCCTGTGGTCTCGCCGGCCGCCTTCATAATCTGCTTCTCCTTTATCTTCGGCGATGTGCTTGTTCTGGCGATCTCCGACTGCCTGGTCGCCTGAGTCTGCATCTGGCGACTTCTTCCCCAACCTGGCGATCGCCTATTCTGGTAAGCTGGAGATCGGAACACGCCAACTTAACTATCGGCGACTACACGTGCCTCCCGACTTCCTTCCCAACTGTCAACCTGGCGCCTTGTCAACACGCCTATACTGTAGCAGGATGCCACGTCATCGCACCCGACCACCAGGGCGGTACACAAGCCCCCCAGTCTTAAGCGAAGACTTGTCTAGCGAAAAGACTGAAAAAGCCTTTGTTAACACCGGTCTACGTGGCATGGGCGCAGAATTCCAAGCGATAGTACTTTCTGCTGCTCTGACGCTCCACCAAACCCTTCGCGCATCGTTCGACACGTGGCTCTCATCAACGGCTATCTTCATCTGCCGTTAGTGCTTCCCAAAACCGTTTCGAAAACCCTTAAACCCCTTACGCTCCTACTGTTCCATCACTTTCTTCACACTTGCATACGCTCTCATTTCCTTCTGCGAAAGCTCTCGACGTTCCTCGACGCTCTAGATCACCACCTCCCTTCAACATTCTCCCGATCATCGAAAGGTAACTACTTTCCTCCATCTGCTGGGTTTCCTTGCATTTTCACCGATTTGCATCATCCTGTAACTGTCTGGTGCATACGCTGTGGGATGTTTTTCCATTTCTCCTTCTGCGTAACTTAGGGCTTTGTCGATCGTCGCAACGAACTCACATTCGTTCGTCTTTCACCTTCCTTTCATGATCGAGTCAGCCTTTGTAACCCTCCTGATTATTTTTTCTTCCTTCTTCGTTTGCAGTTGCTATCATGACTCGCACGAAGATCACCCCGAACCCCCCTCCATCAGCGCGAAACCCTCCTTCACAAGCACACGACTCAACGCAAGTTCGTGGTGCTCCCTCTTCGCAGGCTGTGAGGCCTGCGTCTTCTCGAACCGCTCTGGCCCAGGCGACTCCACCAAACGCTGGAGGAGCCCCCATCCCACCGCCAGACTTCAAGACGTTATACCCATGGGCTAACTCGACCCTCTTAAAGGAAACGTCGTCGGTGAACACCGCGGGAGCGGTTCTGCGATTGACCAATGGGGACGAGGCCCACCAATCGTTCCACAAGGAGCACGATGAGAGAATGATGGTGCTGCCTTGCCCCGCCACTCTGCCAGTGTGCGCCGATGATAAAGTGAGCGCCGACGGGCCCTTCTGCTTCGCCTACACCACTTTTTTCAAGAAGGTCAAACTCAGGTTCCCTCTCACTCGATTTGAGAGGGAACTCTTAACCGAGCTCAATATCGCTGCCGCCCAGCTTCACCCCAACAGCTGGGCGTTTGTCCGAGCTTTCGAGATAACGTGCGCCCACCTGGGGTTGCCCGCGTCAGTGGACGTGTTTTTATTCTTGTTCGAGGCCAAGCACCCAGGAGATCGCTTGTGGGTCAGCCTGAATGCCATTGCTGGGAGGTCCATTTTCACCATCTTCCAGCAGTCGTACAAGGATTGGAAGGGGAAGTTCATTCAGGTTCGCGCAAATGACAAAGACACTTCCCTTCTCGACGGTTTCCCCTTGTACTGGGTGGACAAGGGGAAAAAGGAGTCCAAGAGCTGCTTCAGGAGGCCCCGAAGTCCTGATAGCATGGGAGCTTTGGACAGAGACCTTGGTCTCTTCTGGAAGAGGGTGGCAGATGCCCACATAACATTCTTGACCCCCACCCTGATTTCCTTCGAGTTCTTTGAGGACCAGTTGGAATTCCAAATAGGTTAGGACGCTACATCTTTGTCTTGACATTGCTTCTGATATTGTTTCTGGGCGTCTTGTGCGACACACACAAGACTTTGGTTTTATCTTTTCTGCATATGCCTGTTTTTGCTGTCTCATTGTCTTGTACACTTACCCCTTTCTCCTTTGAGTTAACTTATGCACTTTCATTTCATGCAGACACCATGTTGGGTAAGAACATGCTCGCCGACTTAAAGGCGCTCGCCCGCAACCACGGGTTGGCGACCGGCTCCCAGACGGTTCCCAACTCGGCGGTCGAGAAGGCCATCATCCAGGGGCGATCACCGCCTAAGGCGCCCACCCAACGAAAGAAACTGGTCCTTAAGAGGCCCAAGCGGAAAGCCCCCCAAGTTGTCCAAGAGGATGAGGAAGAGGACGACGAGGTCACAGAGGATGGCCTTGTCACGAAAAGGAAGAGGGTGGCACCATCTTCTCCACCTGCCCCGCCCCCTCTTCCAGCTTCAACACCACCATCAACACCCGCTCCTCCTCCCTCATCACCAGCACCACAAGCCCCTTCACCACCAGTCCAAGCAGTTCCATTGGCCACTGCGCCACCTGCAACTGAGGCCCCAGAGCCAAATTTCTTGGAGGACCCCCCGAGCGCCTCCACACCACATATATCAGCAGGAGGGGGCCCTCCTTCCAACACTTCAGCTGCAGGAATCGTTCCAATCGGGGATGAGGTCGCTCACACCTCTCCAATCCTAATCACTGAGTCCCCGATTGCGTCGCCACGCCAGGAAACAACCACTGAAAATGTTGCTAAGGAAGGTGGCGACGAGAACCCTCAACAAGCCCCCCTGGCGCCTCTCCAAGCCGCGAACCTTTCCCTCGAGGTTACAAGGATGTGGGAACCTCTGACTGCCAAACTCAAAACCATAGCAGAGGATATCCCATCGATCATAACGAGGGCTGTGGAGAGCTCCACCAGGCGGCTCCAAGACGATGTCTACCACCTCAAGACCGAGAACAGCACAATGAAGGTTGAGGTAGAGAAGGTGGCATTCATCCTGACACTCGCGGAAATGGAACATTCCCGAGTAGAGGATGCCCTAAGCACCGAGCTTAGGCTTGCGCGCAAGGAAGCTGCTGACCTTCGCCGCAAAGTCCATGAACTTGCCCAAGAAAAAGTTGAACTTGAAAGCAGAATCGTGCCTCTGCGCACCAAGGCGAGCGACCTGGAGGCTCACATTCAAGCTAATGCCGATAAGGTACAAAAACTGGAGCAGAGGTCAATCGACCGCGAGAAGCTGCTTGGGCAAGTAGAAAAAGCAAGGGATGACGCCATGGCTGATCTCACCGAGGCGAACAAGGAAAAAGAGAAGATGGCTGCCGAGTTGACCCAAGCTCGAACAGAATCCAAGAAGGTTACTGACGACCTTCTCCATGCTCAAGAGACTAACAAACAACTCCAAAAACAGATTGAAGAGCAGGGGCAGCAGAACAAGGAGCTCAAGAAACAAGCTGAAGAGCTGGGACAGCAGAACGAGGAGCTCAAAAAACAGGTTGAAGAGCTTCAAGGACAATTTGAAGAACTTAAGCTAAATTCTGCTCAGATTCTGACTGCTGGATTCGAAGCCGCTCGGGAGCAATTCGCATGCCTATTCCCTGATCTCGACCTCAGCATGGTGTCATTAAACAATGAAGTAGTAGATGGAAAGGTCGTTCCCGCCGAAGGCTCAACCAATTCCACCCCATCTGCTTCTTTATAAATTCACCTGTATTTACCTTGTAAAAACTCTTGCACATGTGTTTTGAATAGTTACTCATTTCAATAGCGAGACCTGGATATTTCTTCTGACTTCTTTTGAGCGCTTTTACTTTCTTTGTATGTTTAACTTTGCTGCGTTCAACTTGGCGTTTTGGCAAACACGACCTTTGGCGTAACTGCTTCGAGCCGATTCAAACTTAAGCAATAATCGCTTTAAACAACTTGTACCCCTGAGGCACCAATCTGATCATAAGAAAAGTTCCAAGCAACGAACTGTGACTCAATCATCGGTTCAAACAACGTCCCACTTGACCCGCTTTATCAAACAAGTCTTTCAACCTTCTCACCGTCGTTTGAACTTTTCCCGATCGCCAAAACCTCTTGGTAACACCAGCTTTTTCCAGCCTCATGCTTTGGCAGTCATTTCTTTATCTGAGGCAGAAATGCCCTTTGGGATCTTCCTTTACCTCCCTGAACTTCAGAGCTAGAGACTGGCTGGCTAGGCGTTCTCTTCGAACCTACCTTAGCCACCTTTCAAGCTTCTTCCACCCTCTTCGCCATACCTGAACTCGTTCAAGACGAGAAGGATTTTATCTTGCCTATACTCGCACACAAGCGAGAAGGTCTTTAACTCGCCTGAACTCGCTCATCGGCGAGAAGGACTTTTACTCGCCTGAACTCGCTCATCGGCGAGAAGGACTTTTACTCGCCTGAACTCGCTCATCGGCGAGAAGGACTTTAAACGGCCTTAACTCGCTCGACGGCGAGAAGGACTTTAAACGGTGCCTCAACTTGCCCAGGGCGTACATCTCCTCCCCCCTGGATGCACTGAGGACCTTTTCTTTCTCACGCCTGCACTCGCTCGACGGCGAGGAGGTCTCTGATGGGCCTTAGTTCGCACAACGGCGATAAGGACTTTATCCGGTGCCTCAACTTGCCCAGGGCGTACATCTCCTCCCCCCTGGATGCACTGAGGACCTTTCTCGCCTGCGCCCGCACGACGGCGAGGAGGTCTTTAACTTGCCTCTACGTTGCCCCGGGAGTTACATCTTCTCGCTCCCAGAAACACGGAGGACTTTTCCCCTTTCTCGCCTGCACTCGCTCGACGGCGAGGAGGTCTTTCATCTGGTGCCTCCGATCGCTGATAAACGATGAGGACTTAGAAACTTAACTGGTGCCTCTAATCGCCGAAAAACGATGAGGACTTTAAAAACTTAACTGGTGCCTCTAATCGCCGAAAAACGATGAGGACTTTAAAAACTTAACTGGTGCCTCTAATCGCCGAAAAACGATGAGGACTTTAAAAACTTAGAAAACACGCGACATATCTTTTCGTGCCTTAAATCATGTACGAATGACAAGGTCTTTCTTCGAAACTTTTGGAAATAACACATATGCAATCTGGAAACACCTTATACTTCGAAAACTCTTCTTTTATTGGGTGGCCTCATTAAAAACCCTCCTTAGGGAAAAAAGAGTGCCCCCTTGAAACTATTTTAACAGAGACATTGTAATGTAATATTTGTGTTTGTCTTTACTTACAAAGCTCTTAGCTATAGTACAACTTCAGGTGTGTGGCGTTCCAGGTACGAGGGATCGCCCCCCTTCCAGCGTCTCCAAGCGATAGGCTCCGTTCCCGAGTGCCTCGGTTATTCTGAACGGTCCAGTCCACTTGGGTGATAGCTTATTCTCCATCTCGTACTGGTGGGCCTTCCTCATCACCAGATCGCCTTCTCTAAACTGCCTTGGCATCACCTTTGAGTTGTACCTTCGCTCGACCCTTCTCTTCACCGCCTCAGCCTTCAGCCTTGCCTCCTCCCTGACTTCGTCCAGCAGATCCAGGTTCAGCCTTCTCTCTTCATTCGAGTCTTCCTCTACAAAGTTCTGGAATCTCGGCGAGCTCTCATGGATTTCGACTGGAATCATGGCATCACACCCATAGACCAAGCTAAACGGGGTCTCATGGGTTCCTGACTGCTCGGTGGTGTGGTACGCCCAAACTATACGGGGTACCTCCTCAGCCCAACTTCCCTTGGCTTTCTCGAGCCTTCTCTTCAAACCTCTCAGCAACACCCGATTAGCTGACTCCACCTGGCCATTCGTCTGAGGGTGCTCGACGGATGCAAATACTTGCTGAATTCCAACCCCTTCACAAAGCTTTTTCAACAGGTGGCTTGCAAACTGAGTCCCATTATCTGACACCAGGCGCTTAGGCACTCCAAACCGGCACACGATGTTCTTCCATACAAAGCCTTCGATCTTGTGTGCGGTGATCTGGGCCACTGGTTCTGCTTCAATCCATTTGGTGAAGTACTCAATCGCCACTACCAAGTACTTCATCTGCCTGATCGCCAGTGGAAAAGGTCCCAGGATGTCGATCCCCCAAGTATGAAACGGCCAAGGGCTATAGATCGACTTCAACTCCTCGGGAGGTGCCTTATGCCAATTGGCGTGCTGCTGGCACTGTTTGCAGCATTGGGCATACCTCTTGCAATCTTCTCTCATGGATGGCCAATAGTAGCCCGCACGGAGAGTCCTCGCGGCTAGAGCTCGACCCCCGACGTGACTTCCACATATTCCTTCGTGGAGCTCTGCCATAATTCTCGTGCACTTCTCGCCGTGTATACATTCCAGGAGTGGGTGAGTGAACCCAAACCTGTATAGATCGCCATCAATCAGTGTATACTTGCTGGAATTTTTCTTTACCTTCCTAGCTTCTGCTGGATCCAGCGGGAGGAGACCATCTGCCAAGCACCGCTTGTACTGCGTTATCCAAGTGTCTGGCTCATGGGTGGCACAGACCTGCATCACGTCCACCTTCTCTCCTCGACCTGCTCTAACTCTCGGCGATCTCAGAGTTTCTTGCGTCAAAGACTTATGGCTTCTCGCTGCTCTCTCCGTCGACTTGCTTATCTGAAGGACCAGGTGATCTGCTACAAATGCCCTCGGCGTCTTTAGAGTTTCTTGAATCACCGTCCTTTGCCTACCCCCCTTGCCTGAACTGGCGAGCTTAGCAAGCAAGTCAGCTCGGGCATTCTGTTCTCGGGGCACATGGACCACTTCAAAAGAGGCAAAGGAATTCTTCAACTCCTGCACATACGCCAAGTAAGCCGCCATTTGTGGATCTTTAGCCTGGAACTCGCCTGTTACTTGCCCTGTTGATGGCATTTCATGTGTTCTTCTTGAATCAAAGTAGTGAAAAATGGGGCGGAAGCAATGGGTGAGTGAACAAAGCCCTCCTAGGAGTTGTGATGGCTTTGAAGGTGCATGATGAGTAGGGATTAGAGAGGTTCGGCCAGCTTTATGAAGAAAGGTGAAGGGAGTGAAGTTTATAGCCTAGATTTCTAGGAGAAGTAAAGCTAGTGCACAAAATGGGCAGCATAACAATACTCAAATAAACTTGTCAAATACAATGAGATAGCCTCCCTATTTATAGGCTATGTGGACGTAAATGTTAAGCCACCTTTCTAAAGAAAATAAAACCAAAAATTAAATCTAAATCTAAGGTGCAATGACCGGCCATACATTACCCTAGATTCTAGAAGGTTTCCATCAAAAATGCTTCCTACACTATCCTATCTACTAAGTACCCCCAATGGGCCTTTATGCAAACATATACAAAGCCTTCTCTCTTCCATCCGTGGCCTCATTTGCTTGTGTTTGAATATGTTTGGCCATTGATCTTGTAAGGGGTCCTAGACGGTTTAGCTCCATGGATAGCCTCCCTCCTTCACGGTCTAGACGCTCACCTTCACGTCCTAGATGCTTACTTTCACGTCCTAGACGCTCTCCTTGGTCTTGGTCTTGGTCTAGACGCTCTCCTTGGGTAGGTGTGCTTGGCCCTCCTCCATCACCTGTGACTAGCAGCGAGTCACTCTTGGCCATCAGCACCCTGGCTCCCATTTCCTTGGCCAGCAGAATCCCGGCGATCAGCGCCTCATACTCTGCTTGATTGTTGCTGGCTTTGAAGGCGAATCTCAACGATTGTTCGATCAGCACGCCGTTGGGTCCTTCCAATATTACTCCAGCACCGCTACCCTGCTGGTTCGATGATCCATCCACCGAGAGTACCCAACGGAAGTCATCTCCTTCCACCCGCGTCGCCTCCGATGAGAGCTCGACTACGAAATCTGCAAAGATTTGCCCCTTGATCGGGCCTCGGGGCTCATATTTAATGTCAAATTCTGACAACTCCACTGCCCACTTCACCATTCTTCCTGCAACGTCAGGTTTCTTTAAGACCTTCTGGATGGGCAGGTCAGTCATCACCAGTATTGTGAAGCTGTGGAAGTAGTGGCGCAACCTCCTCGCCGAAAACACCACAGCCAGCGCAGCCTTCTCCAGGGCCTGATATCTCGTTTCTGGGCCCTGCAACACCTTGCTCACAAAATAGATAGGCTTCTGAGCCTGATCTTGGTCCTGGGCGAGCACCGCACTCACCGCCCTATCAGTCACAGCAAAATACAATCTGAGAGGGATTCCCGCCAGTGGTTTGCACAGAACCGGTAGGCTCGCCAGATATTCCTTCAGCTTGACGAAAGCTTCTTCGCATTCTTTCGTCCAAGCGAACTTGTTATTGCGCCGCAGACATTGGAAATAGGGATGTCCCTTTTCTCCGCTCGCTGACACGAAGCGAGATAGGGCTGCCATCCGACCTGTCAGCTGCTGGACCTCTTTCACTGTAGCCGGGCTTCTCATCGCCAAAATGGCGGCACACTTGTCCGAGTTGGCTTCTATTCCTCTTTCAGTCAAGAGAAAACCCAAAAATTTTCCAGCCTCCACGCCGAAAATGCATTTCTCCGGGTTGAGCTTCAACTTGAACTTGGCGATCGTCTTGAACAATTCTTCCAAGTCTGCAACGTGCTTGCTTTTCTCCTGCGAGGTCACGACCATGTCATCGACGTAAGCTTGCACGTTCCTTCCCAGCATTGGTGCAAGTACTCGGTCCATCAGCCTCTGGTACGTGGCCCCCGCGTTCTTCAGCCCAAACGGCATCACCTTATAGCAGTAGCACGACCTCTCCGTCATGAAGGCTGTTTTCTCTTCATCCATGGGATGCATCTTGATCTGATTATAGCCTGAGAAGGCATCCAGGAAACTCAGCAACTTGCACCCTGCAGCACTATCAACCAGGGCATCAATGCTTGGCAAAGGATACGAATCCTTTGGGCAAGCCTTATTCAGATCGGTGTAATCGACGCACATGCGCCATTTCCCGTTGCTCTTCTTCACCAGTACGACGTTCGCCAACCATTCAGGGTACTGGACTTCCCTGATGTGGCCTGCAGCGAGGAGTTTCTGGGTCTCGTCCTTGATCGCCTGCCTCCTCTCTTCATTAAATTTCCTCCTTCTTTGGCGAACCGGCCTCACCATGTTGTCCATCGCCAGATGATGGCACAAAAAGTCGGGATCGATCCCGGGCATGTCCGAGGCAGACCAGGCGAACGCGTCCAGATGCCGTTCAATCACCTTGGCGATCTGGTCCTGGAGATCGACCTCCAGAGATCTTCCGAGCTTGAAAACTTTCCCCCCGATCTCCTTCTCGAGCCACTGCTCGACGGGTTTGGGCCTGGATTCTCTGGCGATCACCGCCTTGGCGATTCCCAGTTCCCTTGCTTCCTCCGGGCGATTCCGCGCCTCTTCTTCCTCCAGGCCAGCATTCCTCTCCCCCAGCTCAACATCTACCATCTCTACATCCCTTCCAGCGGCCTCCTCTATCACCGGCGGTCTTGGCTTCACACCGGGAGGCGGGGTGGTTGTAACATAGCTCACTGATCTTTTATTTTTCAGGCTATTTTCATAGCACTTTTTCGCTTCCTTCTGATCAGACTTTATCGTGATCACAACCCCTTCCATGGACGGCAGCTTCACCTTCATGTGCCGAGTCGATGGAATTGCGCCTATCCTGTTAAGAGTGGGCCTTCCCAGCAAGATGTTATATGCTGAAGGGGCGTTTACGATGAGGTACTTGATTTTCTCCGTCCTCGACCCAGCCTCATCGGTAAACGTGGTTCTCAGCTCAATGTACCCCCTGACCTCCACCTGGTCGCCAGCGAACCCATACAAGCACCCTCCATAGGGCCTTAGCTGGTCAAGGGGCAATTCCAGCTGCGTGAAAGTCGGCCAGAACATCACGTCTGCCGAACTTCCTTGGTCCACCAGAACTCGGTGGACCTTCCTCCCCGCCGTGATCAACGAAATAACAATGGGATCGTTGTCATGAGGCACAACGTCCCGTAGATCCTGCTTGGTGAACGTAATGTCCACTTCCGGCGAGTGATCTTCAAACATGTCCACTGACATCACCGATCGCGCGTACTTTTTCCTCTGCGATGCGGTGCATCCACCACCTGAGAAACCCCCTGCAATGGTGTGGATCTCCCCATGGATAGGCATCTCGTGTTGCTGGGCTTCTCCACCTGGCGGCTGGGAACTCGACGCTCCTCCGGTCCTTCTGTCCAGCAGATAGTCGTTTAGGAACCCGCTCTTAACCAGATCGTCGAGCTGGTATCCTAAAGACAAACACGAGTCCAGGTTGTGGCCAAAGCACTGGTGAAACTCGCACCAAACGTCCGGCTTTGACCCCAGCACCTTGTCGCCCACCTTCTCGGGCGCCTTCAACCTAGCAGATATGTTAGGGATAGCGATCAGGTCCACTAGTCCCATGACGAATTTGTGCTTAGGCGGGCGATTGTATTCCCGGCGTGCTGGTTGTTGGCGTGCTGGCGGTTGACGCGCTTGGCTTCTTCCCTTATTTCTCCTATCGTAAGGATAGCGAGTCCTTTGGTCCTTTCTGGCCGCCGCTGCCGTTTCCAGCACCCTCTGTGGCTGGATCCTGGTCTGGGCGCGTGGCCTGGCGGGAGCCACGCTGCCTCTCTTCTCGGCGACTTCACTTTCGTCGGCGATGTGAGCCACTGCAAGTCGCCTGACTTCAGCAAACGTCGCTGGATGAGCCCTGATCAAGGCTTCGCAGAATGGCCCTGGCTGCACACCCTTCTTGAAGGCATAGACCAGCATCTCTTCATCCTTGGCCGGCGATCTGACCATCTGCGCTCCGAAGCGATTGAGGTAGTCTCTGAGGGACTCCCCATGGTACTGCCTTATATCAAACAAATCATAGGACACCCTGGGCGGTGCCTTGTTCACAATATACTGCTCGACAAAGATTTTCGAGAATTGTTGAAAATTAGTTATGTGGCCATTAGGCAGGCTCACAAACCACTCCATCGCCGTTCCCTGGAGCGTGCTCACGAACATCTTACAGTAGACGGCGTCCGACCCTCCTGACAGCATCATCTGTGTGTGGAACGTGGTCAGATGAGCCTCTGGATCCTCCACGCCAGTAAAAACAGCTTTAACCGGAACCACGCTCGTGGGAATTGGCGTGTCGGTAATCGCCTGAATGAAAGGCATTGGGAAAACACGTGGCGGCGTCGACGGTGCCACCTCTTCAGCAGAAGAACGAACCTGCTGCTCCTGAAGAGCTCGACGCAGCTCTTCAGCTACCTTGCTGAGCTCCTCGTTCCTGGCGCGAGAGGCGACCAGGTCTTCGTGTATCCTTGCCTGCTCGACGCGCGAGGCTTCTACAGTGGCCTGCAACGAGCGCATCATTTCTGCCATTTGCGCCATGGTCATGGCGGCGTCGCCTTCAGCTGCGACGGGAGCCACGGGACTGGAACGATTGCTTCTCATCTTTCTCATTAACTTCAGCGAACCACAGAAATACAGCAAATAACACCTCAACCACGATCGAATCAGCGATCAACCGGAGAAAACTCAAGAAACTGCGCAAGAACTTCAAGAACACCGCAAACCTTCGAAGAAGATCGCAGCTTCACCAAAAACCACCGTTTCCCCGCGAACCAAACAACCAAACGAAAGAACTCGAATCCACCGATCGAAAAGCCAAACGAACGGTTTAAAACACAAACTTCACCGAACGAAACTCAAAGAAACCAAGAACGACGGTTGCACCAGCACACAACCGCGCAGAAAACTTCGAAAACTTCCACAAACTCACGCTGTGGATGGGAGCGCGTTTTACACGGCCCCACGGTGGGCGCCTGATGATCCTGCCTGTTGACCGGAGCGCTGGAGAATGCTTCGTCAAAGGATCGACGTGCGCGCCGCTTCTCACCTCCGTTCCTCCTCTGGATCTATCTCAAGAACCTGCAAAGAAACGACACGGCGTCGCTGCGGCCGATCGCACTCCGACGCTCAAGTCAGTGACGGTATCACCAAATACTAAGAACTGGAACCGTGCAAATCTCTCTCACAAACAGCTCTGTCACTCGCAAGCGTAAAGTGTATGAACTGAACGTGCGTACCTTAGAAAATCTGTTAGGAACTCTTATATACCTGGTGGTTTTCTCTCTCCTGGCAGTTACAGACTTGGACACGTGGCTCGTATCCAACTGTACACGTGCCATCATCTGGAGGCTCCTTGACTTGGCGCTGCTTCTACTCTCATTTTGGCTAAGTTACCTATGCATGGTACTGCCCAGTGCATAGCTAACTCAGGAGTGCGATCTCTACTGAAACTGGCGAGGTAGGGCCTTCATACACCTTCCCTGTGGTCTCGCCGACCGCCTTCATAATCTGCTTCTCCTTTATCTTCGGCGATGTGCTTGTTCTGGCGATCTCCGACTGCCTGGTCGCCTGAGTCTGCATCTGGAGACTTCTTCCCCAACCTGGCGATCGCCTATTCTGGTAAGCTGGAGATCGGAACACGCCAACTTAACTATCGGCGACTACACGTGCCTCCCGACTTCCTTCCCAACTGTCAACCTGGCGCCTTGTCAACACGCCTATACTGTAGCAGGATGCCACGTCATCGCACCCGACCACCAGGGCGGTACAAATCCTGAATCATCAATTTTAACCCCACTTTTATTGTCAACCCATTTACACTAGAAAACTAGAACGGAAAACTTAGTGTAGTCAATCTCCCATATCTCTTCTATAAACCCATAGTATGCCATTGATCCAAGTACTGGATTTGTATCTTACGAAGTCAAAAACTGCATTGACTCGGCTTCAAGAGTAACACCTGAATTTTGAACTGTACTCTTTTCATCCATGGACTTCGTGTAAAATATACAATTATTCACTTCGTACGCTGTACATGACATGACATCAAACTTCAATCCAGCAGCCAACCAGGTCAAGGTCTCTGATGCCGTTGAATCCTTGAGCACCTCGTCTTTAAACCAAGGCATGAAAGTTCTATTATGTTCCATAATAGAACTTTTCATCCATGGACTGTACTCTTTTCATCCATGGACTTCGTGTAAAATATACAATTATTCACTTCGTACGCTGTACATGACATGACATCAAACTTCAATCCAGCAGCCAACCAGGTCAAGGTCTCTGATGCCGTTGAATCCTTGAGCACCTCGTCTTTAAACCAAGGCATGAAAGTTCTATTATGTTCCATCAAGACCCATTTCTCTACTTGTCTTGGGTTATTTGCCTTCACAATGGCTTTATGAGCTTCTATGTAAGGTACAACTTCATCTGTGTTATTCAATATGTACAAATGTGCTTGCAAGACTTCTGATCGAGATTTGCTTACAATATTCACACCACGTAAACATTTACTTGTAGAACGCCTGTGGTGCCATGAATTAGCTGGAACAGCTATTGGATTTTCTTTTGTCATGTACTTTGAACAAAATTCAATACTTTCTTCAACTATGTACCTTTCAATCATTGAAGCCTCTGCACGATAATGATTTTTCACATAACCTTTCAAAATTTTCATATACCGCTCAACAGGATACATCCATCTTAAGTACACTGGTCCACACAATCTAACCTCTCTTACCAGATGCACAACTAGATGAACCATGATGTCAAAAAAAGACGGAGGAAAAAACATCTCCAATTCACACAAGATAACAACAATTTTATTTTGAAGTTCATCTAGTTTTGAGGGATCAATGACTTTACAACAGATGGAAGAGAAGAATGAGCACAAACGGGTTATGGTATGTCGAACATTTTTTGGTAAGATCTCACGGATAGCTACCGGCAACAACTGTTGCATCAAGATGTGACAATCATGAGACTTCAACCCAATTAACTTCAAATCTTGCATTGACACTAGGCTCTTCACATTTGAGGAATGTCCTTGTGGCACTTTCACACCTTTAAGACATTGACAAAAACTAATATTTTCATCTTTTAACATTGTGTAACAGGCTGGGGGCAAATATGTACGCTTACCCATTTCTATGGGTGCCAACTCGTCGCGTATGTTCATCTCAATCAAATCTAAATGAGCATTTAGACCATCCTTCGTCTTCCCGTTAATGTTAAGAAGTGTACCAATTAAGCTATCACACACATTCTTCTCAACATGCATTACATCTATACAATGTCTGACTTCTAACCTCGACCAGTACGGAAGATCAAAGAAGATTGATTTCTTCTTCCAAATATTTGTCACAGATGAGTTTTTTTTTTACTTACCGAAGGTGTGGTCTATGTTATTTACCTTTTCGTAAACCTCAACACCAGTTAATGGAGTTGGTGGACAACTATCCTCTTGGTGTCCACTAAAGGCTTTTTTCAACCTCCGGTAAGGATGATGACTTCTAAGAAACCTCCGATGCCGAAGATATACTGTTTTCCTTCCATGTTTCAATTGTTGAGAAGCAGTGTCTTCTTCGCATATTGGACACGCTTTGTGACCCTTAACACTATAACCTGATAAGTTACCATATGCCGGAAAGTCATTGATGGTGCAAAATAACATGGCATGAAGCTTGAAAGTTTCATTAGCAAATCCGTCAAATACTTCAACACCCTGGTCCCATATTAACTTCAAATCTTCAATTAGGGGACTTAGATAAACATTGATCCTGCCTGTTGACCAAGACACTGGAGCCTTGCCTCGTCAAACCTGGATCGACTTCTGCACCGTGTTAGCCTCCGTCCTTCGCCGTGATTCACCTCAAGAACCTGCAAAGACAGAACGGCGCCGCTGCGGCCGATCACGCTCCGACGCCCAAGTCAGCGACTGAACCACCAAATACTAAGAGAAAACTCAAGAACTCTAAGGAACCACGAAAAAGTTCTCTCTCAGCGTACTCAAAACTCGCAAGCGTAAAGAAGTAAACTGAACGTGCGTACCTCAGAAGTTCGTTAGAATCTCTTATATACCTGGGCACTTTCTCTCTCCAGACAGTTACGCATCTGGACACGTGGCTCGCATCTAGCTGTACACATGTCACCATCTGGAGTATCCTTGACTCGGGCGCCACTTCTTACTCTTCAGGTTTTTTGGCTAAGTTACTCATGCATGACATGACTCGGTGCATAGTTTCCTTGGAGCGTGATCTCTTCTAAGTGGCGAGTTCGGGTGCCTTCGTACACACCTTCCCTGTGGTCTCGCCGGCCGCCTTCATGATCTACTCTACTTGCTTCACCGTGTATGTTCGGGTAAGCTGTCTCTTGAGCTCATCCTCTGGCTAGCTAGGAAATGACTATCTGACTTCATCTTCGGTGATGTCCTTGTTTCGGCGATCTCTAATCACTTGGTCGCCTGGGTTCACATCTGGCGACTTCATCTTCAACCCGGTGACTGCCAGTTTAGGCATGCTGGAGATCGGAGGACGCCAACTTAATAACCGGCGAGTACACGAGCCCCCCGACTTCCTTCCCTTCTGCCAATCAGGTGTCCTGCTCAACACGCCTATATAATAGCTCGATGCCACGTCATCACTTCCGACTACCAGGGCGGTACACAAGCCCCCCAGTCTTAAGCGAAGACTTGTCCAGCGAAAAGACTAAAGGAGTCACGTCACTACCGATCTACGTGGCGCTGGCGCAGAATTCCAAACGTTCGTACTTTCTGCTTTCCTGACGCTCCACCAAACACTTTCCCAATCGCCTGACACGTGGCTTCATCAACGGTCATCTTTAGCTGTCGTTTACGCTTCCAAAAATCATTTGAAAAACCCTTAAACCCATTTCATTTCTACTGTTCCATCATCTCTTTGCCTTCTCAAACGCTCTGAGTTTCTTCTGCAAAACCCACGACGCTCTTCAACTCTCTGAATCCCCAACTTCCTTCAGCGTTCGTCTGATCATCGAAAGGTACTCCCTTTACTTCTTTTGTTGATATCTGCTGCATTTTAACCGATTCGCATCATCCATTAACTGCCTGGTGCATACGCTGTGGGTTGTTTCTTCTTCTTCTCCCTTTTCGCACTTAGGGCTTCGTCTTCCATTTCTCCCATCATAACGAACTTTCGTTCGTTCGTCTTTTTCATCCTTTGTTCATAATCAAGTCGACCTTTGCAACCTTCGCTCACCTTTCTTTTCTTTTTTCCTTTGCAGTTCCTGCGATGGCTCGAACAAAGACCACCGCGAATCCTCCTCCCTCGTCACGAAACCCTCCATCTCAAGGTCATAACCCACCGCGAGCACCTGGTGCTTCCTCCTCCTAGGCTGAGAGGCCTGCAACCTCTCACCCCAACCTTGCTCAAGAAACTCCACCCATCGCCGGAGGTGCCTCTATTCCTTCCCCAGACTATAAGAAGTTATATCCATGGGCCACTTCAACTTTACTGAAGGAGACCTCCTTAGTAAACTCTGTTGTGGCAGTGCTTCGATAGAAGAAAGGGGACGAGCCCAACCTTTCGTTCCATAAGGAGCACGATGACAAACTGACAGTGCTGCCTTGCCCCCCCGACGTGCCAGTCTGCGCAGATGACAAAGGGAACAACGGCGAGTTGTTCTGCTTTGTGTACACCACCTTATTCAAGAAGGTGAAACTTAGGTTCCCCTTTACCCGTTTCGAACGGGAACTACTAACCGAGCTCGACATTGCCGCCGCCCAGCTCCATCCGAACAGCTGGGCATTCGTGCGGGCGTTTCAAATTATATGCGCACATTTGGGACTACCGGCCTCGGTAGACGTGTTCCTCTTCTTGTTCGAGGCCAAGAACCCCGGAGATCGCCTTTGGGTGAGCCTGAATGGAATCGCTGGGAGGTTGATCCTTTCTATCTTCCAACAATCTTATAAGGATTGGAAAGGAAAATTCGTCCAAGTGTGCCAGAATGATCAGGACACTTCGCTGCTCGACGGTTTTCCCTTGTACTGGGTAAACAAGGGAAATAAAGACTCCAAGGGAAGCTTTAGAAAACCCAGAAGCCCCGACAACATGGGCGCTTTGGACAAGGACCTGTGCCTCTTCTGGAAGAGCGTGGCAGCCGCGAACATTACCTTTCTCACTTCTGCGATCATCTCCTTTGAGTTCTTCGAGGGCCAACTCGAGGCTCGCATAGGTTAGTGCTTACCTTAACATCTAAGTTATTGCCCTGTGTTGCACCTCTGTTATCTGTTACTGAGCGTCTTGTCTGTTGCGCACTAGACTTGGTCTTTATTTTCTGCACCACTTGTTTGTCTCATTTGCATACTTACCCATGTGTTTATCTTTGTCTTTGAGCTGACCTGTATACCTTCGCATTATGCAGATCTCATGGGTTGGCGTCGGGCTCCCAGACTGTGCCCAACTCAGTGGTGGAGATCGCCGCTGCTCAGGGCAGATCGCCCCCTCAAGGCCCAGCTCGTTCAGAAGCCTTGCCCTCCCAACAACGCAAGAAACTCATCCTCAGGAAGCCAAAGAGGAAAACTCCTCAGGTGGTAAGTGATGAAGAAGAGGACAATGAGGCAACTCAGGATAGCCTCATCACCAAAAGGAGAAGGGTGGCACCTTCTTCACCACCTGCTCCACCTCCTCTTCCAACACCAACACCGCCTTCTCCACCAGCTCCAATTCCAACACCGCCTACTCCCCCAACTGCGACTCCGCCAGTTCAAGCAGTACCCTTGGCGGCTGCATTTCCCGCGGTTGAGGCTACTGAGCCCAACTTCATGGAGAACCCTCCGAGTGCCTCCACGCCATTCATATCCGCTGGAGAGGGTCCTCCTTCAACTGCCTCAATTGCGGAAACTGCACCAGGCGGGGACGAAGGTGCTCACAACTCGCCAATCATCATCACTGAGTCCCCCTCGTCACCACCACGCCAAGAAGCTCCAACTCAACAACCAATCCAAGAGGGCGGTGGTGAGAGCTAGCAGCAGGCTCCTTCAGCGCCTCCACAAACAGCGGTTGCAACCCTTCCCCTCGCGGCTAAGGGAATCTGGGAACCCTTCACGGCCAAACTCAGAATGATGGCAGAGGACCTCCCCTCCATCATATCAAAGGCTGTGGAGAGTTCAAGCAAGAAACTACTGAGTCCCCCTCGTCACCACCACGCCAAGAAGCTCCAACTCAACAACCAATCCAAGAGGGCGGTGGTGAGAGCTAGCAGCAGGCTCCTTCAGCGCCTCCACAAACAGCGGTTGCAACCCTTCCCCTCGCGGCTAAGGGAATCTGGGAACCCTTCACGGCCAAACTCAGAATGATGGCAGAGGACCTCCCCTCCATCATATCAAAGGCTGTGGAGAGTTCAAGCAAGAAACTTCAGGACAACATCTCCGTGCTCCAAGAGGAGAATCGCCTAATAAGGATCGAGGTGGAGAAGTTGTCTTGCAACCTTATGCTGGCAGAGATCGACCATTCGAGAGTGGAGGACGCTATGAGCACTGAGCTGAGGGTGGCGCGCAAGGAGGCCACCGATCTACGCCATAGGGTGCACCTCTTAGCTCAAGAGAAAATTGAGCTGGAGAGCAAACTGGTCCCCTACCGTCTCAAGGTGGCTGACCTGGAGGCGTCGATCAAAGCAGATGCAACCAAGGTAGAAAGCCTTGAGAAGAGGTCAGTAGATCGGGAGGTCCTCTTGGGAAAAGTTGAAAAAGAGAGAGATCATGTCTAAGCTTGCTGAGGCCAAAAAGGAAAATGAAAAGATCGCCGCAGAGCTGGCCCAGGCGCAGGCGGAAAACAAGAAGGTTACTGAAGACCTCCTTCAAGCTCGTGAAACAACTGAAGAACTAAAGAAACGAGCTAATGAGTTAGAGCAGCAGACCGAGGGGCTCAAGAAGCAAACTAAAGAGCTCGAGCTGAGCTCCGCCCAAATCCTCGCTGCTGGGTTTGACGCCGCCCTGGAGCAATTTGCCTGCCAGTACCCTGATTTGGATCTCTCCATGGTGTCACTAAACAATGAAGTGGTGGATGGGAAGATCGTTCCTTCTGAAGACTAGCTGCTTCCCTCCATCACTTATTCATCTGTTTTCTCTCTTACACACACTTACTTGTAATAATTTTTCCCTTTTTGGTACATGTATTTTGAACTGATGCCACGGTGTTATGACATTTCCTGCTTCTTTATATAATCTCCCCGTTAGCTTTATTTCTTCTTGTATAAATCGCTTAAACGAAATTGACTTAGCAATTCTGCGAGTGCGACTGTTCACTAACTGCTTCAAACTACCAACTTTCGAACGATAGTCTTCTAACAACTTGTGGACTTTTAAGATAATGAACCTCAACGCGAAACCACTTTCCAAACAACGAGTTTCAACCCAACTAATAGTTTAAAACATAGCTCACCCGATCCGCCTTATCAAAACGAGCCTTAACTCTTGCCATCGCTTGAATTTCTTCTGATCGCCAAAGAGTCTTGGCGATACCAGTTTCCTCTTGCCTTCATAGCTTGGCCATTGCTCCCTCATCTGGGGGTAGAGGCGCCTTTCGGATCCTTCTCTACCTTCCCTGACTTTCAGAACAGTAAGCTGGATAGCTATGTGTTCTCTTCGAACCTACCTTAGCTGTGCTTTAAACTTCTTCCACCCTCCACACCGTACCTGAACTCGTTCGTGACGAGAAGGATTTTATCTTGCCTGAACTCGCTCGACGGCGAGAAGGTCTTTAACTCGTGCCTCTACATTGCCCCAGGGGCTACATCTTCGCTCCCCTGGAAACACTGAGGACTTTTTACTGGTGCCTCTACATTGCTCCAGAGGCTACATCTTCTCTCCCCTGGAAACATTGAGGACTTTTCACTGGTGCCTCTGCATTGCTACAGAGGCTACATCTCCTCTCCCCTGGAAGCACTGAGGACTTTTTACTCTTTCTCGCCTGCACTCGCTCGACGGCGAGGAGGTCTTTATCTCTTTCTCGCCTCAGGACGCGCGAGGGCGTTGAGGTCTTTTAACTGGTGCCTCCGATCGCCGAAAGATGATGAGGACTTTTAAAACTTTAACTGATGCTGCTAATCGCCGAAAAGCGATAGGGACTCAAAACTCTTTAGAAAGCATGCAACATAACTTCAACTCGTCTTAAATCACATATAAGAGACAAGGTCTTTCTTCAAAACTTTTCGGAAAAACAACAAGCATGCAATCTAAAACACTTCAAACTTTGAAAACTCTTCTTTATTGGGTGGCCTCATTAAAAACCCTCCTTAGGGAAAAAAGAGTGCCCCCTTCAAACTGTTTTAACAGAAAGCTTGCAAAACTCCTCGTGTTTGTTTTTACTTACAAAGCTTTTAACTATAATATAACTTGAGGTGCGTGGCGTTCCAGGTGCGAGGAATCGCCCCTCCTTCCAACGTTTCTAAGCAGTAGGCGCCGTTCCCGAGCGCCTCGGTTATCCTGAACGGTCCCGTCCACTTAGGCGACAACTTGTTCTCCATCTCGTACTGGTGGGCCTTCCTCATCACCAGGTCGCCTTCTTTAAACTGCCTTGGCATCACCCTCGAGTTATACCTTCGTTCAATCCCTCTTTTCACCGCCTCAGCCTTCACTCTCGCATCCTCCCTGACCTCATCCAGCAAATCCAGATTCAGCCTTCTTTCCTCATTCGAGTCTTCCGCTAGGATATTCTGGAATCTCGGCGAGCTCTCTTGGATTTCCACTGGAATCATTGCGTCGCATCCATAGACCAGGCTAAACGGGGTCTCATGGGTTCCTGACTGCTCGGTGGTGTGGTACGCCCAAACTATACGGGGTACCTCCTCAGCCCAACTTCCTTTGGCTTTCTCTAGCCTTCTCTTCAAACCTCTCAGCAATACCCGATTGGCTGACTCTACTTGGCCATTCGTCTGAGGGTGCTCGACGGATGAAAATACTTGCTGAATTCCCACCCCTTCGCACAGCTTTTTCAACAGGTGACTTGCAAACTGAGTCCCGTTATCTGACACCAGGCGCTTGGGCACACCGAATCGGCACACGATGTTCTTCCACACAAAGCTCTCGATCTTGTGCGCGGTGATCTGGGCCACTGATTCTGCTTCGATCCACTTGGTGAAATATTCAATTGCCACCACCAAGTACTTCATCTGCCTGATCGCCAATGGAAAAGGTCCCAGAATGTCAATCCCCCATGTATGAAACGGCCAAGGGCTGTAAATCGACTTCAACTCCTCGGGAGGCGCCTTGTGCCAATCGGCGTGCTGCTGACATTGCTTGCAACACTGTGCATACCTCTTGCAGTCCTCCCTCATTGTAGGCCAATAGTAACCTGCACGGAGGGTCCTTGCGGCCAGAGCTCGACCCCCGATGTGACTTCCGCAGATCCCTTCATGGAGCTCGGCCATGATTCTCGTACATTTCTCTCCGTGCACACATTCCAGGAGTGGGTGTGTGAACCCAAACCTATATAACTCGCCATCAATCATCGTGAACTTGGTGGAGTTCTTCTTTATCTTCCTGGCCTCCGTCGGATCCAGCGGGAGAAGGCCATCCGCCAGGCATCGCTTGTACTGTGTTACCCAGGTGTCTGGCTCATGGGTAGCGCAGACCTGTGCCACGTTTACCTTCTCCTCCCGGCACACCCTTATTCTCGGCGATCTTAAGGTCTCCTGGGTTAAAGACCTGTGACTCCTCGCCGCTTTCTCTGTCAATTTCCTTATTTGAAGAACCAGGTGATCTGCCACAAACGCTCTGGGCGTCTTCAGAGTTTCTTGGATCACCGTCCTCTGCCTACCCCCCTTGCCTGAACTGGCGAGCTTGGCTAGCAAGTCAGCTCAGGCATTCTGCTCCCTGGGCACATGCACCACTTTAAAGGAGATAAAGGAACTCTTCAACTCCTGCACATACTCCAGGTAAGCCGCCATTTGTAGATTTTTAGCCTGGAACTCGCCTGTTACTTGTCCCGTGACTAACAGCGAGTCACTCTTAGCCATTAGCACCCTAGCTCCCATCTCCTTGGCAAGCAAGATCCCGGCGATCAGCGCCTCATACTCTACTTGGTTGTTGCTGGCCTTGAAGGAAAACCTCAGGGACTGCTCAATCAGCACGCCGTTGGGCCCTTCCAAGATGACTCCAGCACCGCTACCCTGCTGGTTCGACGATCCGTCCACCGAAAGCACCCAACGAAAATCATCCCCCTCAACTCGTGTCGCTTCTGACGAGAGTTCGACCACTAAATCTGCGAAAATCAGCCCCTTGATCGGACCTCGGGGCTCATACTTGATATCGAACTCCGACAGCTCCACCGCCCACTTCACCATCCTCCCAGCTACATCGGGCTTCTTCAGAACCTTCTGGATGGGCAAGTCGGTCATCACCAGTATTGTGGAGCTGTGGAAATAGTGGCGTAACCTTCTCGCTGAAAAAACCACTGCCAGTGCAGCTTTCTCCAAGGCCTGATATCTCACTTCGGGGCCCTGCAACACCTTGCTGACAAAATAAATAGGCTTTTGGGCCTGATCTTGGTCTTGGGCGAGCACCGCACTCACCGCCCTCTCAGTCACAGCAAAATACAATCTGAGAGGGGTCCCTACCAGCGGTTTGCAAAAAACCGGCGGGCTCGCCAAGTACTCTTTAAGCATGACGAAGGCCTCTTCACACTCCTTCGGCCAGGCAAATTTGTTGTTTCGCCTTAAACACTGAAAATACGGGTGGCCCTTCTCTCCGCTGGCTGACACGAAACGAGACAGGGCGGCCATCGGACCTGTAAGTTGCTGCACTTCCTTCACGGTAGCTGGGCTCCTCATCGCCAAGATGGCAGCACACTTATCAGGATTGGCTTCTATTCCTCTTTCAGTCAAGAGAAACCCCAAGAACTTTCCCGCCTCCACGCCAAAGATGCACTTCTCGGGATTCAGCTTTAACCTAAACTTGGCGATCGTAGTGAACAACTCCTCCAAGTCCGCAACGTGCTTGCTTTTCTCCGGCGAGGTCACGACCATGTCATCCACGTACGCTTGCACATGACGTCGCCTTGTAGCAGTAGCACGATCTCTCGGTCATGAAGGCGGTCTTCTCTTCATCCATGGGATGCATCTTTATCTGGTTGTACCCCGAGAAGGCATCCAGAAAACTCAGCAACTTACACCCTGCAGCACTGTCAACCAGGGCGTCTATGCTTGGTAAAGGTTACGAATCCTTTGCGCAAGCCTTGTTCAGATCAGTGAAATCGACGCACATGCGCCATTTGCCATTGCTCTTCTTCACCAGTACGACATTGGCCAGCCACCCTGATATGGCCTGCAGCGAGGAGCTTCTGGGTTTCATCCCTGATCGCCTGTCTTCTCTCCTCGTTGAATTTCCTTCTTCTCTGTTGCACCGGTCTGACCCGGTTGCCATTGCTAGATGATGGCACAAGAAGTCGGGGTCAATTCCCGGCATGTCTGAAGCAGAACATGAGAAAGCATCCAGATGCCGCTCTATCACCTTGGCGATCTGGTCTTGGAGTTCAGCCTCCAAGGATCTTCCCAACTTGAAGACCTTTCCCCCGATCTCCCTTTCAAGCCATTCCTCGACGGGTTTTGGTCTAGCTTCCCTGGCGATCACCACCCTGGCGATTCCCAGCTCCCTCGCTTCCTCAGGGCGATTCCTCGTCTCTTCTCCCCGCTCGGCGTTCTCTCCCTCAGCCTCAGATCCATCATGGCGACGTCTTCCCCGGCGGCCACCTCCATCGCTGCACCAACGACCCGCCACTCTGTTGTCTTGGGCTTCACACCGGGAGGCGGCGTCGTTGTGATGTAACTCACTGACCTCTTGCTCTTCAGGCTATTCTCATAGCACTTCTTCGCTTCTTTCTGGTCAGATTTGATGGTGATCACCACCCCTTCCATCGATGGCAACTTCACCTTCATGTGCCTGGTCGAAGGCACAGCTCCTATCCTGTTGAGTGTTGGTCTTCCCAACAGAATGTTGTATGCCGAGGGAGCGTTCACGACAAGGTACTTGATTTTCTCCGTTCTTGAGCCCGCCTCATCTGTGAAGGTAGTTCTCAACTCTATATACCCCCTAACCTCCACCTGATCGCCAGCGAAACCATACAAACACCCTCCATAGGGCCTCAGCTGGTCGAGGGGTAACTGCAACTGTGTGAAAGTCGGCCAGAACATCACATCTGCCGAGCTTCCTTAGTCCACCAGTACTCTGTGGACCTTCCTCCCCGCCGTGACAAGCGAGATGACTATTGGATCGTTGTCATGAGGCACAACGTCCCTGAGATCTGCCCTTGTGAACGTAATGTCCACGTCTGGTGAGTGGTCCTCGAACATGTCCACCGTCATCACAGACCTCGCATACTTCTTCCTCTGTGATGCGGTGCATCCACCACCCGAGAAACCTCCTGCAATGGTGTGGATCTCTCCGTGGGTAGGCATCTCGTGCTGCTGAGCCTCACCACCTGCTGGCTGGGAGCTCGACGCGCCCGCCGTCGTTCTATCCAGCAAGTAATCGTTTAGGAACCCACTCTTGACCAGGTCGTCGAGCTGGTATCCTAAAGCCAAACATGAGTCCACGGTGTGGCCAAAGCCCTGGTGGAATTCGCACCAGGTGTCCGACTTTGGTCCCAACACCTTGTCGCCCACCTTCTCGGGCGCCTTCAGCCTGGCTGCTATATTGGGAATGGCGATCAGGTCCGCCAACCCCATGACAAACTTATGCGTCGGCGGGCGATTGTACTCCCGACGTGCTAGTTGAGGGCACCCTGGGCCCCTGCCCTTGTTCTTCCTTGGATCATAAGGATGGCGAGTCCTCTGATCCCTCTTAGCCGCCGCTGTCTCCAGCACCCTCTGCGGCTAGATCCTGGTCTGGGCACGTGGCCTAGCGGGGGCCACGCTCCCCCTCTTCTCGGCGACCTCACTTTCATCGGTGATGTAGGCCACCGCAAGTCGCCTAACCTCAGCAAACGTGGCGGGGTGAGCCCTAATCAACGCCTCGCAGAAGGGTCCCGGCAGCACGCCCTTCTTGAATGCATAGACCAATATCTCTTCATCCTTGGCCGGCGAGCGGACCATCTGCGCCCCAAAACGATTCAAGTAGTCCCTGAGGGACTCTCCCTGGTACTGCCTTATGTCGAACAGATCGTAAGACACCCTAGGCGGCGCCTTGTTCACTATGTACTGCTCGACGAAGATCTTCGAAAACTGCTGGAAATTGGTTATGTGACCTGTAGGTGTAGGTAGGCTCACAAACCATTCCAGCGCCGTCCCCTGGAGTGTGCTCACAAACATCTTGCAATACACAGCATCCGATCCTCCTAACAGCATCATCTGCGTGTGAAACGTGGTGAGATGTGCCTCAGGATCCTCCACGCCTGTAAAAACAGCTTTCACGGGTACTACACTCGCAGGGATAGGCGTGTCCGTAATCGCCTGAGCGAAAGGCATGGGGAAAACGCGAGGCGGCGTTGACGGCGCGACCTCTTCAGTGACTGGGCGCCCTCCCTGCTCCTGAAGAGCTTGGCGCAATTCCTCAGTAACTCTGCTAAGCTCTTCATTCCTGGCCTGAGAGGCGACCAGGTCCTCGTGCATTTTTGCCTGCTCTATGCGCGAGGCTTCCACATTCGCCTGCAGCGAACGCATGATTTCCACCATTTGCGCCATAGTCATGGCGCCTTCAGCAGCAACGGGCGCAACTGGACTTGAACGGTTGCTTCTCATCTTTCTCATGAAAACTTGACAGATCACAAAGAGCGACGAACAACACCTTATTCAGCGACGATCGATTCAGCGATCAATCGGTCAGAACTTCGCAAAACTCTGAAGAACTTCAAGAACACGACCTCAACATCAATCCTTCGCAGAAACTCACGGCTCCACCACAAACCACCGTTTCTTCCACGAAAATCCAAACGAGCGGCGAAACTCAGATCTCACCGATTAAAACTTGCGTAAGCAGCGAAAAATTCACCTCACCGAACAAGAACTCAAACGAACAGTAGAAAACACGAAACTACCGAACAAAGCTTAGATGAATGGCGAAAAATGGTTGCACCATCACACAACCACACAGAAACTGCAGAAACTTCCAAGAACTCACGGTAACTTAACTTCAAGTAACTGCTATGAGAGCCCACATTTTCGACATGCCACAAACATTCCGCACAGCCCTCTGGGTTCATAACTAACCTTAACATAACAGAGAAAACGGTGTGGATGGGAACCGGTTTTACACGGCCCCACGGTGGGCGCCTGATGATCCTGCCTGTTGACCAAGACGCTGGAGCCTTGCCTCGTCAAACCTGGATCGACTTCTGCGCCGTGTTAGCCTCCGTCCTTCGCCGTGATTCACCTCGAGAACCTGCAAAGACAGAACGGCGCCGCTATGGCCGATTACGCTCCGACGCCCAAGTCAGCGACTGAACCACCAAATACTAAGAGAAAACTCAAGAACTCTAAGGAACCGCGCAAAAGTTCTCTCTCAGCGTACTCAAAACTCGCAAGCGTAAAGAAGTAAACTGAACGTGCGTAACTCAGAAGTTCGTTAGAATCTCTTATATACCTGGGCACTTTCTCTCTCCAGACAGTTACGCATCTGGACACGTGGCTCGCATCTAGCTGTACACGTGTCACCATCTGGAGTATCCTTGACTCGGGTGCCACTTCTTACTCTTCAGGTTTTTTGGCTAAGTTACTCATGCATGACATGACTCGGTGCATAGTTGCCTTGGAGCGTGATCTCTTCTGAGTGGCGAGTTCGGGTGCCTTCGTACACACCTTCCCTGTGGTCTCGCCGGCCGCCTTCATGATCTACTCTACCTGCTTCACCGTGTATGTTCGGGTAAGCTGTCTCCTGAGCTCATCCTCTGGCTAGCTAGGAAATGACTATCTGACTTCATCTTCGGCGATGTCCTTGTTTCGGCGATCTCTAATCACTTGGTCGCCTGGGTTCACATCTGGCGACTTCATCTTCAACCCGGTGACCGCCGGTTTAGGTATGCTGGAGATCAGAGCACGCCAATTTAATAACCGGCGACTACACGAGCCCCCCGACTTCCTTCCCTTCTGCCAGCCAGGTGTCCTGCTCAACAAGCCTATATAATAGCTTGATGCCACGTCATCACTTCCGACTACCAGGGCGGTACAAACATCAATATCATTCCCTGGTTGTTTCGGACCGGATAGCATCATAGACAACATCATGTATTTTCGCTTCATGCAGAATCCAGGAGGTAAGTTGTAAATAACTAGTAATATAGGCCATGAACTGTGATTTTTACTCATATTACCAAACGGATTGATTCCGTCTGTAGCTAAACCAAGTCAGATATTTCTTGATTCTTTACCAAACTCTGGAAAGTCATCATCAAATTTCTTCCATTCAATAGAATCAGCTGGATATCGGTACATGCCATCGCATTTCCTCTCATCTGCATGCCATCTAAGATTCTTAGCATCGTCTGGGTTTGCAAACAAACGCTTCATCCTTGGAATGATGGGAAGATACCACATAACCTTCATTGGGGGTCCATGCTTTTCCATTTCATCAATAGAATCATCATCTTTTTGTTTCAACTTATAACGTGATAACCCACACCTCGGACAACTTTTTAACAATTCAAAATCTTTCTGGTATAATATACAATCATTAGGACATGCTTGTATCTTTTTGTACTCCATACCCATTGGACAAAGAATCATTTTGGCCTCGTAATTACGATTAGGTAGACTATTTCCCTCTGGAAGCATATCCTTCAACAGCTGGAGCAATTCCGTGAAGCTTTTATCAGTCCATCCATTTATTGCCTTCAAATTCATCAATCTTAACACCGCCGACAACTGTGTGAAGTTAGTTGATCCAGGATACAAAAGAGTCTCTACATCTTTTGACATACTTCCATATCCATGCGCTTTTGTAAAACACTCAGCTCCCACATCACGAATCATGTCCTCCAATCGATCATCATCTCCATCATCGTGTACTGCTTCATCCATGGTAGAACCCACATATTCTTCAGTTACGGAAACATGTGGTAAATTTATTAATTCACCATGCCATGTCCAAGTTGTATAAGATCGAAGAAACCCATCACATAGCAGGTGTTCCCTCATGATATTCACATCCAGTATCCTTCCATTCAAACAATTAACGCACGGACACCTGATCTTTGCTCCATCATGACCACTAATAATCGCGTTACGCTGCGCAAATTGTATAAATTACTCTACTCCCCTTTCGTACTCATCACTTATACGAACAACATTAATCCAACCTCGATCCATTATATATTCTGGTATAGTTAGGATTTTCTAATAATTAGTATTCTATCTCGCACATTTGTCGAGGGTCGAACACCCCTGGACTCAATCCAAACACGATAATTCTATTCTAAAAGTAACAATAACTAGCATAACATAAAACTTTTATTAAAATGTAATTAACAACTAACTAAATATATAATATAAATTTAAGAAAATACAAATTTATATATAATAATATATAAATTAGTTGTTTCCGTAACTAATTTATTAAATTATATATAAATTATAATAAACAAAAATTCAAAATACACACAAATATATAAATTATTAGTTATTAATTATAAATTCCAAGTTGTATTAGTTATTAATTAAATATATATTATAATACAGAAAATAAAAATTCAAAATATTAAATATAAATTCAAAATATTAAATAAAAATTCAAAATATTAAATAAAAATTCAAAATATTAAATATAAATTCAAAATATTAAATAAATATTAAATACAACACCAACCTTTCCGTTGTGAACAAGCTTGATGGTGATCGGAGTGGCAGAGGCACAAGACAAAGGCGAAGGCGGCGACGGAAGCTGTGGCGGTGACGGAGCAGGAAAACACCAGCGAACACCAATGGAACCGTAACCTAAATGCCACAAATGAAGTTAGGAAACGAAAATGCCAATTCCAACGAAGTTAATAATGAATGATGCGAAAACGAAAACGAATGAATGAAACTGAAACTTACAAAATGCAGAGAGAAGAAACTGAAACTGAGCGCAAGAACGTTGAAACGAAGAGCGGAGAAGAGGAAAGTGAAAGTCTGAAACTAGTGGCGCGCTTCAATTTTTTAGGGTAAAATTGATTTACAAATGCGGTTGTAGAATAAAATCGCATTTGTAAATCAATTCCAATGATTTACAAATGCGGTCTTTAATATGACCGCATTTGTAAGTCAATGTGTAATGTTTTTATATTTTGTACTAGTTAAGCTTGGTTGCAAAAGGAATTGATGTTGGTTGGGTTTTAGGTTAGCCAAGTTGGATGGATTGGCTTTTTTTGCCTTGGTAGCATAATTGGTGAAAAAGTGAAGTCAAGGTTTTTGAGCAATCTTGGTGGGGAATTGTCACAAATGCATCCCAAATGAGGTGTGAAAACAGTACACAATATACAGTTCATTACCACCTTCCGAGCGTGTACCGACCCGTACCCGGGCATTGACAAAGTCAGGGTCAAAGTCAGCGTCAAGGTCAAAGTCAACATAAGGCGTCGCCTAGGTGAGGCGACGCCACGTGCAAGCATCGCCAAGGCAAGGCGTCGCCAAGAGGAAGCGTCGCCAAGGTAGGTTGTCGCCAAGGTAAAATGTCACAAGAGCAAGGCAACCACAGTGTTGCTCCCCGATACCCATGGGTAGGATAGACCATGGAGGGAGTGACGCCATGGGAAGACCTCAAACCCCGATAACTCGGGGTAGCAATAAAGGGAAGAGAAAGGTGGCTTCAAGGCGATAGTACTAGCGCCAGTGGAGAGCAATCTGACTCGTTAAGTGCCCATGTCGCCCCAGAGAAGCCCTTGGGATAGTTACGACTCATGAGAAGGGTCACGCCCAGGGGTAGCCAGGTGCAGGGTACGAGAGGAAGGTAGATACGCTCTCTAAGCAAGTGACTAGAGGTTTGGGGGCATGAGTTGGCACCCAAAAAGTCACCCCTTGCGCAGATGCACTCCCAGGAAGGAGGACTCACACGAGGAAATACCCCTAAGTGGGGTCACGGTGCTGTGAGGCCCTCCACGTGTAATAGCAGCCAAGTCAGAATAGAAACATCAATTTGTAAGGTATAAGGTAATTAAAGCTATTTAATAAAGTTTACGTTTCGAGCGTTTAAGGTACTTTAAATGCTCCAAGCGATTTAAACGTCTTAAAGGCGCTGAACGTTTCATAACCTTAAATGCGCTTTAAGACGCTCTAAATGCTAGAGTAGTTTAAATAGAACCTTGGACGTGGGAAACAGGGTTCGAACTTTTGGCAGACTTTCCAAGAATACACTCTAGTTGCTTGCTTGAGTCTTGAGGCTACGCATAAGGGACTAGAGATAGGTTGTTTGTCAGAGGGAGAAAAGATACACAACCACCAGTTCTTTCGACCACCTTCAGAGTGCCATTCACGGTGCTCCGATACGGAGGTGTAGAGTTTTTGGTGTTTCTCGCTAGCTGACTCGAGCTTCGGAGTGCAAACGGCCGCCAGGGCGCCCTTTGTCCTTCTTTGCAGGTATCCACAGGTAGCCAGAGGGAAGGTGTCCCTAGCTGACAGGCAAGGTTGCGCACAAAGACGTCCCAGGTCAACCGGCCGGAACATTTGGCGCCCACCGTGGGGCCGATTTAAAACATCAGTCCCATCACAAGCAACGAAGATTTATCGGAGCTACCATAACGTTAGCAAAGTTTGAGGAAATAGTGAAGAATGAGGGGTACAAGACAAGGTTCCGCACGCGCGGCGAGTGAGGAAATGTCCATGCAGCAGGTCATGGAAATGATGCAGGGGCTGTAGGATGAGATGGCGGAATCGAGGGTGGAACAAGAACGCATGCAGGCGGATCTCGCAGACTCGCGTGCGAGAAACGAAGAGCTCCATCGTGTAAATGAAGTGTTCGTCGGGGTTTGAGCAATAACCAAGGGCAACGTGAACAAGATGAGACCGAGCGTCTCACCCCACCAAGGGAGTTTTCCACACCCTTCTCGCAGGAGATCCTGGATGCGGTAATCCCCAACACGTTCGCAGGACCGAAGGTGATCTTCACTGGGATGGAGGATTCTGAGGCGCATCTCACTGCATTCCACATGCAGATGGTGTTGGTAGGCGTCTCCGACGCTGCGAGATGCAAGCTCTTTATGACCACCTTGACGGGGATGGCAATGGATTGGTTCATCAGCCTTCCAAACGGCCATATCACCTCCTTTGAGCAGTTGTCGCAGTTAAAGAGCAGTACTTGGCGAACAGGGCTCCGTCGCTAGTTTCCTACGACCTGTTTGATGTAAAACAGTATCTAGGGGAGACCTTGAAGGAATACATCAACCGTTTCGGGGCCCAAGTACTAAAACTTGGTACTTCAGAGGAGCCTATGATCGTGTACGCATTCAGAAAAAGCGTATGTCCCGGCCCTTTTTGTGAATCCATTATTCGCAATCGCCCTAGGACTTTTGCTGAAATACGGCGTCGGGCGGTAGAGCATATCGCCTCCGAGGGAGAGGTGTGTGAAAAGCGCACCAGCGTCGTACCCTCACGAGACCACGACGGGGAGAAATTAGCCAGAGGGGAGACGCCCCTACGAGACCAGAAAACCCCAACCTAGGGGTCCGGCAGGAGGGGATCGCCCGGCCAGGGAAAGGGTGAGGCCAGCGAGGTACAACTTTGCGGTGGAATTGAAGGATCTCATTGCCGTGCCCAATATAGCTGAAAGGTTGAGGCGACCGGCGAAGACTGACAAGGTGTTAGGGCCTCGTAAGGACTCTTGGTGCAAGTTCCACGAAGCTTTCGGTCATCACATCGATAACTGCCTGTCGTTGGGTTACCAGCTAGATGAATTGGTGAGAAGCGGTTTTCTGAAGGATTATGTCGTAGAGCCTGCCGTGACCGCGACCCTGCCAGCACTAGTGGAAGAACAAGCGCACGAGATGCCTGTCCTTGGCGAAGTCCACATCATCGCTGGTGGCTTCTCGAGGGGAGGACCCACTGCCTCCTGATCCGATCGGTCATCGGTAGTCGATGATGTCAGCAGCAGAGAACCACGTGGACCACTCGAAGGGTGACACGTGGACCAGGTGGCAGAGAGGTCGGGGGGACGATTGCCAAGAGAGGTGATCGGTGGTCAGTAACCAAGTTACCACTGACAGATCAGGCGGCAGAGAGGTCGGGGGATAGATCACCCAGAATGGTGATCGGTGGTCAGTAGCCAAGTGACCACCAGCAGACCAGTTCCCAGACTCGCGCCTGGAGGCAGAGCGCGATAAGCGAATAAACACTGATCAGTCATCGGGTGTATTGTCATCGGGGTCTCGTGTTACACGCAGTTAAGCTGGGACTAAGGTTCCCAGCGAGAGCGTTACGCATGGACCTCGCATGAGCACACCTCAAGGAATCATGCACGAGAGTGGCCTGAGGGAACTAGTAAGCCAGTCGGTGATTGGTGATTCCCTCAACCCATTACGTGCGTGGCATCGTGAAGGGTGAGTCGCCTACGCAGAGAGTAACGTTTGTTGAGTGTGCCTAGACCAGCCACACCCGACGTTCTCCTAAGAGTATGCGATTTACCCAGATAAGAGAAGCATCCTGAGTTACTCCGCAAGGGCGTAACTTAGGCACACAAAGAGAGGCGCTAGAGCCCTTCCAGTAAGTGACACGTGTGTGGTTAGATGTGAGTTGCAGGCCTCCACGTGTCATCATCTGAGAGGGGTGCGGTCCAGACAAAAGAGCACTCCGTACCACTAAAGGTACAGACAGGCGCAGCCAAGCGCAGACATGCGCAGACTCTCACGCTCCCCATTGCAGATGTTATGTTCTGGTCGACATTCAACAAGGTGGAAGTTCGAGGCCCTACACAGGGTTTGCTGACAACCAGGTGGAAGTTCGAGGCTACTTGGAATTGAGGACAACGTTCACAGATGGAGAGGCCTCGCGTACCGAAAGCATCTGGTATTTGGTCATAAACGCCAATTTCGCCTACAACATTTTGTTGGGCAGACCGGCGTTGAATAGGCTGAACGCAGTAGCCTCCACGCACCATATGAAGATGAAGCTACCGGATCTCAGTGGCAAGGTGATTGTCATCAAGTCGGATCAGGAGGAAGCGCGAAAATGTTATGAGAATAGCCTGAAAAAAAAGAGAAGCTTGTTTATGGTGTTCGAGCGTCCGCCAAGTGCAGATGCGAGGATGGAGATAGAGCCCTTGATTGAGGCGACGCCCACAGAGTCAATGCCTGGCCAGGCCACGCCCGAGGCAAACGCGCACATGGAGGAGGGGTCTGATGACACATCGCCCGTAGAAGAGTCGACGCCTGGAAAGCGCTACCGGGCAACGCCCATTAAGGAAGATAGCAGGGATCAGCCGGAGGCTAACGTGGTGGAGAGGCAAATAGGTGGCAAAACGTTTAAGCTGGGACGTTTGTTGAGCCAAGAAGAGCAGGAGGAGGTGGCAGAGGTGATTTCACGCCATTTAGATGCTTTCGCATGGTCCGCCTCAGATATGCCGGGCATCGACCCTGACTTTCTATGCCATCACCTTAGCATGGACGCCACGGTCCGCCCCGTGCGGCAAAGAAGGAGAAAGTTTAATGAAGAGAGGCAACTTGTGATAAGGGAAGAGACACAAAAGCTGCTGAGTGCTGGTCACATCAAGGAGATCCAATACCCTGAGTGGTTGGCCAACGGCGTCCTGGTGAAAAAGGCGAATGGGAAGTGGAGGATGTGCGTAGACTTCACGGACTTGAACAAAGCGTGCTCGAAAGACTCGTACCCATTACCCAGCATTGACGCACTCGTGGACAGTGCCTCCGGTTGCAAGGTCCTTAGCTTTTTGGATGCATTCTCGGGATACAACCAGATCAAAATGCACCCAAGAGACGAGAGTAAAATTGCGTTCATGACAGAAACTTGCAGTTACTGTTACAAGGTAATGCCCTTTGGGCTAAAATCCGCAGGCGCCACCTACCAAAGGCTGATGGACAAGGTCCTAGCACCCATGTTAGGGAGGAATGTGTATGCCTACGTGGATGATATGGTAGTGGCATCGCAGGGAAGGAAGCAGCACGTGAAGGACTTAGAGGAGTTGTTCGTCACCATATCGAAATACCGCCTCAAGCTGAACCCCGAGAAGTGTGTCTTCGGGGTGGAAGCCGGTAAGTTCCTAGGATTCATGCTCACGGAGCGGGGAATAGAGGCGAACCCTGATAAATGCGCAGCAATTATTGCCATGTGGAGCCCGACATCAGTAAAGGAAGTGCAGCAACTGACGGGGCGAATGGCAGCTTTATCAAGGTTCGTTTCTGCGGGAGGAGAAAAGGGGCACCCCTATTTCTAGTTCCTTAAAAGAAATAGTCGCTTTGCATGGACTGACGAATGCGAAGCGGCTTTCATTAAGTTGAAAAAGTCTTTGGCGACGCCACCGGTCCTTTGCAAAACAGTAGCAGGCGTGCCCCTCCGGCTATACTTCACAGTAACAGAGCGATCTATCAGTTCTGTGCTGGTCCAGGAGCAGGACCAGATTCAAAAGCCCATCTATTTCGTGAGCAAGGCTTTACAAGGCCCAGAGACGAGATACCAGTCGCTGGAGAAGGCAACATTGGCCGTTGTATTTTCGGCCAAGAGGCTCCGCCACTACTTCCATTGTTTTACAGTAGTGGTGATGACGAACCTCCCTATACAAAAGGTATTGCAGAAACCTGATGTAGCAGGAAGGATGGTGCGCTGGGCGGTGGAGTTGTCAGAGTTTGACATCCGGTACGAGCCTAGAGGATCCATCAAAGGGCAGGTATATGCAGATTTTGTAGCAGAACTCTCGCCTAGAGGCGAACAAGAGGTGGAGGCAGGCTCGCAGTGCTTGCTCTCGGTCGACGGCTCTTCCAATCAACAAGGAAGTGGGGCAGGGATAGTTTTGGAGGGACCCAATGGTGTGCTGATTGAGCAAGTTCTGCATTTCTCCTTCAAAGCAAGTAACAATCAGGCTGAGTACGAAGCACTGATTGCAGGGATGCTCCTGGATAAGGAGATGGGCGCGCAAAACCTCTTGGTGAAAAGTGATTCCCAACTGATTACAGGACAAGTATCGGGTGAGTTCCAAGCAAAAGACCCACAGATGGCGGCGTATTTAAGGTACGTCCAACTGCTGAAGGGAGCATTTAGCGCTCTTGAGTTAATACATGTCCCACGAGAACAAAATGCTAGAGCTGACCTGCTGGCCAAGCTGGCCAACTCAGGCAGAGGACAGTAATCCAAGAGACGCTCAAAGCTCCGAGAAAATTCATAGAAGACAACAAGGTGGATGTCCTCCATATTAGCATTGCGAGAGGGAGGCCAAGGAGTCATCGTTCCTTGACTCAAGATACGGTAAAGACGCCCCATATTAGCACATACGCGGACACGCCCGAAGGAGGAAGGCATGCGCAGATATGTGCTTTAGCCGAAGGAGACACCTGGATGACGCCATACAGACGGTATCTGGCGGATGGGGTTCTCCCAGCGCAACTAGAGGAGGGCAAGAAGGTTAAGAGGAATGTCGCAATATACACTCTAATGGATGGAGTATTGTTCAGACACGGCTTCACCCACCCTATCCTAACATGCGTAAGCGGCGACGAGTGCACCAGAATAATGGCGGAGCTACACGAAGGCATTTGTGGGAGTCACGTAGGGGGAAGGTCTTTAGCTTCTAAAGTGGTACGCGCAGGTTTCTACTAGCCAACAGTAAAAGAGGATTGCGTGCACCATGCCCAGCGTTCCAAGCAGTGTCAGAAACACACTGATTGGCACAAGGCGCCGCCAGAAGAGCTGAGATCCATATACAGCCCGTGGCCTTTCCATACTTGGGGGATTGACATCCTAGGTCCATTCCCATTGGGGATAAGGCAGATGAAGTATTTGATCATCGCCATGGAATACTTCACCAAGTGGATAGAGGCGGAGCCCGTGGCCCAGATTACAGCGCACAAGGTGCAACACTTTGTTTGGAAGAACATTGTGTGTCGCTTTGGCGTGCCTAGGCGGCTGGTATCCGACAATGGAACCCAGTTCGCCAGCCAACAGTTGAGAAACCTGTGCGCAGAGGTAGGCATCAAGCAAGTGTTCGCTTCAGTCGAACACCCCCAGACTAACGGGCAAGTGGAGTCAGCGAATAGAGTTTTGCTGAGAGGACTAAAGAGAAGGCTAGAAAAAGCTAAAGGAGCGTGGGCGGAGGAAGTGCCAAGGATTGTATGGGCATACCACACCACGCCCCAATCTTCCACCATGGAGACGCCTTTCAGCTTAGTATATGGGTCGGATGCGATGATTCCGGTCGAGATTCATGAAAGCTCGCCACGTTACCAGAATTTCGTGGCTGAAGAATCCAACGAAGAAAGGCGGGTGAACCTGGACCTCGTGGACGAAGCCAGGGAAGAAGCAAGAATAAGGGCCGAGGAAGTGAAGAGAAGAGTAGAGCGACAATATAGCTTTAAGGTAAAGCCGCGGCAGTTTCAGGTTGGCGACTTAGTTATGAGGAAGGCATACCCATATGAGCTAGAAAATAAATTGTCTCCCAAGTGGACCGGACCCTTCAGAGTTACCGAGGCTAAGGGGAATGGTTCGTACAACTTAGAGACTTTGGAAGGGGGTCCCATTCCGCGCAGCTGGAACGTGGCAAATTTGAAGTTTTATTTTAGTTGAATTATGTAAGTGAGCAGCCATGTAACAATCTCATCGTAGGGGACACTCTTTTTCCCTCTCGGGGGTTTTTTAACGAGGTCACCCAAATAAAAAGAAAAAGGAGTTCAAGAAAAACCTTGCCTCAGTTTTTATCTTCTTCCCACTCGAAGTGCAAGACCAAGGGGTAAAGAGATAAAAGACAAAGACTCGAAGTGGCGACAGGCGTCACCGAGCGTACAAGTCGCCAAGAAGGCGGCGTCGCCAAGCGTACGCGTCGCCAAGAAAGTGGCGTCGCCAGACGCGTGTGTCGTCAAGAAACATAACGGAGAAAACGCGCACAGTATGTTAGAAGAAGCGAATGCAGACAAGGGTGCACAAAAATAAAGGAGCGGCGTTACAGAAATCAAAACATGGCACCAGAGAGTTAAGATTACAAGTAGAGTTTGAGATAAAGTTGAATGAGACAAATGAGGCGAACAGGTACATGCCCTATGCTCGTAAGAAAAGTGCAAACAGACCAGTTTTCAGTGGCCTCCGGAGTCTGGATGGGAGGAGGACGAAGCTCCGTTCTCAGCCCTCAGCGCCTGGGTAAGTTGTGACCTCTGTTGCCGGCTTATCTTCGAACCTACATCGAAGAAAACAAGCATGGTGAAGACACCACAAGACAGGACACGTAAAGACCTAGTAAAGATGAAAAGTGGGAATTTCTAAGATAATGTCTTATACATATATACTTCTCCAAAACTTCGGCGTTGTACTCCAAGCTAATTAAAGCGGCAGCGTCAAAGCCTCCCGCCTCAGCCAAGATCTGGCATGCCACCTGGTCGTTCAAGGGTAGCCTCTTGAAAGGCTTGGACTTCAAGGCTCTCGTCTCCCTTACCCAGTACAGAGGAAAACCATCCAGGGCGGAAGGCACGAGTTCGGAACAGCAGACTTTGAAAAATCTACCCTTCCACCCTGTGAAGGAGTTCTGGAAGGGATTTAGGAGAACCCTGCCAGGAACGTTGCTGAGGGTCACCCAAAGGTTGTTCCTTTGCCTCTTCACCTCAAAGAAGTGAAGAAAGATGTCAACCGAGGGTGCGCACCCCAGAAAGCCAAAGAGTATGTCGAAGGCTTTGACGAAAGCCCAGCTATTAGAGTACAACTGGGCTGGAGCAGCGTTAATCTCAATCAGTAGTTCCCTCTCAAACCTGGAGAAGGGCAGGCGCACGCCGATGCTTTTGAAGACCACCTGATAGAAGTAGAAGAAGGGGACCCCGTCGTTGGCCCGTTCGTCTCCGCACACCGGCTCCCTTAAGGTGCAAGGGAGCACAGTGATATCATTATCATGCCTCCTCACGAAGGCACGATGATCGTAGGAGCACGAATCCCCCATGTGTTCCCTTACGGCCCTGGTGGAGAGTAAGCTGGAGCATTCGTCGAGGAGCTCGTGCGAGGCCCATGCATAAAGGTCCTTGGGGTTAACCCTAGGGGAAGGAGCATGGGAAGACATGTCGGTGCAAAGTATCAGCAAAAGAACTGGGAGATCGAAGGAGAATAACGCGTTGGGAGTACGGGAGGAAAAACGCCGACTAGAAAGAACGCAGAAGGAATTCTGTGTAGCGGTGCAAGGAGGGTGCGGAAACACAGAGATGATGGACGCAGGTATAAGATTTCGAAGATCTAAACATTGCAGTTGGAGCGCCAAGTGACGCAAATGGGAGCACCGTGCGATCGAGCCACGTGTCAGAGGATGGGTGGATGATCCTGGCGTCACTGGTTAACATTCAAAAAACGTCGCGTCGACAGAATGCCCAAGGGTACGATACGCCGTCGAGAATGAGAGCATTTTGTCAGAAGCTCAGAAAATGTCAGGATCAAGTCAAGTGAGGGAACGTCCCATCAGCCATACGGGAAATGCCACGTGGATGGCGCGGGCGAGACCTTAAGCTCTCCGCTACCCCCAGGCGTCGACCAGAGTCGAAGTCAAAGTCAATGCCAAGGTCAAGTCAACAGTTTGATCGCACCAGGCATCGCCAAGACACTGAAGGCGTCGCCAGTATAAGACGCTGGAGGCGTCGCCAGTATAAGACGCTGGAGGCGTCGCCAGTATAAGACGCTGAAGGCGTCGCCAGTATAAGGCATCAGCGGCGTCGCCTCCCCGATACCCACAGGTAGGAAAGACTGTGGAGGGAGACGAGATCGCCAGAAGCTAAGTAAGTCACCGGCAGGGGTGCTCCCAGATACCCATGGGAGAGAAAGACCATGGAGGGAGCGACCCCATGGGGGGCTTCGAGCCTTCCCGGTGCTTGGCGTTTGCAGACACCCTGAAGAAGATACGACACTACGGTAGTAGGCCTCTCCTTAGGCGTGGGCGCCAAGCACCCATAATCAAGGGACAGATCGCCTTGGTGTTTGAGACACTCCATGGACGATACGGCGCTGTGAGACAGGCCTCTCCATGGGCGTGGGCACTGAAACGCGACCTTGTCCCAAGTGTTTAGGACCTAGAGCAGGTCTCGACTTTTGCGTTTGCAGAGAGAGCGGAGTGGCTAGCGCCTTCACGAGGGAGAGGCCTCATAGATACGAAGGCTGAACAAGTTTGAGGTGCACGTTAGAAGTGAGGCGTGATCACCCGACACAGCGAAAGAAACAGGTAAAATTACAGGTAAAGCAAATGAAGCATACAAAAATAAAGAACGAGGGTGAAAATATCTGCCAAATAGTGCTCAACAAGTATGCAAGCGTTATACAAGTGCAAACGGTTCAAAAGATTTACAAGTTTATCAAAGGTTGGCAAGAACGAATATAAAGCACAAAAGGTAAAGGTGGCGGCTGAAAGTCGGCGTTTCAGTCATCCAATTTGAGGGGCACGACACGGCCGTCGACGACATGGTGGGTAGGATCGCAATTAGAAACATTGATCCCCGGGCCAAAGCCTCCTTGAATCCCTCCTCGAAGGTGCCGGCCATGTCATCGATGAGTGCCTTCTTGGCCTTTTCCAACTCCTCGATGGTAGAGTCCCCGGAGGCCACCTGCTTCTCCAGAGCCTCCTTCTCTACTCGGAGCCTGTTGACCTCAGTTTGCAGCTTGTCATGGTCAACCTGGAGAAGGCCCAATGCCTTGGCCTGGGTGGCCATTTCCTCCTCCATCCACTCCAGTCTTTCCGCCTGCCCATAGCACTGGTCCTCCAAGTCCTTCTGAAGCTCTTCGGAGGCCTCCGCCATGTCTTGGAGATCCGTTATTTGAACTTGGAGAGACACTTCCCGGACGTAGAAGTCAGCCTCAAGTTCCATCGCCTCGCCTAGTTGCCTGTCAGCCTCCTCTTTGGCCTCTTGGGCCAACTTCAGAGAGGCTTGATAGGCCTCATTTTGGCATCCCAGAGCTTCGTTCTCCTCCTCCAGAGCGGCCACTTTTTCTTTCAGGGCCTGGAGGGCTTGTGTGTTTGAAGCGGCATTTCTAGCTTGGGTGCGCCAATCGAGGGCCACGACCAAGAAGGCTCCTAAATAGAAGGGCATTCCTTCTTTCCTGTCGGAGCCTTCTGGCATCAATCCTCCGTTGAAGCCCCTCATCAGATGCATGATGGGAGGAGGAATGGCAATGAGATCGGGGGCAGACTCGACCCCTTCGCCTTTTTCCTCTTGGACTACTATGGGTTGGGGAGAGGTAGCGCTAGGGGGATTGTCCCTGAAGGAATCCCCTCCCTAGGGTGATGCTGCTGGTAGGATGGGAACCGTAGCAGCCTTTCTCCTCTTGAAGACTACCCCACTGTCAGAGTCTTCGTCATCGAAGAGGATTTCCAACACCCTTTTTCCTTTGTCAAGGGGGGCTGGAGCAGGTGATGAGGCCACAGCCAGTGGCATTGCGGCGATGGGCGGAGGTGAATTGGGTGTTTGAAGTGTTTGGGTGCTACGTGGGGGTGGTGAAGATGGGCCTAGTGGAGTTTCGGTGGTGGTTGGTGTTGTTGAGGGCAAGGATAATGGGTGGTTTGGGTCAGCAGTGGGGGTGGTGGAGGCGCCAGCCTTGGAGGCGCGAGCAGCCTTCAGTGCTCTCGCCAAGACCATCCTCTTGGATGAATCCATCACTGATCCTGCATTCCGACAAACCAAAGAACAGAGGTTAAAGCCACGCCAGACCAAGAACAAGGCGTCAGTTACACACAAAGCACAGAATGCCAATCCCACTGCCAACACAGTTATACTGATCCACAAGGCATGCAGGTAAATGAAATAGAAAGAGTACAAATGAACACTCAGCAATGAGGGATAAGAAAGGAAGGACAAAAGGCAACAAGGAATGAGCCTCCCTACCAAAATAGGTGGACAAGGTGTGATGGAGGAGGGCCAAGCACATCTCACAATGGAAGCCAAGACCCAAGGCTAGACCGTTATGAGCGTCTAGCCTCAAGGAAGGAGTGTCTAGGACGTGATGAGGGAAGGCTACACATGAAGCGTCTAGGAGGAGACCTAGACCGTCTAGGACCCATTACAAGGTCAATGGCTAAGCACATTCACGCCCAATTGGATGAAGCCACGAATGGAAGAGAGAAAGCCTTGTACATGTTACATGGAGGCCCATTAGGGATGCTTAGTAATTAGAGTAGTGCTAGAAAGCATAAAAGAGTGAACATTCTAGAATCTCTCCTTACTTGGCCGGTCATGAGCATGTGCCATGTGCCTTGTCATTTTTGCATTTCATTTGGCTCTCATTTCATTTACACTTAGCTTAGTATTTACGGCCCTATAGCCTTAAATAGGGAGGCCATCTCTTGTATTTTCCAAGTTTATTGTGAGTAAAGTTATGCTGCCATTTTGTGCCAAGCTTTGCTTCTCCCTAGAACTCTAGGCTCTAAACTTCACATCCTTCACCTTTCCTTGGGCTGGCCGAACCTCCCAATGTTCATACACACCATGCACCTTCAAGATCAACATCACTCTTAGGAGGATCTTGCACACACACATCCATGGCTTCCGCACCATCTCTTACATGATTCAAGAAGAACTTCATGAATTTTGCCATCATTTGGTATCATGAGCTTAGGTTCTCCAAGATGAGTTGTTCTTGGTCTTTTCATTTTTAGTTCTTCTTTATTTCATGTTGTTCATCTTATTTCCATAATTGTCTTGCTGATTTTTACATTTTAATTTGTTTTGGTGTGCTGTTTGGAAGATCCAACCGGTGCACTTTGTTCAATTGATCTTGAACAATTCTTGTGCAAATTGTGATAGGATTCCATACACCTTTGAGTTGCTGTTTTCTTTTAGGTTTTTGAGTCTTTATTGCACTTTTAATTTGGTTCATATTATGCTCTTTGAGTCTTTAATTTCTTAATCCATATATGTTTTGTCAAGTCATGTTCATCCACAATGTCATCAATTCATAGTAGTCCTTTGATTGGCTTGATTGTTTCTTGATTTTGGGTATATGCTTTTGCTTTGAATCTGCTGTTCATTTGATCTTTTGGTGCCTTTTAATTTTAGTTTGAGTTCCTATTTGTGTTTAGATCTTACACAAATTCCTTTTCTCAATTCCATTGTGTTTAAATTTTGGTATGTTACTGTTTTTTCCAGTTTTTCCAGAATCCCTTGTTTCACTTTCTCTGTGCTGGCTGTTTTGTTCCAGAAAAATATTTTCACTCATAGGAAAATTTTGATTCTCTGGACTATGCAAGTTTAGAGTTTTATAGAAAGGGAAAAAAAAGAATTAGTTCAAAAGAATCACCAGAAAAAATATGATAAATCTTTTAAAATCAGTGTGCAAATCTGAGGCGCTACAGCTGGCGTAACTGAACACCAAAATTGCAAAATTTATTAAAAAAAAATGGTGCATGAGTTTTGAGTGATTCCAAAACAAGATTTTAGCTAAGATCATGAATATCTTGCATATCAAATTTCAGAATCATATCTTAAAAACACAGCTCAGCATAAATTGGGGAAAAACACGTTTCTGGCCCACAACAATTTTCCAGTGGTGCTGTTTTTTATTTTGTAATTTAATTCTAGTGCTATTCTTAGGAATTCTTTTGTGTGCCTACCTTTATTTGAGTACCTTTTATTTGCTTGCTTAATATTTCTTGGACCTCTTTCTAGTTGTCATAATCTAACTCCTTTTGGTGGTACTGTTTTATTCAATTAAATTGTTTCTTGCTTTTGTTCTTTGACCTCTAATTTGGTGCTGGAATTTATTCTCCTTTGGTGCTTAATTGAATGGAAACTTGACTTGGGTAAGGTCTAGTCTTTTGATAGGTGCTGGAATTGGAGAATTAAGACCTTCATTCTAAGGGGAAACAAAGCCAAGGCCGAATCAAGCTTTCTTGAAAAACACCACAAACACTTGGTGGGCCAACAAGTAAAGACAACAAGGAAGTCATTTAGCAAAAAGTGGATCAACAAAGGGAGTTTTCTTAATTTCCTTGCAACTTAATTTGTGTTAATTACCTCTTAATTACGTTATTAGACGGTGAGTGTGTACCATGAAATCTCAGATTGTAAATGAGAGAAGTAATAAACATATCAAAACACAATTTTAACACATGAAATTGTTTTTCAAAGATATCACAAGTGTTTCAATCAATTAATAGACCTTAGATTGTAAAAGAAGTATTAAAACATATCAAAATACAATTTGAACACATGAAATGGTTTTTCAAAGGTATTATCACAAGTGTTCGAATCAAGTAATAGACCTTAGATTGTAAAAGAAGTATTAAACATATGAAAACACAATTTTAACACATGAAATTGTTTTTCAAAGATATTCATAAGTGTTTCAATCAGTTAATAGACTAAGATTGTAAGAGAAATATTAAACATATCAAAACACAATTTGAACACATGAAATTGGTTTTCAAAGATATCGTAAGTGCTTTCAATCAATTAATAACGAAAAGAACAAGTTGCAAACACTTAGTTAAGTAATACGGTTGTTTTCAGTAGTTAAGATACTTTTAAACTATTATTATACAGAACATTCACTTTCTTATATATAGTTTCCTAGGTTGTAAAACCTCATATTGTAAATGAGAGAAGTAATAAACATATCAAAACACAATTTTAACACATGAAATTGTTTTTCAAAGATATCACAAGTGTTTCAATCAATTAATAGACCTTAGATTGTAAAAGAAGTATTAAAACATATCAAAATACAATTTGAACACATGAAATGGTTTTTCAAAGGTATTATCACAAGTGTTCGAATCAAGTAATAGACCTTAGATTGTAAAAGAAGTATTAAACATATGAAAACACAATTTTAACACATGAAATTGTTTTTCAAAGATATTCATAAGTGTTTCAATCAGTTAATAGACTAAGATTGTAAGAGAAATATTAAACATATCAAAACACAATTTGAACACATGAAATTGGTTTTCAAAGATATCGTAAGTGCTTTCAATCAATTAATAACGAAAAGAACAAGTTGCAAACACTTAGTTAAGTAATACGGTTGTTTTCAGTAGTTAAGATACTTTTAAACTATTATTATACAGAACATTCACTTTCTTATATATAGTTTCCTAGGTTGTAAAACCTCATATTGTAAATGAGAGAAGTAATAAACATATCAAAACACAATTTTAACACATGAAATTGTTTTTCAAAGATATCACAAGTGTTTCAATCAATTAATAGACCTTCGATTGTAAAAGAAGTATTAAAACATATCAAAATACAATTTGAACACACGAAATGGTTTTTCAAAGGTATTATCACAAGTGTTCGAATCAAGTAATAGACCTTAGATTGTAAAAGAAGTATTAAACATATGAAAGAACCATTTTAACACATGAAATTGTTTTTCAAAGATATTCATAAGTGTTTCAATCAGTTAATAGACTAAGATTGTAAGAGAAATGTACCGCCCTGGTAGTCGGAAGTGATGACGTGGCATCAAGCTATAGTGTAGGCGTGTTGACAAGGCGCCAGATTTGCAGAAGGGAAAGAAGTCGGGGGGCTCGTGTAATCGCCAGTTATTAAGTTGGCGTGCTCCGATCTCCAGCATACCAGGACCGGCGATCGCCCAGTTGAAGATGAAGTCGCCCGATGTAAACTCAGGCGACCAAGTGATTGGAGATCGCCAGAGCAAGCACATCGCCGAAGATGAAGGTGGTGCAGATTATGAAGGCGGCTGGCGAGACCACAGGGAAGGTGTACGAAGGCACCCTAACTCGCCAATTCCAGTAGAGATCGGCTCCCAAGTTGGCTATGCACTGGGCAGTACCATGCATAAGTAACTTAGCCAAAAAGAGAGTCAGAAGCAGCGCCCAAGTCAAGGAGGATCCCGATGATGGCACGTGTATGACTGGATGCGAGCCACGTGTCCAGGTCTGTAACTGCCAGGAGAGAGAAAGTGACCAGGTATTTAAGGGTTCCCCAACGAACTTTTGAGGTACGCACGTTCAGATTATACTCTTTACGCTTGCGAGTTCTTGAGCATACTGTGAGAGAGAACATTGCACGGTTCCTTGAGAGTTCTTGAGTGTTATTGCTCTTAGTATTTGGTGGTTCGGTCACTGACTTGGGCGTTGGAGTGCGATCAGCCGCAGCGGCGCCGCTCTGTTCTTTTGCAGGTTCTTGAGGTGGATCGTGACGAAGGACGGAGGTTGAAGCGGTGCACACGTCGATCCAAGTTTGACGAGGCAAGTTCCAACGTTCTGGTCAACAGGTAGGATCATCAGGCGCCCACCGTGGGGCCGTGTAAAACTTGTTCCCATCTGCAACGTGAGTTCTTGGAGGTTTTCATGATTTTCTGTGTGGTTGTGTGCTGGTGCAACCGTAGTTCGCTGTTCATCTAGTTCTGTTCGGTGATTTCGCGTTTTCCACCGTTCGTTTGGGTTTTTGTTCGGTGAAGTGAAGTTTTCTGCTGTTTACGCGAGATTTGTTCGGTGAAGTTTGAGTTCTTTGGATCGTTTGGTTTGTCGAGGGAGAAGCGGTGGTTTCTGGTGGAGTTGCAGGTTTCTGTGGAGGTTTTCGGTGTTCTTGAGTTTCTTGTGGAGTTTCGCGCAGGTCTGACCGATTGATCGCTAAATCGATCGTCGCTGAAGGAAGTGTTGTTCGTTATTCTCTGTGCTTTGCTGAGTTTTCATGAGAAAAATGAGAAGCAACCGTTCAAGTCCAGTTGCGCCCGTTTCTGCTGAAGGCGCCGCCGCCATGACCATGGCGCAGATGGTAGAGATCATGTGCTCGTTGCAGGCAACTGTGGAAGCCTCGCGCATAGAACAGGCGAGAATGCATGAGGACCTGGCCGCCTCTCGCGCCAGGAATGATGAGCTTAGCAAGGTGACTGAGGAGCTGCGTCAAGCTCTTCAGGAGCAGCAAGGGCGTCCTATTGCTGAAGAAGTCGCGCCGTCGACGCCGCCTCGTGTTTTCCCTATGCCTTTCGTTCAGGCGATTACTGACACGCCTATTCCTACGAGTGTGGTACCTGTTAAGGCTGTTTTTACCGGCGTGGAGGATCCTGAGGCTCATCTCACCACGTTCCATACGCAGATGATGCTATCAGGAGGGTCAGACGCCGTATACTGCAAGATGTTCGTGAGCACACTCTAGGGAACGACACTGGAATGGTTTGTGAGCCTGCCTAACGGTCACATTACCAATTTCCAACAGTTCTCGAAGATTTTCGTCGAGCAGTACATCGTGAATAAGGCACCGCCCAGGGTGTCTTATGATTTGTTTGATATAAGGCAATATCAGGGAGATTCCCTCAGGGACTACCTAAATCGCTTTGGGGCGCAGATGGTCAGATCGCCGGCCAAAGATGAAGAAATGCTGGTCTATGCATTTAAGAAGGGCGTGCTGCCGGGACCATTCTGCGAGGCATTGATCAGGGCTCACCCCGCCACGTTTGCTGAGGTTAGGCGACTTGCGGTGGCCCACATCGCCGACGAGAGCGAAGTCGCCGAGAAGAGAGGAAGCGTGGCTCCCACTAGGCCACGCGCCCAGACCAGGATCCAGCCATAGAGGGTGCTGGAGACAGCGGCGGCCAGAAGGGATCAGAGGACTCGCCATCCTTATGATCCAAGGAAGAACAAGGGTAGGGGCCAAGGACGCCAGCAACCAGCACGCCGGGAATACAATCGCCCGCCTAAGCACAAGTTTGTCATGGGACTGGCGGACCTGATCGCCATTCCCAACATACCCGCTAGGTTGAAAGCGCCAGAGAGGGTGGGCGACAAGGTGTTGGGACCAAAGCCAGACGCCTGGTGTGAGTTTCACCAGGGCTTTGGCCACACCGTTGATTCGTGTTTAGCTTTAGGATACCAGCTCGACGATCTGGTAAAGAGCGGATTCCTAAATGACTATTTGCTGGATAGAAGGACGGGGGGCGCGTCGAGCTCCCAACCAGCAGGTGCTGAGGCTCAGCAGCACGAGATGCCTACGCACGGGGAAATCCACACCATTGCAGGGGGTTTCTCAGGAGGTGGATGCACCGCATCACAAAGGAAGAGGTACGCGAGGTTTGTGATGACGGTGGATATGTTTGAAGACCACTCGCCGGAAGTGGATATTACATTCACCAAGCAAGATCTCCGGGATGTTGTGCCTCATGACAATGATCCCATAGTAATTTCGTTGATAACAGCAGGAAGAAAGGTCCACAGGGTACTGGTGGACCAAGGAAGCTCGGCAGACGTGATGTTCTGGTCGACTTTCACGCAGCTGGAGCTGCCCTTTGACCAGCTGAGGCCCTATGGAGGGTGTTTGTATGGTTTCGCTGGTGACCAGGTGGAGGTCAGGGGGGTACATAGAGTTGAGGACAATGTTTACAGATGTGGCGGGTTCAAGAACGGAAAAAATCAAATATCTTGTTGTAAACGCTCCTTCAGCATACAACATCCTGTTGGGAAGACCCACGCTCAACAGGATAGGTGCCATACCGTCGACCCGACACATGAAGGTGAAGTTGCCGTCTATGGAGGGGGTGGTTATCACCATCAAATCCGATCAGAAAGAAGCGAAGAAGTGCTATGAGAATAGCCTGAAAAACAAGAGATCGGTGAGTTACGTAACAACCACCCCGCCTCCTGGTGTGAAGCCCAGATCGACGGTAACAGAAGAGACCGCCGGAAGGGACGTGGAGATGGTGGACGCTGAGCTGGGGGAGGGGAACGCTGGTCTGGAGGAGGAAGAGGCAAGGAATCACCCTGAGGAAGCGAGAGAACTGGGAATCGCCAGGGCGGTGATCGCCAGAGAAACCAGACCAAAACCCGTGAGCAGTGGCTCGAGAGAGAAATCGGGGGAAAGATCTTCAAGCTGGGAAGATCCCTGGAGGTTGAGCTCCAGGACCAGATCGCCAAGGTGATTGAGCGGCATCTGGATGCGTTTGCATGGTCCGCTTCGGACATGCCCGGGATCGATCCCGACTTCTTGTGCCATCATTTGGCGATGGACAATTTGGTGAGACCAGTGCGACAAAGAAGAAGAAAGTTCAACGAGGAGAGGAGGCAGGCGATCAGGGACGAAACACAGAAACTCCTCGCTGCAGGCCACATCAGGGAAGTCCAGTACCCTGAATGGCTGGCAAATGTCGTGCTGGTGAAGAAGAGTAATGGGAAATGGCGCATGTGCGTCGATTTCACCGATCTGAATAAAGCTTGTCCGAAGGATTCATATCCTTTGCCAAGCATTGATGTCCTGGTGGATAGTGCTGCAGGGTGTAAGTTGTTGAGCTTCCTGGATGCCTTCTCGGGGTATAATCAGATCAAGATTCATCCCATGGATGAAGAGAAAACCGCCTTCATGACCGAGAGATCGTGCTACTGCTATAAGGTGATGCCATTTGGGCTGAAGAACGCGGGGGCCACGTACCAGAGGTTGATGGATCGAGTACTTGCACCAATGCTGGGAAGGAACGTGCAAGCGTACGTCGATGACATGGTCGTGACCTCGCCAGAAAAAAGCAAGCACGTTGCAGACTTGGAGGAATTATTCACGACGATCGCCAAGTTCAAGTTGAAGCTGAATCCAGAGAAATGCATTTTCGGCGTGGAGGCTGGAAAGTTTTTAGGTTTCCTTTTGACTGAAAGAGGCATAGAGGCCAACCCTGATAAGTGTGCCGCCATCTTGGCGATGAGGAGCCCAGCTACGGTGAAGGAAGTTCAGCAGCTAACAGGACGGATGGCAGCCCTGTCTCGCTTCGTGTCAGCTAGCGGAGAAAAGGGCCATCCCTATTTTCAGTGCCTAAGGAGGAATAACAAGTTTGCTTGGACGAAGGAGTGCGAGGAAGCCTTCGTCAAGCTGAAGGAATATCTGGCGAGCCCGCCGGTTCTGTGTAAACCGCTGGTGGGAACCCCTCTCAGGTTGTATTTTGCTGTAACTGAGAGGGCGGTGAGTGCGGTGCTCGCCCAAGACCAAGATCAGGCTCAAAAGCCTATTTATTTTGTTAGTAAGGTGTTGCAGGGCCCTGAAACGAGATATCAGGCCCTGGAGAAGGCTGCGCTGGCTGTGGTGTTTTCGGCGAGGAGGTTGTGCCACTACTTCCATAGCTTCACGATTCTGGTGATGACTGACCTGCCCATCTAGAAGGTCTTGAAGAAGCCTGACGTTGCGGGAAGCATGGTGAAGTGGGCAGTAGAATTGTCAGAGTTTGATATTAAGTATGAACCCCGAGGCCCGATCAAGGGGCAAATATTTGCAGATTTCGTGGTCGAGCTCTCATCTGAGGCGACACGAGTTGAAGGGGACGATTTCCGTTGGGTGCTCTCGGTGGATGGATCGTCGAACCAGCAGGGTAGCGGTGCTGGAGTCATCTTGGAAGGACCCAACGGCGTGCTGATCGAACAATCTTTGAGGTTTGCCTTCAAAGCCAGCAACAATCAAGCAGAATATGAGGCGCTGATCGCCGGGATTTTGCTGGCAAAGGAGATGGGAGCGAGGGTGTTGATGGCTAAGAGTGACTCGCTGCTAGTCACAGGGCAAGTAACAGGCGAGTTCCAGGCTAAAGATCCACAAATGGCGGCTTACCTGGAGTATGTGCAGGAATTGAAGAGTTCCTTTGCCTCCTTTGAAGTGGTGCATGTGCCCAGAGAGCAGAATGCCCGAGCTGACTTGCTAGCTAAGCTCGCCAGTTCAGGCAAAAGGGGTAGACAGAGGACGGTGATTCAAGAAACTCTGAAGACGCCGAGAGCATTTGTGGCAGATCACCTGGTTCTTCAGATAAGCAGGTCGACGGAAAAAGCGGCAAGAAGTCACAAGTCTTTAACGCAAGAAACGTTGAGATCGCCGAGAATTAGAGCATGTCGGGGAGAGAGGGTGAACATGACGCAGGTCTGTGCTACCCACGAGCCAGATACCTGGATAACACAGTACAAGCGGTGCCTGGCAGATGGCCTTCTCCCGCTGGATCCGACAGAGGCTAGGAAGGTAAAGAAAAATTCTAGCAAGTACACATTGATTGATGGCGATCTGTACAGGTTTGGGTTCACTCACCCACTCCTGGAATGCATACATGGCGAGAAGTGCACGAGAATAATGGCAGAGCTCCACGAAGGAATATGCGAAAGCCACGTCGGGGGTCGAGCTCTAGCCGCGAGGACTCTCCGTGCAGGTTACTACTGGCCATCGATGAGAGAAGACTGCAAGAGGTATGCACAGTGTTGCAAACAATGCCAACAGCACGCCGATTGGCACAAGGCGCCTCCCGAGGAGTTGAAGTCGATTTACAGCCCTTGGCCGTTTCATACATGGGGAATCGACATTCTGGGACCTTTCCCGCTGGCGATCAGGCAGATGAAGTACTTGGTGGTGGCGATTGAGTATTTCACCAAGTGGATCGAAGCAGAACCAGTGGCCCAGATCACCGCACACAAGATCGAAGGTTTCGTGTGGTAGAACATTGTGTGCCGGTTTGGTGTGCCCAAGCGCCTGGTGTCGGACAATGGGACTCAGTTTACAAGCCACTTGTTGAAAAAGTTGTGCGAAGGGGTGGGGATTCAACAAGTGTTTGCATCCGTCGAGCACCCTCAGACAAATGGCCAAGTAGAGTCAGCTAATCGGGTGTTGCTGAGAGGTTTGAAGAGAAGGCTAGAGAAAGCCAAAGGAAGCTGGGCTGAGGAGGTACCTCGTATAGTTTGGGCCTACCACACCACTGAGCAGTCAGGAACCCATGAGACCCCGTTCAGCTTGGTCTATGGGTGTGATGCAATGATTCCCGTAGAAATCAAGGAGAACTCGCCGAGATTCCAGAACTTCGTAGAGGAAGACTCGAATGAGGAAAGAAGGTTGAACCTGGATCTACTGGATGAGGTCAGGGAAGAGGCGAGGTTGAAGGATGAAGCGGTGAAGAGAAGGATTGAACGAAGATATAACTCGAAGGTGATGCCGAGACAGTTTAGAGAAGGTGACCTGGTGATGAGAAAAGCCCATCAGTACGAGATGGAGAATAAACTGTCGCCCAAGTGGATGGGATCGTTCAGAATAACCGAGGCGCTCGGGAACGGCGCCTACCTCTTAGAGACATTGGAAGGAGGGGCGATCCCTCGCACTTGGAACGCCACGCACCTCAAGTTATATTACAGTTGAAAACTTTGTAAGTAAAGATAAACACGAAGTTACATTACAATGTCTCTGTTAAAACAGTTTGAAGGGGGCACTCTTTTTTCCCTAAGGAGGGTTTTTAACGAGGCCACCCAATAAAGAGGAGTTTTCAAAAGTTTAAGTTGTTTTAGATTGCATGCCTGTTGATTTTAGAAAGTTTTGAAGAAAGACCTTGTCACTTATACGTGACTTAAGGCAAGTTAAAGATATATTGCGTGCTTTCTAAAAAGTTTTAAGTCCTCATCGTCTTTCGGCGATCGGAGGCACCAGTTAAAGTTTTAAGTCCTCATCGTCTTTCGGCGATCAGAGGCACAAGTTAAAGTTAAAGTCCTCATCGTCTTTCGGCGATCGGAGGCACCAGTTAAAAGACCTCAACGCCCTCGCGCGTTCTGAGGCGAGATAAAGACCTCCTCGCCGTCGAGCGAGTGCAGGCGAGGAAGAGTGAAAAGTCCTCAGTGTTTCTGGGGGCGAGAAGATGTAACCCCTGGGGCAATGTAGGGGCACCAGTGAAAAGTCCTCAGTGTTTCTGGGGGGGAGGAGATGTAGCCCCTGGGGCAATGTAGAGGCACGATTAAAAGACCTTCTCGCCTATGAGCGAGTTCAGGCGAGCTTAAAGACCTTCCCGCCTATGAGCGAGTTCAGGCGAGTTAAAAGACCTTCTCGCCTATGAGCGAGTTCAGGCAAGAGAAAATCCTTCTCGTCTCGAACGAGTTCAGGTATGGTGTAGAGGGCGGAAGAAGTTTGGAAGGTGGCTAAGGTAGGTTCGAAGAGAGCGCCTAGCCACCCGGTCTCTTGTTCGGAGGCTCAAGGAGGTAGAGAAGGATCCGAAAGGCGCCTCTACCCCCAGATAAAAGAACAATGGCCAAGGTATGAAGCCAGAAAGAAGCTGATATCGCCAAGTGAGTCTTTGGCGACCAGGAAAAGTTCAAACAGTGGCGAGAAAGTTAAAGACCCGTTTTGATGAAGCAGATCGGGTGAAGCAATGTTTTAAGCCAGTGGTTGAGTTAAAGTTCGTTGCTTGAAGAGTGATTTTGCGCTAAGGTTCATTGCCTTAAGATTACAAGTTGTTAAAGTGGTTGTTATTTGAAGTTGAAGTGGTTCGAAGCAGTTAAGTATAAGATCGTGCCTACGAAATCGCTAAGTCATTTCTTTGAAGCAAACTACGCAAGGAAAGTTAAAGCAGACAAAGAAGTTGCAGGAAGAAATACAAAGGCAATTTCATTAAGTAAATATCAGTTCGGGGTACATAAACAGGAAAAGAAAAAAGTTCATTACAAAATACAAAGAGAAAGCATAAAGGTGGTGGATGGAGGAAATTGATCAGTCTTCAGCGAGAACCACCTTCCCATCCACCACCTCGTTGTTAAGGGACACCTTGCTAAGGTCCAGATCGGGGAACAAGCAGGCGAATTGTTCCCGTGCAGCCTCGAATCCAGCAGCCAGAATTTGGGCAGAACTCAGATTAAGCTCTTCAATCTGTTTCTTGAGTTCTTCAGTTTGTTCCTTCAGCCCCTTGTTCTGCTGCTCCAGCTCTTCAGCTTGCTTCTTGAGTTGTTCAATGGTTCCTTGAGCTTGAAGAAGGTCTTCAGCAACCTTCTTGGATTCTGCCTGCACTTGGCCCAATTCAGCAGCGATTTTCCCCTTCTCTGTGTTGGCTTCAGCAAGCTTCGCCATGGTGTCGTCCCTTTCTTTTTCCACCTTTCCCAGGAAGATCTCCCGATCAGCTGACCTTTGCTCCAGTTTCTTCACCTTGGCGGCGTCAGTTTTTATTAAGGCCTCTAGGTCAGCCACCTTAACGCGATAAGGTACAATCTTGCTCTCCAGCTCAATCTTCTCTTGAGCCAGAAGCTGCACCTTGTGGCGTAGATCGGTGGCCTCCTTGCGCGCCAACCGGAGCTCGGTGCTCATCGCATCTTCTACTCGGGAATGTTCAATCTCCACGAGTGTCAGATTGAAGGATAACTTCTCCACCTCAACCCTCATAGTGCTATTCTCAGTTTGAAGGTTGAAGAGGTCATCCTGGAGCTTCCTGGTGGAGCTCTCCACAGCTCTAGTTATAATGGTGGGGAAGTCTTCTGCCATCATCTTCAGTTTAGCAGAGAAAGGCTCCCACATCCTCTTAACCTCAATAGAGAGGCATGCCTGTGGAGGCGCCGGGTGGGCCTGTTGTTGGCTCTCACCGCCACCTTCTTTAGTTGGTTGTTCAGCAGGTGCTTCTTGGCGCGGTGGCGACGTCGGGGATTCAGTAATCAGAATTGGAGAGTTATGGGCAACTTCATCCCCGATTGGAGAAACGTCTGCGGCTGAGGCATTTGAAGGGGGACCCCCTCCAGCTGTTGCACAAGGCGTGGAGGCGCTCGGGGGGTCCTCCATGAAGTTTGGCTCGGGGGCCTCAACCGCAGGTGGCGCAGTCGCTAGTGGGATTGCTTGGACTGGTGAGGCAGGGGCTGGTGGAGGTGGCAGTGTTAGAGGCGGAGCAGGTGTAGTTGGTGGCGTTGATGTTGGAAGAGGGGGTGGAGCAGGTGGAGAAGAAGGTGCCACCCTCTTCCTCTTCGTGACGAGGCCATCTTCAGTGACCTCGTCGTCTTCCTCTTCCTCCTCATGGACTATCTGGGGGGCTTTCCTCTTGGGTTTCCTGAGGACCAGCTTCTTGCGTTGGTTGGCGGGTTGGGCCTCGGAGGAAGTTGGGCCCCTGGGTGGCGATCTGCCTTGAGCAGCGGCGATCTCCACCACAGAGTTTGGCACGGTTTGGGAACCCGAGGCCAACCCATGGGTTCGGGCGAGCGCCCTCAGTTCAGCGAGCTTGCCCTGGCCCAACATATTATCTGCATGGAGCAAAAGTGCATGGGTTAGCTCAGAAAGAAAACAAATGCATAAGGCAGTATGCAGCAAAGCAGATAAATGGTGCAGAAAAATAAAACCAAAGTCTTGCGCACAACGCGCAAGACGCCCATAAATAATTAACAAAGGCCATGTTAGAATAAAGGCTTAGACGTTCTGACCTATCCGAATTTCGAGTTGGTCCTCGAAGAATTCGAAGCAGATGAGCGTGGTGGTGAGGAAGGTGATGTTGGCATCTGCCACGCTCTTCCAAAAGAAGCAAACGTCTCTGTCCAAGGCACCCATGCTATCAGGACTTCTTGGCCTCCTGAAGCTACTCTTGGACTCTTTATTCCCCTTGTTTACCCAGTACAAGGGGAAACCGTCGAGCAACGACGCGTCTTTCTCGTTGGGGCGCACCTGGACGAATTTGCCTTTCCAGTCTTTGTAGGATTGCTGGAAGATAGAAAGGATCAACCTCCCAGCAATCCCATTCAAGCTTACCCACAGGCGGTCTCCTGGGTGCTTGGCTTCAAAGAGAAATAAGAAGACATCCACAGATGCTGGCAACCCCAGATGGTCGCACATGACTTGGAACGCCCGCACAAACGCCCAGCTGTTGGGATGGAGCTGGGCGGCGGCGATGTTGAGCTCGGTGAGAAGCTCCCTCTCAAAGCGAGTGAAGGGAAACCTGAGTTTCACCTTCTTGAACAAGGTTGTGTAAACGAAGCAGAAGGGTCCACCGTTGTTTGCCTTGTCGTCTGTGCAAACTGGCAGGTCATGGGGGCAAGGTAGCGCCGTCATCTTCTCGTCGTGCTCCTTGTGGAATGATTGGTGAGGCTCATCCCCCTTCGTCAATCGCAAAACTGCCCCAGCAGTGTTCACAGAAGACGTTTCCCTCAACAAGGTCGAGTTGGCCCAGGGATATAGTTTTTTGAAGTCTGGTGGGGGGACGGAGGCTCCTCCGGTGACAGGCGGAGTAGCCTGGGCCAGGTTGGGGCGGGAAGGTGCAGGCCTCTCAGCCTGGGAAGACGATGCGCCGCGTGCTCGCGGTGGGTCGTGTGCTTGTGAGGAAGGGTTTCGTGATGAAGGAGGAGGATTTGGGGTGATCTTTGAGCGAGTCATTGTTGAAGCTGCAAAAGAATAAGAAAAGGAAAAATGATCAGGGTTCGCAGAGGCTGACTCGATCGGGAACGAAGGGTGAAAAAAAAAAAAAAACAACGAACGAAGGTTCGTTGTACCGAAGACGAAGCCCTAAGTTACGAAGAAGGAGAAATAGCAAAAATAACCCACAACGTATGCACCAGACAGTTAAAGGATGATGCGAATCGGTTGAAATGCAGAAAAACCAGCAGAAGAAGGAAAGGAAGTACCTTTTGATGATCGGAAGAGTGGTGGAAGAAGTTGGTGATTCAGGAAGTCAAAGAACGTCGAGAGCTTTTTTGCAGAAGAAAGTTGGAGCGTCTGAGAACGCGAAGAAAGTGATGGAACAGTGGAGCGAAAATGGGTTTAAGGGTTTTTTCGAAATGGGTTTGGGAAGCGCAAACGTTAACTGAAGGTAACCGTTGATGAAGCCACGTGTCGAGCGATGGGTGAGATGTTTGGTCGAGCGTCAGAGAAGCAGAAAGTACAATCGCTTGAAATTCTGCGCCAGTGCCACGTAGACCGGTATTGACGTGACTCTTTTAGTCTTTTCGCTGGACAAGTCTTTGCTTAAGACTGGGGGGCTTGTGTACCGCCCTGGTAGTCGGAAGTGATGACGTGGCATCAAGCTACAGTGTAGGCGTGTTGACAAGGCGCCAGATTTGCAGAAGGGAAAGAAGTCGGGGGGCTCGTGTAATCGCCAGTTATTAAGTTGGCGTGCTCCGATCTCCAGCATACCAGGACCGGCGATCGCCCAGTTGAAGATGAAGTCGCCAGATGTAAACTCAGGCGACCAAGTGATTGGAGATCGCCAGAGCAAGCACATCGTCGAAGATGAAGGTGGTGCAGATTATGAAGGCGGCTGGCGAGACCACAGGGAAGGTGTACGAAGGCACCCTAACTCGCCAATTCCAGTAGAGATCGCGCTCCCAAGTTGGCTATGCACTGGGCAGTACCATGCATAAGTAACTTAGCCAAATAGAGAGTCAGAAGCAGCGCCCAAGTCAAAGAGGCTCCAGATGATGGCACGTGTACGACTAGATGCGAGCCACGTGTCCAGGTCTGTAACTGCCAGGAGAGAGAAAATGACCAGGTATTTAAGGGTTCCCCAACGAACTTTTGAGGTATGCACGTTCAGATTATACTCTTTACGCTTGCGAGTTCTTGAGCATACTGTGAGAGAGCACATTGCACGGTTCCTTGAGAGTTCTTGAGTGTTATTGCTCTTAGTATTTGGTGGTTCGGTCACTGACTTGGGCGTTGGAGTGCGATCGGCCGCAGCGGCGCCGCTCTGTTCTTTTGCAGGTTCTTGAGGTGGATCGTGAGGAAGGACGCAGGTTGAAGCGGTGCACACGTCGATCCAAGTTTGACGAGGCAAGTTCCAACGTTCTGGTCAACAGGCAGGATCAAGAAATATTAAACATATCAAAACACAATTTGAACACATGAAATTGGTGTTCAAAGATATCGTAAGTGCTTTCAATCAATTAATAGCGAAAAGAACAAGTTGCAAACACTTAGTTAAGTAATACGCTTGTTTTCAATAGTTAAGATACTTTTAAACTATTATTATACAGAACATTCACTTTCTTATATATAGTTTCCTAGGTTGTAAAACCTCAGATTGTAAATGAGAGAAGTAATAAAACATATCAAAACACAATTTAACACATGAAATTGTTTTTCAAAGAGATCACAAGTGTTTCAATCAATTATAGACCTTAGATTGTAAAAGAAGTATTAAAACATATCAAAATACAATTTGAACACATGAAATGGTTTTTCAAAGGTATTATCACAAGTGTTCGAATCAAGTAATAGACCTTAGATTGTAAAAGAAGTATTAAACATATGAAAATACAATTTTAACACATGAAATTGTTTTTCAAAGATATTCATAAGTGTTTCAATCAGTTAATAGACTAAGATTGTAAGAGAAATATTAAACATATCAAAACACAATTTGAACACATGAAATTGGTTTTCAAAGATATCGTAAGTGCTTTCAATCAATTAATAGCGAAAAGAACAAGTTGCAAACACTTATGATCCTGCCTGTTGACCAGAACGCTGGAAACTGCCTCGTCAAGGGATCGACGTGTGCACCGCTTCGAACCTCCGTTCCTCTTCGAGATCCTCCTCAAGAACCTGCAAAGAAACAGAGCGGCGCCGCTGCGGCCGATCGCACTCCAACGCCGAAGTCAGTGACGGTATCAGCAAATACTAAGAGAACAAGAACCGTGCAAATCCTCTCTCACAGTAAGCTCTATAACTCGCAAGCGTAAAGAGTATAATCTGAACGTGCGTACCTCAGAAAGTTTGTTGAGAACTCTTATATACCTGGTTGTTTTCTCTCTCCTGGCAGTTACAGACCTGGACACGTGGCTCGCATCCAGTCGTACACGTGCCATCATCTGGAGCCTCCTTGACTTGGCGCTGCTTCTACTCTCATTTTGGCTAAGTCACTTATGCATGGTACTGCCCCGTGCATAGCTAACTTGGGAGTGTGATCTCTACTGGAACTGGCGAGTTAGGGGCCTTCATACACCTTCCCTGTGGTCTCGCCGGCCGCCTTCATAATCTGCTTCTCCTTCATCTTTGGCGATGTGCTTGCTCTGGCGATCTCCGATGACTAGGTCGCCTGAATCTACATCTGGCGACTTAATCTTTAACCTGGTGATCGCCGATTCTGGTAAGCTGGAGATAGGAACACGCCAACTTAACAACTGGCGACTACACGAGCCCCCCGACTTCCTTCCCTTTTGCCAACCCGGCGCCTTGCCAACACGCCTATACTGTAGCAGGATGCCACGTCATCACTCCCGACCACCAGGGTGGTACAACTTAGTTAAGTAATACGCTTGTTTTCAATAGTTAAGATACTTTTAAACTATTATTATACAGAACATTCACTTTCTTATATATAGTTTCCTAGGTTGTAAAACCTCAGATTGTAAATGAGAGAAGTAATAAACATATCAAAACACAATTTTAACACATGAAATTGTTTTTCAAAGATATCACAACTGTTTCAATCAATTAATAGACCTTAGATTGTAAAAGAAGTATTAAAACATATCAAAATACAATTTGAACACATGAAATGGTTTTTCAAAGGTATTATCACAAGTGTTCGAATCAAGTAATAGACCTTAGATTGTAAAAGAAGTATTAAACATATGAAAACACAATTTTAACACATGAAATTGTTTTTCAAAGATATTCATAAGTGTTTCAATCAGTTAATAGACTAAGATTGTAAGAGAAATATTAAACATATCAAAACACAATTTGAACACATGAAATTGGTTTTCAAAGATATCGTAAGTGCTTTCAATCAATTAATAGCGAAAAGAACAAGTTGCAAACACTTAGTTAAGTAATACGCTTGTTTTCAATAGTTAAGATACTTTTAAACTATTATTATACAGAACATTCACTTTCTTATATATAGTTTCCTAGGTTGTAAAACCTCAGATTGTAAATGATGTGATTCCACTAGCCATATAGAGAAAGGTTCTTGACCTTCTTAGGAATCACCTTGAGTTGGACATTATAGAGGCACTTTTCTTAGAGTTGGATCATTGTTCTAAGACAAGAACTCACCAAAAACTAGTATCAAATCCCAAACTCATTTGGATGAACCAATTTTAGTCAAATTGAACCGAACAAAAGAGTAAGAAAAGCAAAGGAACAAGATGAATGGACAGAATTATAAAACTGCCGAACCAAAATACTCATAAAAACAGCAAGAACACCAAACCAAACTCAAGAACACAAGCTAACAAAAACAAATGAAAGAGGAGAAAGGAAGGAGAGAAGAAATGCTCATGAAGATGGAAGGAGGATGGATGATCTCGCCACTAGAAGTGTGGAATGCTCCTAGATGAGAGTGATGCCGCCACTTGAGGACTCCATTGATCCATCAAGATAAGACTAGAGAAGAAGGCTCAAAGCTCTCCAAAGTTCACTCAAAATTTGAGTAGAGTTTTCTTAGATTAATTCCAATCTGAATTTTACAAAGGAAGCACCTCTATTTATAGCCTAAGGTGCTCAAAAATAGGTGGGAAATTTCAAATAAACTCATTTGAAATTCCCACCAAAAACAAGTCACATGGGAGGTGTGACCTTTTTCTACTATGACACCTCCCAAAAACTACACCTACACCACTCTCCTAAGTCACATGGGTAATGTGACTTTATTTTACATTTTCACACTCCTTTATTTAATAACCACACCTCCTAAAACTATACAAGAGTATTTCAAAGCTTGGCCTTGCCCCTCATGGGATGGACTTGGGCTCTTTGGGCTTTGGCCTTCTTGGGCTTGGGCTTGGGCTTTGGGCTTGGGCCTCATCTTTATTTTATGTCTTCTTTTAATTTTGAGAAGACTAGAAGGAAGAACTTCAAATGTGAGGGTGGATGTCCTCTTCCTCCATTAATAAAAGCCTCCTTTATTTGATTCTCATCATACTCCTCGAGTTGGAGAGAATTCGTCCACGAATTCTAAATCCCTGCATATAACAAAGTCAGTTTAGTTTTACAATTAAAAGTGGAAGAAAAATGTAAACATGACTTAGCATTTGTAAATAATGGGATTTCAGAAAAGGAGGTTCTATAAATCGACCAAGTTGGAAAAATTTGTTTGGGAATGATGTGATGTTTTGGAAAAAGACCTCTTAAATGGTGACAACCATTAGGAGGTATGAACAAATTATCCCTAACAGTTTTTAACCAAGATGGTGGTGAAATAGGAACCTTGGGTAAGGAAAAAGATAAGGAAGGAAAACACCTTGGAGGTGAAAGGATTAGATCCATGTCAACTTGGCCTTCTTTGTCTTTTTCTTTTTTACTTGTGGTAGGTGGGTGAGGTAGGTCTTGTTTTACCTTTTTTATCATTAAGATTTGCTTTTGTGGACAATGAAGAGCTATGTGCCCAAAACCTAAACATTTAAAACATTTGATATTTGAAGGTTGGGTAGGTGACTTAGGATTAGAAGGATTTGTAGTAGAAACTTTCTTTGGAAACATGGTTTGTTTGGAAAAATTGGAAGGACAATTTTGAGTAGACATTTTGTTGGCATCCTTCCTAGAAGAGTTGTAGAAATTATAATCATGAGTATTTTTGAAAGTTGTTTTCAAAAGATAGGATTCTACCTTGATGGCTTGGCGAAACACTTTCTTTAAAGAAGAGTACTCATTTAATTCTACAATTTCTCTAATATCTCTTCTCAAACCACGTACAAACCATATTAGTTTTGACTCTTCATTAGCATGCATATTCATTTTAGTCAAAGTTGTTTCAAAATCTTTAATGTATTCTTCTACCATCCTATGTCCTTGAGGAAGCCTTTGGAACTTCAACAAGTGTTCCTTCCTAGAAGGAGGAACAAACCTCGCGCGCATACACTCTTTCAAAGCATTCCAAGAAACCACGGGAGGTTTCTTGCGATATATAATGTCCATTACAATTTTATGCCACCATTCTTTGGCATAGCCCAAAAAGGATGAAGAAACTATCCTAAGTTTATCGTCATCTTGGACCCTATACACATGAAAATAATGGTCAACCTTAGTCTCCCAATCTAAATACACATTAGGATCACTATCACCATTAAAACTAGGGACTTTTTTACAAGCAATGTTGAACACTTGGTGATATCTTTGGTCATGGTTATAGCTCTCTTCATGAGAATGATGGTGATGCATCCTTCTTCTATGTTCTTCTTCACCGAGGACTGAAGCTTTGGAAGGAGAATGCTGTTTGTAAGATGCACCACTTGAATAGCCAGCCATTTTGCAAATAAAAAACAGCAAACACACAAAAACAGCAAACAAGTTAAGAAACAAAATTAGCAAAAACAGTGAGCTTGGCAATGAAATTGCCGAAGTGAATGGAGGCAGAAAAAAGAGGTCACTCTCAAAGAAATAATGTCCTTGCACCAATCTGATCTTGAGGCCTTGGAATCCTCAAATGAAAGATGTCAAAGCAAGCACACCAATCTCAAAAGCAACCACCACAAAACCAATGAAACAATAAAGACAAACAAGAAAAGGTATAAGCAAGGAAAGGTAATTGCAAAAGGAATACTATATGTAAGACAAACTCAAAGAGTAAGAATGAAAGACAATCAAGAAAATAAAGAACTCAATGAGAAAAGTAGGCACACAAAAGAATACTTAAGGAAAAGCACTAGAGTAGATGAAGAAAACAAAAATTTAGCTACTGGAAATTTTTTTTTTTTAATGCAAACTGTGCTTGATATTCACTGATTTAACTGGAATGATGTAGAGCGAACTGGATTATGAAATTTAAACCACAGAAACTTCAAGATGTTAACTCAATAATGGCACTGGAATCAATTAAAAACAGTAAGCCAATTGAGAGAAATAAATTTTTCAAAATCGCTGCCAGATTACCGTATTTTTTTCGGCAGAAATGTACACTTTTTTTATTTTATTTATCATTTTTTGTGTACTTCGTATTTTTGAATGATTCTTTTTTCTATTCTTTTCTAGCACTTTGAATATCTCAAATCCAGAATTTCAGAATTTTCCAGTTAGTAAATCAATTGCAATAAGGAAAAACAGTAAGCACTTTTTTCAGAAACAGAGGAATCCTAATAGGAATAAAAAAACAGGATGATGAACTAGCAAAGACATAATAGAAAATGATGTATTGCAACTTGTATAGGTCTAGAATACAAGTATGAACTCAATTCTAAAAAGAAAATGCACAAAGGATCAACATAAATTCAGAAAATTATATGACACCAAAGCAAGAAACAATCAAAACAATAAAAGTACTACTAGAAGTAATGACAAATATGGAATAACATGACTAAGACAAAACTTGACATGATTACAAAATTAAAAGACACATCACAAATTTTAACAACAAGTGAAAAGAAGCTTAAGGTAAACTCTAGGAAGGATAATGCCATTCCAAAAGAGCAACCATACTCATAAGAATTATGAGTGCCATAAACCTTTTCACAAGCACTTGGAGTAAAAGAAAAACAGCAAGAATACTCAAGTAAAATTCTAAAACGGAAACTTAAATTGCAAGAAAATTAAAGAGCTCTTGAAATTAAAGTGCACACAACTCAACAATTAAATAAGAAGAACCTAAGACTCATGATACCACATGATGTGATTCCAATAGCAAAGAAGAGATGATTCTTTGACATTCTATGGAATCAACTTGAGTTGGAGATAGCTTAGGCACTTTTAATAGAATTGGATCAATGTTCTATGTTTCAAGAACTCACCAAAACTTGCACCAAACACCAAACTCACATGGAAGACCCATTTCTTGCCAATTGAACCGATTAAAAAATGTAAAAATGCAAATGAACCGATTAAATTGCATAACAAATGAAATGAACCGATTAAAATGCTTCAAAACTGAAATGCACCGAACAAATCCAAGGAGAAAGAAGATGAACCGATTGAAACATGAAAATAAGCAAGAACACCGAATAGAAAGCAAGAAAGGAACCTAAGACATGTTTAAGAATTCAAATAGGCACGGAAATGGAATGAGAAGATGGAGAAGAAAGAGGACTTATGTGGTTGTAGTTCTTGGTTGATGAACACGCCACTTGAAGTGTGAATGCTCCAAGATAAGTGTGCAATGCCGCCACTTGAGAGAACCAAGGCACTCAAGATGAGACTAGGAAGAGGAGAAGACAAGTTCTCACTACACTCAATCACCAATTTGGGAGAGTTTTGATACTACAAATTCCAAATCTGAATTTTACAAAGGAAGCACCTCTATTTATAGCCTAAGGTGCTGAAAAATAGGTGGGAAATTTCAAATAAACTCATTTGAAATTCCCACCAAAAACAAGTCACATGGGAGGTGTGACCTTTTTCTACTATGACACCTCCCAAAAACTACACCTACTGATGGCATTTTCATGTGTTCTTCTTGAATCAAAGTAGAAAATAGGGTGAGGAAGCAATGGGTGATATGATCAAGACCCTCCTAGGAGTTGTGTTGGCCTTGTAGGTGCATGATGAGTATGGTGTTTGAGTGGTTCGGCCAGCTCAAGGGAGAAGGTGAAAGGATTGAAGTTTAGAGCCTAGATTTCTAGGAGAAGTAAAGCTTGTGCACAAAAATGGCAGCATAACTTTACTCAATTAAACTTGAAAAATACAATGAGATAGCTTTCCTATTTATAAGCTATCTTGGACGTAAATGGTAAGCTAACTTCTAAGGAAAAGAAAACCAAAATTAAATCTAAATGCTAAGCCATGTGCCATGTGCAATGACCGGCCACACAACCCTAGTTTCTAGAATGTTTCCATCAAAAGTGCTTTCTACACTATCCTATCTACTAAGTACCCCTAATGGGCCTTTATGCAAACATATACAAAGCCTTCTCTCTTCCATCCGTGGCTTCATTTACTTGTGTTTGAGCATGTTTTGCCATTGATCTTGTAAGGGGGCCTAGACGGTCTAGCTCCATGGATAGCCTCCCTCCTTCACGTCCTAGACGCTCACCTTCACGTCCTAGACGCTCACCTTGGTCTTGGTCTAGACGCTCTCCTTGGCTTGGGCCTTGGCTTCCTTGGGTAGGTGTGCTTGGCCCTCCTCCATCACCTACACCACTCTCCTAAGTCACATGGGTAATGTGACTTTATTTTACATTTTCACACTCCTTTATTTAATAACCACACCTCCTAAAACTATACAAGAGTATTTCAAAGCTTGGCCTTGCCCCTCATGGGATGGACTTGGGCTCTTTGGGCTTTGGCCTTCTTTGGCTTGGGCTTGGGCTTTGGGCTTGGGCCTCATCTTTATTTTATGTCTTCTTTTAATTTTGAGAAGACTAGAAGGAAGAACTTCAAATGTGAGGGTGGATGTCCTCTTCCTCCATTAATAAAAGCCTCCTTTATTTGATTCTCATCAGTAAATGAGAGAAGTAATAAACATATCAAAACACAATTTTAACACATGAAATTGTTTTTCAAAGATATCACAAGTGTTTCAATCAATTAATACACCTTAGATTGTAAAAGAAGTATTAAAACATATCAAAATACAATTTGAACACATGAAATGGTTTTTCAAAGGTATTATCACAAGTGTTCGAATCAAGTAATAGACCTTAGATTGTAAAAGAAGTATTAAACATATGAAAACACAATTAACACATGAAATTGTTTTTCAAAGATATTCATAAGTGTTTCAATCAGTTAATAGACTAAGATTGTAAGAGAAATATTAAACATATCAAAACACAACTTGAACACATGAAATTGGTTTTCAAAGATATCGTAAGTGCTTTCAATCAATTAATAGCGAAAAGAACAAGTTGCAAACTGATCCGATCGGTCATCGGTAGTCGATGATGTCAGCAGCAGAGAACCACGTGGACCACTCGAAGGGTGACACGTGGACCAGGTGGCAGAGAGGTCGGGGGGACGATCGCCAAGAGAGGTGATCGGTGGTCAGTAACCAAGTTACCACCGACAGATCAGGCGGCAGAGAGGTCGGGGGATAGATCACCCAGAATGGTGATCGGTGGTCAGTAACCAAGTGACCACCAGCAGACCAGTTCCCAGACTCGCGCCTGGAGGCAGAGCGCGATAAGCGAATAATCACTGATCAGTCATCGGGTGTATTGTCATCGGGGTCTCGTGTTACACGCAGTTAAGCTGGGACTAAGGTTCCAAGCGAGAGCGTTACGCATGGACCTCGCATGAGCACACCTCAAGGAATCATGCACGAGAGTGGCCTGAGGGAACTAGTAAGCCAGTCGGTGATTGGTGATTCCCTCAACCCATTACGTGCGTGGCATCATGAAGGGTGAGTCGCCTACGCAGAGAGTAACGTTTGGTGAGTGTGCCTAGACCAGCCACACCCGACGTTCTCCTAAGAGTATGCGATTTACCCAGATAAGAGAAGCATCCTGAGTTACTCCGCAAGGGCGTAACTTAGGCACACAAAGAGAGGCGCTAGAGCCCTTCCAGTAAGTGACACGTGTGTGGTTAGATGTGAGTTGCAGGCTTCCACGTGTCATCATCTGAGAGGGGTGCGGTCCAGACAAAAGAGCACTCCGTACCACTAAAGGTACAGACAGGCGCAGCCAAGCGCAGACATGCGCAGACTCTCACGCTCCCCATTGCTGATTCTGAAGGTACGCTTTCTCTGAAAAGCATAACAGGGTTCTGACACATGCCAGAAAAGCATAACAGAATTCTGTTATGCCCAGAAGCAGAGAGAGAGAGATAAAAGAAAGAATCGGGGTGGGAGAAGGGGAAGAAAAAAAGACGAAAAACAGAGTGCAAGTTTTTCTCACACACGCATTACTAGTTTCCAGTTTCTGGTGGTTTTGTTGGACTAACTTGATCGTTGGAGTGCAAACGGCCGCTAGAGGCGCCGTCTGTGTTTTTTGCAGGTCACATTTGACGATATCTGAGAGAAAGTTCGGAGGGTGATTCTGCAGAAGACGCACTCGCGTAGACAGGGCAGAGAGTGCTACGAAGCGATTCGTCCACGTTCGAGTTGCCGGCAGGATCATTTGGCGCCCACCGTGGGGCACGAGTGAATCGTTGTCCCATATATACCACAGTTTTAAAGCTTACCAGAGTTTAATCAGTTTCTTTGATAGAGAAGGATGCCTAGAAACAGACAACCATCACCTGCGCCATCCGCTGACGAAGGAGCTGTGACAATGGCGCAGGTCCTGGAAATGGTGCGCACGCTGCAGGATAACGCTGCAGCGTCGAAAGTTGAACAAGAAAGGATGCAGACGGAGTTGGCTGCGTCGCAAAGCAGGAACGATGAGCTGAATCGTGTCAACGAAGAGTTGAGAAGGACGTTGCAGGCGCAGAGGGAGCACGTTGTTGACGAAAGGATGTCTAGGCAGCCCTCACCTCCAAGGGCATTTCCCATGCCATTCTCCCCTGAGATCATGGGAACCATGGTGCCTCCCAACCTGGTGGGGGTCAAAGCGTCGTTCAAGGGGGTAGAAGACCCGGAAGCGCATCTGACGGCGTTCCACACCCAGATGATGCTGTCTGGGGGTTCAGACGCTGTCTACTGCAAAATGTTTATGAGTACGCTCAGCGGAATCGCCATGGAGTGGTTCGTAAGCCTGCCAGAAGGACACATCACGTCTTTCTCTCAGTTCTCGAAGCTCTTCACTGAGCAATACATCGTCAACAAGGCACCTGCAGTGGTGTCCTACGATCTGTTCGACGTGCGCCAGTACCAAGGTGAGTCGCTGAAAGACTACCTCAACCGCTTTGGAGCACAAGTAGTTAGACTGCCCAGCAAAGATGAAGATATGCTGGTGCACGCGTTTAAGAAGGGTGTGCTGCCTGGCCCTTTCAGCGAGTCTCTCATCAGGAGCCATCCTAGCACCTTTGCAGAGATTCGACGACGTGCGATGGCGCACATAGTGGCAGAAACAGAGGTTTCTGAGAAGAGGGGAAGTGTTGCACCACCCAGGCCGCGTGGAGGGCAAGGAAAGCCACAGTAAGCCAGGGTGCATGAGGCCAAGGAGGGGAAGAAGGTGCGGGAAAAACCTCGTCCCTATGCACCAGGCAAAGACCAGAGCAAGGGGCGTGCACGGGAGAATAACGCACCCCCGAGATACAACTTCATGGTGGGATTGGCGGATCTCATCGCCTTTCCTGCCGTAGCGGCAAGACTACGAGTACCAGAGAAGACAGATAAGGTACTTGGAAGGAAGAAGAATGAATGTTGTGAGTTTCATCAGGCCTTTGGCCATACACTTCATTCCTGTTTGGCGCTGGGACACCAGCTGGCAGAGTTGGTGAAGTCTGGTTTTCTAGCAGATTACCTGCGTGAGCCGCAGGGTGATCGCGCGTCAGGATCCCAAACTGGAGAGCAACAGCATGAAGTCCCTATGCATGGGGAAGTGCAGACGATCGCTGGAGGCTTCTCTGGTGGGGGATGCACAGCTTCACAAAGAAGGAGATACACTCGATCGGTGATGGCGGTAGATGCAGTGAATGAGAGTCATTACCCTGAGGTGGACATTATCTTCAGGAAAGCTGACCTACGGGATGTTGTCCCGCACGACAACGACCCTGTGGTCATTTCTCTCATCACGGCAGGAAGACGGGTGCATAGAGTGCTCGTAGATCAAGGAAGTTCGGCGGATGTCATGTTCTGGCCAACATTCAACAAGCTACAGTTGTCCCCTGATCAGTTAAGACTGTATACTGGTTGTCTCTACGGTTTTGCAGGGGATCAGGTAGAAGTGCGGGGATACATCAAGCTGAGGACAACGTTCACTGACGGAACGACAGCCCGCACTGAAAAGATAAAGTACCTGGTGGTGAACGCCCCTTCTGCGTACAATGTCCTGCTGGGGAGGCCAACGCTCAATAGACTGGGCGCAATACCATCGACAAGGCATATGAAGTTGAAGCTGTCGTCGATGGAAGGGACCGTGATAACCATCAAGTCGGATCAGGCTGAGGCAAGACGCTGTTACGAGAACAGCCTGAAGCAAAAAAGAAGTGTGTGCCATGTCACCACAAAACCACCTCCGGGAGTGCGCGAAGAGCGATCGGTGGTTAGAGAGACACAGGGCGCTCAGAGGATGGAGGATGCTGCGGTGGGGGGCTCCCAAGTAGCCCAAGTTGAAGAAGAAGAGGAAGGCGCGATCACTCCTCGCGAGTCAGGGATAGCGAGAGCGGTCATTGCCAGTGAGAGAAGGCCCCACCCAGCTGAAGGGTGGGTCGAAGTGGACATCGGGGGAAGAAAGTTCAAGTTGGGGGGATCCCTCGTTGAAGAAGAGCGAAGGCTGATCATGGGTGTGATTGAGAAGCACATGAATGCCTTTGCATGGTCAGCATCCGACATGCCAGGGATCGACCCCGATTTCCTCTGCCATCGTCTGTCGATGGACCCCATGGTTCGACCGGTGCGACAGAGGAGAAGGAAATTCAACGAGGAGAAGAGGAAGGTGATCCACGACGAAGCGCAGAAGCTCCTTGTCGCAGGGCATATCAGAGAAATCCAGTACCCCGAGTGGCTAGCGAATGTGGTATTGGTGCAGAAGGCAAGCGGCAAGTGGAGAATGTGCGTGGACTTCACTGACCTCAACAAGGCGTGCCCCAAGGATTCTTACCCCTTACCCAGTATAGATGCTCTAGTCGATAGCGCATCGGGGGGAAAGCTGCTCAGCTTCTTGGACGCTTTCTCGGGATACAACCAGATCAGGATGCACCCCATGGATGAATGCAAGACTGCGTTTATGACGGAACGGTCTTGCTATTGCTACAAGGTCATGCCATTCGGGTTAAAGAATGCGGGGTCTACCTACCAGAGGCTCATGGATAGGGTGCTCTCGCCCATGCTGGGAAGGAACGTACACGCCTATGTAGATGACATGGTGGTTACGTCCCAAGAGAAGAAGCATCATGCAGCTGATCTGGAAGAGCTATTCACCACCATTGCCAAGTACAGGCTGAAGCTCAACCCAGAGAAATGCATATTCGGTGTGGAGGCTGGGAAGTTCTTGGGTTTCCTCTTAACAGAGCGGGGAATCGAAGCTAACCCGGAGAAGTGCGCAGCAATCGTGGCAATGAGGAGCCCAACGACGGTAAAGGAAGTGCAGCAGCTCACCGGTCGCTTGGCAGCCTTGTCCCGGTTTATGTCCGCTGGAGGGGAGAAAGGTCACCCATACTTCCAGTGTCTCAAGCGCAACAGCAGATTTCTCTGGACGCAGGAGTGCGAGGAGGCCTTCATTAAGTTGAAGGGGTATCTGGCAAGCCCACCAGTCTTGCGAAAGCCCCAGGTAGGCATCCCTCTTCGTCTATACTTTGCTGTTACGGAGAGGGCAGTCAGTTCAGTCCTGGTGCAAGAGCAAGACCAGGCCCAGAGGCCTGTTTACTTCGTGAGTAAGGTGCTGCAAGGCCCTGAAACAAGGTACCAGGCCCTCGAGAAGGCTGCTCTGGCGGTGGTATTCTCAGCCAGAAGACTCAGGCATTATTTCCACAGCTTCACAGTGGTGGTGATGACTGATCTGCCTATCCAGAATGTATTGAAGAAACCTGATGTGGCAGGAAGGATGGTCAAATGGGCAGTAGAATTGTCAGAATTTGACATTCAGTACGAGCCCCGAGGACCGATCAAGGGGCAGGTGTTCGCGGACTTTGTAGTCGAGCTATCATCAATCGCGACACCTGCAGAAGGGCTAGATTTCCGATGGGTGTTATCGGTGGATGGCTCCTCTAATCAGCAGGGAAGCGGCGCTGGAGTCATCCTGGAAGGACCAAACAGGGTACTGATCGAGCAGTCCCTCCGTTTTGCCTTCAAAGCTAGCAACAATCAGGCGGAGTATAAGGCCCTGATCGCAGGAATGTTGCTAGCAAGAGAAATGGGAGCAAGAAATCTGCTGGCCAAGAGCGATTCGTTACTGGTCACTGGGCAGGTTACGGGGGAGTTCCAAGCAAAAGATCCCCAGATGGCAGCCTACCTGGAGTGTGTGCAGCTCTTGAAGACGTCCTTCACCGAGTTTGAGTTAGTACATGTGCCAAGAGAGCAGAACGCCCGAGCAGACCTGCTTGCCAAGCTGGCCAGCTCAGGCAAGGGGGGGAAGCAGAGGACTGTCATTCAGGAGACCCTGAAGGTGCCGCGCGCGTTCGTATCAGACAACCAGGTGCTTCATGTATACAAGTCAATGGAGCGTCTAACGATCGGTCGTCGGTCGTTGACTCAAGAGACACTAAGAGCACCGAGGGTGAGATCGCGACCCTCAAAGACCGGTGAGTCGATGGTGGTCCATGCGGAGAAGGAACCCCACACCTGGATGATGCCATACCAGCTATACTTAGAAGATGGTGTACTCCCGCTCGATCTGACAGAGGCAAAAAGGATAAAGAGGAGTTCAAGTAAGTTCACTCTTATAGATGGAAACCTCTTTAGATTTGGATTTTCTCACCCTGTGCAGATCTGTGTGCACGGCGAGCAATGCACCAGACTCATGTCTGAGCTGCATGAGGGGGTGTGCGGAAGCCACGTAGGTGGTCGCGCCTTGGCAAGTAGAGTACTCCGCGCGGGGTACTACTGGCCAAAACTGAAGGAGGATTGCATAAGGTTTGCTCAGCGATGCAAACAATGTCAACTGCATGCAGATTGGCACAAGGCACCCCCTGAGGAGTTGAGGTCCATCCATAGCCCGTGGCCATTCCATACATGGGGGATTGACATCCTAGGACCCTTTCCCCTGGCGGCAAGGCAGATGAAGTTCCTCATTGCGGCCATTGAATATTTCACCAAGTGGGTGGAGGCAGAGCCAGTTGCACACATCACCGCACAGAAAGTCGAACACTTCGTCTGGAAGAACATTGTCTGCCGCTTCGGAATACCCAAGAGGCTGGTTTCCGACAATGGCACCCAGTTCACCAGTCATCAGCTGAGAAAGATGTGTGAAGAGTTAAAGATACAATAGGTTTTCGCTTCAGTGGAGCACCCACAAACAAATGGGCAGGTGGAGTCAGCAAATCGGGTGCTGCTCAGGGGGCTGAAGCGAAGACTAGACAAGGCCAAAGGAGGCTGGGCAGAGGAGGTCCCCAGAATTGTATGGTCTTATCACACCACCCCACAGTCCAGCACCCATGAGACACCCTTCAGCCTTGTCTATGGGACAGACGCCATGATTCCTGTGGAAATACAGGAGAGCTCCCCCAGATTCTTGAACTTCGTTGCTGAATAGTCCAATGAAGAGCGTAAGGTGAATCTGGATCTGCTAGACGAAGTGTGGGAAGAGGCCAGAGTCAGTGCTGAAGCTGTGAAGAGAAGAGTGGAGCGGAGGCACAACTCTAAAGTGAGGCCCAGGCGTTTCCAGGAAGGTGATCTGGTGATGAGAAAGGCGCATCAGAATGACATGCAGAACAAGTTATCCCCAAAGTGGACAGGCCCGTACAGAGTGGTGGAGACATTAGAGAACGGAGCCTATCGCCTAGAGACTTTGGAAGGAGGAGCAATCCCCAGAACATGGAACGCCACCCATTTAAAATTTTATTTCAGTTAAAGTTGTACAGTAATAGGCGTTCTCGCGCTAAAAGACACATGTTTGTATGTGGTGGAAACAGCTGAACAGACAAGGGGGCACTCTTTTCCCTAAGGAGGGTTTTTAACGAGGCCACCCAATAAAAGAAAATTTTCAGCATATAAAGTGTGCTCAAGTATTAAAAGTTAAAATCCTCCTTGCCCCAGGTGCAAGTGCAGGTGATTGGTTAGACCCTACTTGCCCTAGGCGCAAGTACTGGCACCGACTAAGTCTTCCTCACCCCAGGTGTGAGTGCAAGCAGTTAAAGGTTTGAAAAGCCAGGGGTGCTAGTAAGACCAAGGGGGGGGAAGGAAAGGTTTTGACAAAACGTCCTTACCCACTTGGCATACACCAATATTGGCCCAGTAAGACTCTTAGTCCGAAACCCTTCTCACCCCAGGAGTGAGACAGGGAATGAGCGACTCAACCCGCCAAAGGGTGATGACCTTGGGGAAAGTAAGAGAGGTTAGCGAGAAACACTTTTCTTTCCCCAAGACGAGGCATCACCTTGAGCGATCGATGTCAAAGTCCTTTATGCACTTAGCGCTAGAGCGACAGAAAAAGCTAAGTAAAGACTAAAGAGCGATCACTGATGAGTCGTCAGTAATTGGCTAGTAGTGCAAAGCAGCGCACGAGGACCGTTAAACACCAAGCTGAGGGAATAGCCAGTCGTGATCAAGTAGAAGCAAAAGAGTAAGAGAAGCAGATCGCGCTAAGCCTAAGCTGGTTAACACTTAGTCGTGCGCAAAGAGTAAGAGAAGCAGATCGCGCTAAGCCTAAGCTGGTTAACACTTAGTCGTGCGCAAAGTGAAAGACGAAGCTCAAGATCGCGCTAAGCCTAAGCTGGTTAACACTTAGTTGTGTGCGAAAGGAAAGGTAAAGCCCAAGATCGCGCTGAACCTAAGCTAGCTAACAGTTAGTCGCGCACATAAAGATAAGTGAAGTTCAAAGAAAATACAAGGGAAGAAACTTATGTAACAAAAGAAGCATTGAGAGTTTGTATTCACAGTCAAGTCTTATACAAATTTCAGTGTAATAAGAAAATTGTGCAGAAGTTAAATTTACAGAAAAGAGAAAGGTTTAAGGGGCAGGGGGGATGAGCTTTCCATCCACCACTTCATGGTAGATGCTGAACTGCGAGAGGTCCAGGTCTGGGAGAACGCATTTGATTTGCTCGAGTGCTAGCTCGAATCCGTCTGTAAAGGCATCAGCACCCACGTTCATCAAATCAGCCTTCTCCACCTCCAGTTCTTGCTTTGAAGCCTCCGCAGCATCCCTCTCAGTGGTGACGACAGCAAGGGAGGAGGCAGCCTCAGACAGTTTGCCCACCACCTCCTCAAGTCTTTTCTCCCCAGCAGCAGCTGCTTCTTTGGCGGACTCGAGCTCCCCCAATAGCTGAGTGTTCTGTTGGCGCAGGGAGGAGGTCTCGGCCTTAAGCTCCACCACCGTGCAGTCCAAGGAGCTAACAGCTTGCCCCATCAAGATCTCTGTCTTGATGGTCTCTTGGACCTGCGCTAGGTACTCCCTCCTAGCTTTCTCCACCATGCCCCGCATCAACTCCACAGATCCTTGGGCAGCTTCAAAGTCACTTCGCAGTGACTCCTTGTCGTGCTCAAGATCCTTCACCCTCTTCTCCAGGGCTAGTTGCTTGCGGTGCTGGGTGGAGAACTCCAGAGAGAGCACTACCTGCTTGGCCAGGTGCATATCCACCTCATCACCACTCCACTCGACAAGCTCCCGGTTGCTTATGAGTTGTCGGACCAGGGTGATTACCCTGCTGAAGTTTTCGTGGTTGGCCCCAGAAGTGCTTGGGCGCAAGCTGGACCCCCCACCTTCAGCAGTGGCGGTGGGGATTGGCAGTGGTGGTGGTGGACCCCCAGCAAGATGAGCAGGTGGACCAGGCGATTGGCCTGCTGGGGGGGAAGATGGCAGTTGGGAAGTTGGAGGCAACTGCTGGCCTGGAGAAGGAAGACTGGAGGGCTCTGAGGCAGGTTGAGCACAGGGAGGTGGGGAAGACCCTTCCTCTACTTCCACTACCTCAACCTCGCCAGGCTGAAGAGATGAGGCCCCCTCAACCGCTGCTCTTTTCCTTTGGCGGTGAACAAGAGGAGAGCCTGAGCTCTCCTCTTCAGTTGAAGCAGCAGCAGCAACAGCAGAAGAGGCGAAAGCTTTCACCAGCCTTTTCCTCTTCTTCCCTGGCTCGGGGCCTTCAGCTGGCGCGACCGAGAGTGGAGGGGCCGCAATGGGCTCAGTTGTAGAAGAAGAGGAACCAGTGCCCTTGGCTCCCCTACGTTTGGCAAGCTCCAGCAGGGCCACTTCCTGTCTTTCCCCGTCATCGAGTCTGCATACATGGAAAAAGGAAAGGTTAGATGGCCAAGTTATGCAAGTAAACCAAAAAGCACATAAAAACATGCATGAGAAGAGACAGGTATGCTAAGAGGTGCAAGAAGAGCTACCTATATATTTTTTCAGAGCCACCACATCAAATTCATCTTTGATGAGGCGGGCGGAGTTGTACTTGGCCCCCAGGAGCAGCCCACACAGCTCGCGCTCATAGGGGGCCATAGCTTCGAGGTCCCTGGATTTCTTGAACTCGACTCCAGGAACCCAGTAGAGGGGGTACCCCTCGAGCAGGCTTGGACTTTGAGGGGTAGCAGATATCATGTAGAATCTGCCCTTCCAATCTTTGAAGGATTGCTGGTACAGGCCCAGGAGCACCCGTCCAGCAACCCCGTTCAGGCTCACCCAGGACCTGTCCCCAGGGTCTTCGCTTCGAAGAAATAAAGGAACACGTCCACGGAGGCGTTGTGCCCGAAATGACTGCAGAGGATTTGAAACGCCCGGATGAAGGCCCAGGCATTTGGATGGAGTTGGTAGGGCGCGACGTTTAACTCCATCATCAGCTCCTTTTCGAAGAAAGTGAAAGGGAGGCGCAGCTTTAGTCTTTTGAAAATGGCGGAGTAGATGAAGACAAAGGGCACCCCATTGGTGGCCCTGTCATCTACGCAGATAGGCATCCCTCGAGGAGGGATGCGGATTTGAATGTTGAAGTCGTTCTCCCTGTCGATGGAGCAGGAAGGCTCATCGGGGTTGCGACTTAGCAGGGACTTGAGATGGCCCTCAGGCAGTAGAGTGGAGGTTTCGGCGAGCAATGCCAGGGGAGCCCATTGGTAGACCCTGGCATTGTCGTGGTAGGAGGTAGCCACAGGCGGTGGTGAGCTGGCGCACTCGCGGAAGGCTGTGCACCAGAAGAAGAAGCAATGATGCGCGCAGTTTGTTTCAAGCGAGCCATCGTGAGATAACTGCAAATGGAGGAAAAACGAAAAAGTCAGAATAAATTGGAGAAGGAGGAATGATGAATGTTTTGGTGAAAACAGAAAAGGGAAAGGAAAAGGAGATGCCCAAATGAAAAGAAGAAGAAGAAGAAGAAGAAGCAGAAGCCAGAGTAAGAGCCTGAAAAAACCCTAGCGCGGGTTCGAGAGAGGGAAATGGGGAAGATGAATGCATGATAACTAGAATGATAAATGCAATCGGTAAAGATGACCAAAAGGGGGCCAGGGAAAAGAAAAACCATACCTTTGAATGATCGCAAGAGATTGGGAAGCAGAGAATTTGAAGAAAGATGGGTGCGCAGAAGAGAAGTTCGCAGAGAGTCTGGGAGTCGAATGAAGAAGATGAAGGAACAGTGGAAGGGCGCGCCAATTTGAATAAGAGAAGCGCTAGCGACGCACAACGCTGGCCGTTGATGGCGCCACGTGTCGCGAGATTAAGAGAGGGAGTCCAAACGTTAAAGAAGCAGCACGTGAGGTGGCACGTGAGGCGGCCCCACTTGCCACGTGGACTGGGGGCACGACCACTTAGTCTCTTCGCTGAGAACGAGTTATCGACTCGAGACTGGGGGGCTTGTGATCCGATCGGTCATCGGTAGTCGATGATGTCAGCAGCAGAGAACCACGTGGACCACTCGAAGGGTGACACGTGGACCAGGTGGCAGAGAGGTCGGGGGGACGATCGCCAAGAGAGGTGATCGGTGGTCAGTAACCAAGTTACCACCGACAGATCAGGCGGCAGAGAGGTCGGGGGATAGATCACCCAGAATGGTGATCGGTGGTCAGTAGCCAAGTGACCACCAGCAGACCAGTTCCCAGACTCGCGCCTGGAGGCAGAGCGCGATAAGCGAATAAACACTGATCAGTCATCGGGTGTATTGTCATCGGGGTCTCGTGTTACACGCAGTTAAGCTGGGACTAAGGTTCCAAGCGAGAGCGTTACGCATGGACCTCGCATGAGCACACCTCAAGGAATCATGCACGAGAGTGGCCTGAGGGAACTAGTAAGCCAGTCGGTGATTGGTGATTCCCTCAACCCATTACGTGCGTGGCATCGTGAAGGGTGAGTCGCCTACGCAGAGAGTAACGTTTGGTGAGTGTGCCTAGACCAGCCACACCCGACGTTCTCCTAAGAGTATGCGATTTACCCAGATAAGAGAAGCATCCTGAGTTACTCCGCAAGGGCGTAACTTAGGCACACAAAGAGAGGCGCTAGAGCCCTTCCAGTAAGTGACACGTGTGTGGTTAGATGTGAGTTGCAGGCCTCCACGTGTCATCATCTGAGAGGGGTGCGGTCCAGACAAAAGAGCACTCCGTACCACTAAAGGTACAGACAGGCGCAGCCAAGCGCAGACATGCGCAGACTCTCATGCTCCCCATTGCTGATTCTGAAGGTACGCTTTCTCTGAAAAGCATAACAGGGTTCTGACACATGCCAGAAAAGCATAACAGAATTCTGTTATGCCCAGAAGCAGAGAGAGAGAGATAAAAGAAAGAATCGGGGTGGGAGAAGGGGAAGAAAAAAAGACGAAAAACAGAGTGCAAGTTTTTCTCACACACGCATTACTAGTTTCCAGTTTCTGGTGGTTTTGTTGGACTAACTTGATCGTTGGAGTGCAAACGGCCGCTAGAGGCGCCGTCTGTGTTTTTTGCAGGTCACATTTGACGATATCTGAGAGAAAGTTCGGAGGGTGATTCTGCAGAAGACGCAGTCGCGTAGACAAGGCAGAGAGTGCTACGAAGCGATTCGTCCACGTTCGAGTTGCCGGCAGGATCAATACTTTTAAACTATTATTATACAGAACATTCACTTTCTTATATATAGTTTCCTAGGTTGTAAAACCTCAGATTGTAAATGAGAGAAGTAATAAACATATCAAAACACAATTTTAACACATGAAATTGTTTTTCAAAGATATCACAAGTGTTTCAATCAATTAATAGACCTTAGATTGTAAAAGAAGTATTAAAACATATCAAAATACAATTTGAACACATGAAATGGTTTTTCAAAGGTATTATCACAAGTGTTCGAATCAAGTAATAGACCTTAGATTGTAAAAGAAGTATTAAACATATGAAAACACAATTTTAACACATGAAATTGTATTTCAAAGATATTCATAAGTGTTTCAATCAGTTAATAGACTAAGATTGTAAGAGAAATATTAAACATATCAAAACACAATTTGAACACATGAAATTGGTTTTCAAAGATATCGTAAGTGCTTTCAATCATTTAATAGCGAAAAGAACAAGTTGCAAACACTTAGTTAAGTAATACGCTTGTTTTCAATAGTTAAGATACTTTTAAACTATTATTATACAGAACATTCACTTTCTTATATATAGTTTCCTAGGTTGTAAAACCTCAGATTGTAAATGAGAGAAGTAATAAACATATCAAAACACAATTTTAACACATGAAATTGCTTTTCAAAGATATCACAAGTGTTTCAATCAATTAATAGACCTTAGATTGTAAAAGAAGTATTAAAACATATCAAAATACAATTTGAACACATGAAATGGTTTTTCAAAGGTATTATCACAAGTGTTCGAATCAAGTAATAGACCTTAGATTGTAAAAGAAGTATTAAACATATGAAAACACAATTTTAACACATGAAATTGTTTTTCAAAGATATTCATAAGTGTTTCAATCAGGTAATAGACTAAGATTGTAAGAGAAATATTAAACATATCAAAACACAATTTGAACACATGAAATTGGTTTTCGAAGATATCGTAAGTGCTTTCAATCAATTAATAGCGAAAAGAACAAGTTGCAAACACTTAGTTAAGTAATACGCTTGTTTTCAATAGTTAAGATACTTTTAAACTATTATTATACAGAACATTCACTTTCTTATATATAGCCGCCGGCTGATCCCCGCTATTATCCTTAACGGGCGCCACCTCTTCCACGGGCGCCGCGTCGTTAGGGCCCTCCTCCATGGGTGTATTTGCCTCGGGCGCCGCCCTCACGGGTGTGGCCTCGTCAGGCGTTGACCCAGTGGGCGTCGCCTCAATCATCATCGTGTCTGCACTTGGTGGACGCTCAAACACCATGAACAGGCCTCTCTTCGTTTTCAGGCTATTCTCATAACATTTCCGCGCCTCCTCCTGATCCGACTTGATGACAATCACCTTGCCGCTGAGATCTGGCAGCTTCATCTTCATATGGCGCGTGGAGGCTACTGCATTCAGCCTATTCAACGCCGGTCTGCCCAACAAGATGTTGTAGGAGGAGTTGGCGTTTACGACCAGGTACCGAATGCTTTCGGTACGCGAGGCCTCTCCATCTGTGAACGTTGTCCTCAGCTCCAAGTAGCCTCGAACCTCCACCTGGTTATCCACAAACCCATATAGGCACCATGTGTAGGGCCTCAAAAGGTCAGGAGACAACCGCAGCTTGTTGAATGTCGACCAGAACATAACGTCTGCAGAACTTCCCTGGTCGACTAGAACCCTGTGCACCTTTCTTTCAGCCGTGACAACCGAGATGACCACGGGGTCATTGTCGTGCGGCACGACGTGTCGCAGATCCGCCCTCGTGAACACGAGGGCCGACTCCCACAGATCACCTGAGATTCTTTCCTCGATTGAGTTGACCCCCCTCGCGTATTTCTTTCGCTGGGAGGCAGTGGGTCCTCCGCCGGAAAAATCTCCCGCAATGGTGTGAACCTCGTCGAGAACAGGCATCTCGTGCGCTTGCACTTCCGCTGGCGCCGGCAGGGCGGCGGTCGTGGCGGGTTCTGCGACATAATCCTTCAGAAACCCGCTTCTCACAATCTCGTCTAGCTGGTAACCCAGCGACAGGCAGTTATCGATGTGATGACCAAAAGCCTCGTGGAACTCACACCAAGATGAGATGACCAAAAGCCTCGGCGATCAGGTCCTTCAACTCCACCACAAAGTTGTATCTCGCCGGCCTCACCCTCTCTCTCGCCGGGCGATCGCCTCCTGCTTCTTCCTTCCCATCGCCCGGGGTTGGGGTTTTCTGGTCTCATAGGGGCGTCTCCCCTCTAGCTTCTTCCTTCCCATCGCGGTCTCGTTGACCCTGACGGGCTGAACCTGCGTCTGCGCCCTCGGGCGCGAGGGCACGACACTGGTTCGCTTCTCGCACACCTCTCCTTCGGAGGCGATATGTTCCACCGCCCGACGCCGTATTTCAGCAAAGGTCCTTGGGCGATTACGGATAATAGATTCGCAAAAAGGGCCGGGACACACGCCTTTCCTGAAGGCATACAGAATCATAGGCTCCTCCAAAGTACAAACTTTCACTACTTGGGCCCCGAAGCGGTTGATGTATTCTTTTAGGGTCTCCCCCTGATACTGTTTTAAATCAAACAGATCATAGGAAACTGGCGGCGGGGCCTTGTTCGCCAAGTATTGCTCCCTAAACAGCTACGACAACTCCCGAAAGGAGGTGATATGGCCATTTGGAAGGCTGATGAACCAATCCATTGCCATTCCTGTCAACGTGCTCATAAAGAGCTTGCACCTCGTGGTATCGGAGCCGCCTACCAATACCATCTGTGTGTGGAATGCAGTGAGATGCGCCTCAGGGTCCTCCATCCCGGTAAAAGTCACCTTGGGCCCCGCGAACGTGTTGGGGATTGCCGCATCCAGAATCTCCTACGAGAAGGGTGTGGAAAACTCCCTTGGTGGGGTGAGACGCTCGGTCTCATCTTGTTCGCGTTGCCCTTGGTTATAGTTCAAATCCCGGCGCAACTCTTCATTCACCCGATGGAGCTCTTCGTTTCTCGCGCGCGAGTCTGCGAGGTCCGCCTGGATGCGTTCCTGTTCTATCCTCGACTCCGCCATCTCATCCTGCAGCCCCCACATCATTTCCAGTACCTGCTGCATGGACATTTCCTCACTCGCCGCGCGCGCGGTACCTTGTCTAGTGGTAGCCCTCATTCTTCGTTGTTTCCTCCAACTTCTGCTACCGTTATAGTGGCTCTGATAGATCTTTGTTGCTTGTGATGGGACTGATGTTTTAAATCGGCCCCACGGTGGGCGCCAAATGTTTCGGCCGCTTGACCTGGGACGTCTTTGTGCGCAACCTCACCCGTCAGCTAGGGACTCCTTCCCACTGGTTACCTGTGGATTCCTACAAAGAAGGACAAAAGGGCGCCCTATCGGCCGTTTGCACTCCGACACTCAAGTCAGCTAGCAAGAAACACCAAAACTATACACCTCCGTATCGGAGCACCGTGAATGTCACTCTGAAGGTGGTCAAAAAGAAACTGTGTATTGTGTATCTTTCTCCCTCTGGCAAACAACCTCTCTCTCTAGTCCCTTGTCCGTAATCTCAAGACTCGAGCAAGCAACTAGAGTGTACTCTGGGAAAGTCTGCCAAAAGTTCCAACCCCGTTTCCAACATTCAAGGCACTATTTAAGCTACTCCAGCATTCAAAGCGCCTTAAAGCGCATTTAATTATAAAACGCTCAGCGCATTTAAGACGTTTAAACCGCTTGGGAGCATTTATAATACCTTAAACACTCGAAACGGAAACTGTATTAAATAACTTTAATTACCTTGTACCTGACAAAATGACGTTTCTATTTTGAGTTGGCTGTTGTACACGTGGAGGGCCTCACAGCGCCGTGACCCCATCTGAGGGTATTTCCTCGTGTGAGTCCTCCTACCTAGGAGTGCATCTGCGCAAGGGGTGACTTTTTGGAAGCCAAATCATGTGATGGAGATCAAGCTCAAGTGGACATGGAGGCCAATCAACAAGATCAAGAAGAGGTAGAGGCACAAATAGAGGACGCCCATGGAGGTCAAAGCCCACCTCAAAGGCTTACAAGAAGCATGTTCAAAGCTTTAGGAGCTAGGGGACAATTATTCTCTCTTTTTGTAATTTCTTTGGTTGAAGGTGCTTAGAGGGAAACATTAGAAACCTCTTTTGTTATAGCATCTTGTAGGATTTAATTAGGTGCTTTAGGAGGCGGGTGCGTTAGTAGATAGGTGTAGGAGTAGAATAGAAGGTGCCAAAGTGAAGGAAGGGGTCACACCTTCCTCATGCCTTGTAATTGGCGCCGGTTCTAGATTTTAGGAGGGAAATTTGAATTTGTGTAGCTTGCATTTCAGCACCTTAGGCTATAAATAAAGGTGCTCCCTTTGTAAAATGGAGATTGGAATTAAGAGTAAAGAAACTATACTCAAATTTTGAGTGATCATTGGAGAGCTTTTGAGCCTTCTTCTCTAGTCTTATCTTGAAGGATGCATGGTGTCCTCAAGTGGCGGCAGCACACTCATCTAGGAGCAACCATCCTTCTAGTGGCGTGATCATCCAACCATACATCCATCTTCATGAGCACTCTCTTCTCCTTCCTTTCTTCTTTTGTTATTTCCTTGTCTTAGCTTGTTTCCTTGTTGTTTTTGGTTCGGCATTTTCAGATTTTAATTGTGTTGCTTCGGTTCTTTTGTGTTCCTTGTTGTTCTTCATCTTTCTTCTTCTTTTTCCAGCTTTTGGTTCGGTACATTTTAAATTCCAGCATCCTATTTCAATTTGCTTGGCTTTTGTTCCTTTTTGTTCGGTTCAATTTGACTATAATTGGAACTTCCATATGAGTTTGTGTTTTGGCACTAGTTTTGGTGAGTTCTTGTTCATAGAACCTTGATCCATTTCTATGATAAAGTGCCTATCTCATAACCAACTCAAGATGATTCCTAAGAATGTCAATAATCATTCTAATTATGCTAGTGGAATCACATCATCATGCCCCCAAACATCTAGTCACTCACTTTGAGAGCATATCTACCTTCCTCTCGTACCCTGCACCTGGCTGCCCCCAGGCGTGACCCTTCTCATGAGTCGCAACTATCCCAAGGGCGTCTCTGGGGCGGCAGGGGCACTTCACGAGTCAGATTGCTCTACACTGGCGCTATTACTATGGCCTTGAAGCCACCTTTCTCTTCTCTTTATTACTACCCCGGGTTATCGGGGTTTGAGGCCTTCCCACGGCGTCGCTCCCTCCATGGTCTTTCCTACCCATGGGTATCGGGGAGCGACACTGTGATTGCCTTGCTTTTGTGACATTTGGCCTTGGCGACACCCTAGCTGGGCGACGCCTTGACTTGGCGATGCCTTCACCTAGGCGACGCCTTACCTTGGCGACGCTTCCTTTCGGCGACGCCCTGCCTCGGCGATGCTTGCACTTGGCGTCTCCTCACCTTGACTTTGACCCTGACGTTGACTTTGACCTTGACTTTGTCAATGCCCAGATACGGGACGGTACAACATCCAAAATGAGGTGTGAAAAGTTTGGTTGTGATCTTGGTTGGGTTTTGGCTTAGCCAAGTTGGGTGGATTGGCTTTTTGTGCCTTGGTAGCAAAATTGGTGAATAAGTGAAGTCATGGTTTTTGAGGAATCTTTGTGGGCAATTGATGGCATTCTGATGAACTCTTCTTGGATTTTTGTTGATGATGGTGCGGAAGCTTAATGGATGAGAGTGGAACAAGTTCCTCCTAAGAGGTGTGGTGACCTTGAAGGTGCATGAGAGGTAGTGAAGGTTGGAGTGCTTCGCCCATCTCCATTTGGGGGTGAAGTTTGAAGACTAAAAACCTAATTCTAGAGAGAATTTGGCAAGGGAGTAATTTGAATGGCACTTGGGAAGCATTTCATTACTCAAAATAGTCTTCCAAATACATGAGCCAAACCCTCTTTCTTATAGTGTTTAGAGGGCTGGAAATTCAAAAGAAAGTGGAGGGAAATTCAAATGAGAAGCATTTGAATTTGGAGCCAATTCGTAGTCACAAGAAAAGTGTGACTTGGTTTCTATTTTTCGCAACTCCTAAATCTATATCTATACTTTTTTTTTTGTCACATGGAAGGTGTGACTTAGCTTTATACATTTGCAACTCTTATATTTATATCTACACCTCCCTTTATGTTCTACTAAAAATACTCTAAAGTAATTACAAAAGAAAGACATCCAATGATGCTTAGTTGGCCCATATCTTCTATTTGTTGGGCTTGAGCTTAAGTTTGAACTTGTATTTGGGCTTGGGCTTTTTCTATCATAGGCTTGGGCCTCTTCCATCATCCCGTCCCTCTTGAAAAGGATTTGTCCTCAAATCCAATGCTTCTCCTTCATCATCATTATGTGGATGTTTGTGGCTGAATGGTGCCCATCATCTCCCTCCTTCTTGAGAAAATCTATCCTCAGATCCACAGTGTCGATCTCTGATAGCAGCCTCTTGCTTTGACAACTAAGCTCGTCCTCCCGGATCAAACGTCCATCAATGGGAATCTTGAAACAAAGCAAAGGAGTTAGTTTGAGCAATTGGAGAAAACTTAATTGTATGAAGTTGCCATTCTTTTTTCTTTGGCAACTTTTCACAATATTTCCCTTTTGATGGTTGTATGTGTTCTATAATCATCTCATTCATTTTAAAAATGTTAATTTGTGGTTACCTTCTCTTTAGGCATAAATCCTATAGGAGATGGTAACAACTTGAAAGGAGAAAGATGATTTAGCCCACATATGACCTCAAAAGTAGAAATATAAGTAGTTTTGTGAACTACTTTATGGTATGTATGCTCATCTCTAGAGTTGTGTTTGTCCTTTATGATTATTCTAGGCATAGTAGAAAGAACTAGATTTTCAAATATATTTTGACCATGCTTTTGAGGATGATAAGAATTTAAAGTGTACAACTTAGTTGCAAGTTTTCCAAAGAGAATCCTCAAATCATGGTTTGCGAAATTTGGAGCTCTATCCAAACTTATGCTTGAGGATAAACCATGAAGATGTATCACTTTTCTAGAGAAGAGTTTATCTATATCCATGAAAATTGAATCAAAACCTTTTGTTGTCCTAGGAAGCTCCAATATGACATTTGTGTCTTCCCAAGGATCATTTGCAAAAAGGTGAAGGAGTATAGAGTTCTTGAGACATTGCCTTAGGTGTAGTTTTAAAACAAGATATGTATCTAGGGTAATGTCTTTGAACATCTTTTCTCATGGGGGACAAAAGTTTTCCTTTTAAAAGCTCTAGAGTTTTATCAACTTTAATTTGGCCCATGAGTTCTCCTTCATGAAGACTTTTTCTCTTATGTGTAAAGATAGTCTCGTTGTTACAACCATTGTTTATGAGAATTTGTACATTTTGCAATGGTTGTCTCAATAAGACATGACAAGTTTCTTTAGGCACTACCTCAAATAAAAATTTGTTTTTGTAGATGCTTATAGATAACTTGACATTTACTTGGTGATATCCTAGCACATATGAGAAATAATCCACTTCATTTTTATCTATGAAAGCTTCTTTTAAAGACTCTTCTTTTTTTATTATGCTTGCAAGTGTTCCTTTACAAGAGGTAAGGCTAGGTTTTTCTACAAGAAGCATGTTTTCAAAGGTATTTTTAATTTGCTTGTCTTGTTGAATGACCTTGTGGGAAGGAACACTCTTCTCCCACGGCTTTTGTTTCACAAGGGTTTTCTCTTGCTTTTCTATTTTTACATTTTCATCACTCTCACTAGATTCTTTTTCTTGGCTACTATTCTCATCTTTGTCCTTTAAGATCATAGATCTTTCATTGGAACATTGAGATGCTAATTGATCATTTCCAAGGTATTCTAAACATGGAATTTATCTAGCTTGAGTGTGAGAGATATGCTTGGTTAGGTTTTGGGAAAGTTTTAGAAATGTTTCTTGTATATGTTCTTCCCCTCTATGGAACTCATCCTTGTCATAAGATACATAGTATGAACTTTGTTTTTTACTTTATTGTTTTCTCAAAATTTGTTTTTCAACTTTAATGCTAAGTTGAATCAAGTCATTTAAATCTCTATAAGGTAAAAGTTCAACTTTGTTTCTTATCTCAAGTTTGAGACCACTTAGAAACCTAGCTATGGTGGTATGGTTGTCTTTGATAATCCTTGCCTTCTCAATATATGATATCATCTTTTGCCAATATTCTTCTACACTCATATCTTTTTGATGAAGTCTTTGTAGCTTGTCCATCAACTTCCTATTGTAATGTGAGGGAATATGGCGACATCTCAAAGCTCCCCTAAGGTCATTCCAAGATGTAATGGGAGGGTCTTTGTGGAGATGTCTCTCTCTTTTTAGGGCATTCCACCAAGACATAGCTTCACATTGAAAACTTAAGGTAGCTAAGGGTACTTTCTTTTCTTCACTCATATGGTTGTAAGCAAACAATTGCTCTACCCTCATCTCCCAATATAGATATGTTTCTACATCTTCTTTTCCATAGAAATGAGGTAGCTCTACCTTAACCTCTTTAAGGTTTTCTTGTCTCTTTTCTAGCTCTCCTAGGGGGTGGTTGATGATATTTATTTATCTCGAGACTTTCTTCCCCAAAAGATTCACAAACTTGAGAGCTATATGCATGAGAATGTAATTTTTTTGAAATTTGAGACTTCTCACCCTTTGCTTTAGTCAATTCATTAGTTTTGGTCTCATTCTCCAATTGTTTAGATAAAATTGATTGAATATACTTGGAAAGTTGTTTCAAAAGGGATTTGATGGATTTCATATCACTTTCCATAGACTTTGAAGAATGAGAAGACATGAATAGAGCTTTGTGTCTAGAAATGTTTTACTTTGAGAAAAATGTATTACCCAAGGTTCCTACTTATACACCATATTGGATGAAGAATGTTAAGGATGATTTTTTCATACCTTCTAGTTTTCCAAATAATATCATTTCTAAACAATCTTTTCCAACATGGGCTATGTATAGGACATCTTTTTCTGAACTCCCAACATTTCAACGTACTAAGTCATGTTTGCCTATTTCTTCTTGTATTCTCTTATCTAATTGCAAACTGACTTTATTTTATGCAGGAGTACTGAATTCGTGGACGAATTCTCTCCAACTTGGGGAGTATGATGAGAATCAAAAAGATGTTATCAATAGAAGAAATGGACAAGGGCCAAAGCATTTAAAGTTCTTCTTATTAGTCTTTGCAAAAGATGAGGCCCAAGCCCAAGAAGCCCAAGTCCAAACCATGAGGGTCAAGGCCAAGCATTAAATAAAAGAGCATCATTTGAATGACTCTTGTAGGAGGTGTGGATATTAAATAAATAGGTGTGAATGTATTAAAGAGAGTCACTTTGTCCATGTGACTTAGTAGGGGGGTGTAGGTGTAGTTTTAGGAGGTGTCATAGTAGAAAAAGGTCACACCTCCCATGTGACTTGTTTTTGGTGGGAATTTCAAATGAGTTTTATTTGAAAATTCCCACCTATTTTTCAGCACCTCTAGGCTATAAATAAAGGTGCTTAGCTTGTACAATTCAGATTGGAATTTTATAGTAGAGAGACTATACTCAATTTGGGAGAGAATTTGTGAGTTTTTTGAGTCTTCCTCTTCTTTGCCTTATCTTGTGAGCTATGGTGAGCTTCAAGTGGTGGCACTCCATCACTTATCTTGGTTCAAGGTTCCAAGTGGCGTGAATGGCTTCTTCCAATCCTCAAAATCCAGCAAGCATCTTCATATAAGTGTCTTCTTTCCTTTCTTCAATTTTTCCATTCGGTAGTTTCATTGCCTAATGTGCTTCCTTCATTTTCTACCATTTACATTCTGTTTTCCAGCTTTGTTCTTTGTTTCTTTTTCGGTTCAGTAGCTAGTTTCTTAATTCTGTCCAGTTTTTAATTCTTGTTCTTCCTTCCTTTTGTTTTGATTCAATTTGACAATACATGGACTTCAATATGAGTCTTGGTTGGTGCTTAGTTTTGGTGAGTTCTTGAATTTAGAACATTGATCCAATTCTAAAGTAAAGTGCGTTTTCAAATCCAGCTCAAGTTGTTCCTAAGAATGTCAAGAATCATGTGTTCTTGTAGTTACATTCACATCATGTGGTATCTAGAGTCTAGGCTTGTTTTTGCTTAATTCTTGAGTTGTATTGCACTTTACTTTCAAGAGCTCTTTAATTCAAGTTGTTTACCATTCTGTTTTAGGATTTATTTTGAGTTTTCTTGCTGTTTTCTTTTGTTACACCATGTGTTTGTGAAAAGGATTCTAGCACTCATTGTTCATATGAGTATGGCTGCTCTTTTGGAATGGCATTCTCCTTCCTAGAGCTGACCTTAAGCTTCCTTTCACTTGTGGTTATATCTTGTTATATGTCTTTTAATTTTGTAATCATGTCAAGTTTTGTCTTAAGTCATGTTATTCCATAATTGTCATTACTTCTAGTAGTACTTTTTTTTTGCTTTGATTGTTTCTTGCTTTGGTTTACTTTCTGTTTTGCGTTTATTGCTTGATCCTTTGTGCATTTTCATTTTTAGATTTGAGTTCATGCTTGTATTTGCATTCTATACAAGTTCCTTTACACAATTTCCATTATGTCTTTGCTAGTTCATCATACTGTTTTTCATTCCTAAATAGGCTCCTCTGTTTTCTTACAAACGTGCTACTGTTTTCAATTTACTGCAATTAATTGGCTCATAGGAAATTTGTGAAAATTTGTATTTAAATACTTCAAAGTGTTACAAAAGCATAGAAAAAAGAATCACTCAAAAATTCCAAGTACACAAAAAATGATAAATAAAATACAAAAAGTGTACAATACTGCCGAAAAGAATACGGTAATTGGGCAGCAATTTTGAAAAAATTATTTCTCTCAATTGGCTTACTGTTTTTACCTCATTCCAGTGCCATTTTTGAGTTAAGACATTGAAGTTTCTGTGGTTAATTTTTCACATTCCAGTTCGCTTTCAATCGGTACAGTTAAATCTGTAAACATAGCACAGTTTGCTTTAAAAAATAAAAAATAAAAAATTTCCAGTAGCTGTTTTCTGTTTTCTTTAATCTACTCTAGCACTTTTCTTTAAGACTCTTTTTGTGTGCCTTCTTTATTCATTGAGTTCCTTATTTTTCTTGATTGTCTTTCATTCATATTCTTTCTAGTTTGTCATACATTCCTCTCTGTTTTTAGTTTAGCTTTTATTGTTTACACCTTTTTCTTGCTTGTCTTTTTGTTCTTCTTAAAAGTTGTGTGGAGACTTGTTCTTAAGTAAGTTGGTTTGCTGTAACATATTTCACTTGAAGCTACTCCATTTCACAAGCAAGGCTTGGTTGAGGACAGAATATTTTCTTGGAGTGGTTTGAGTGCTTTCTTGGGCATTTTTCCAGCAACCTATATCTCACTGTTTTTAATTGTTTAACAAGTTTCTTTCACTGTTTTGTTTTCTGTTTTTGTGTATTTTCTGCTCATGGCTCATTTCTCTAGTGGAGAGTCCTCCAAACCGTGCTCACCACAAAAGGTAGCCCTTTATGAGGACTTAAAGAATGCCAAGCAATCCAATGCTCACTATCTTGAGGTGATAAGGAAGATGGAAGCACGACTCCAAAGTTTGGAGTTAAACCGAGAGGAAATGCATCAAAACCGTGAGCAAAGAACTCCTCCTCCTAGTCGGCATTTTTCAAGGCACTCCCATGGTTATTATGAAGACAATCCAAGGCCAAGACATCATCACCATGAAGAGAGGCGCCAACATGTGGCTGGCCCTTGTTCTCCTAATGTAAAACTTCCTAGTTTTAGTGGTGAAAGTGATCCCAATGTATACTTAGGATGGGAGGCTAAGGTGGACCAAATTTTTGATGTAAATGGGGTTAGGGATGAGCATAGGGTTAAGTTAGCTTCTTTAGAATTTTTGGACTATGCCATGCAATGGTGGCATCAATACCTCATGGACATTGACCTACACAAGAGGCCGCCCGTGGTCTCCTGGAACGATTTGAAAGCATGTTTACGTGCTAGATTCGTACCCCCACACTTTAGGAAAGACCTTATGTTGAAACTCCAACGGTTTCATCAAGGCGCGCTAAGTGTGGATGATTACTTTAAACAACTAGACACGCTTTTAATTCGACTTAATATGGATGAGAGTGAGGAAGCTAAGATAGCTAGGTTTGTGAGTGGCCTTCGAAGGGACATTCAAGACGTGGTAGAGTTACAAGAATATTCTTCTTTGGAAAATGTGGTGCACCTTGCTAGCAAAATTGAAAATCAACTTGCAAGGAAAAATGCTTTCAAAAATTCTTCTAAGGATAACTACTACCACTCTTGGAAAAATAAAAATAACTCTTTTTCAAATATCCCTTCTAAGGACTCTACTTTCAAACCTAGAGAGTCTAAGCCTTCCACTTCCAATTCTAGGCCTAAATCACCACCTAAATCATCTAGTAAGAAGTGTTTTAAATGCTTAAGCTATGGACATATTGCTTCTAATTGCCCTTCTAAACGAGCTATGTATATGCATGATGGGGTAGATAGTAGTGAGCATGAGTCCGAATCTTCTAGACATTCCTCACCTTCTAGATCCCCAAGTGAGAGTGAGAGTGAAAACCCACATGAGGGTGACCTATTAGTAATAAGACGCATGCTTGGACAAGTGTTAAAACCTTTTGATGAAACTCAAAGAGAAAATATTTTTCATTCAAGGTGTCTTATTAATGATAGAGTTTGCTCTTTGATTGTGGATGGGGGGAGTTGTGCAAATGTGGCAAGCACAAGAGTAGTAGACAAACTTGGATTGCCTACCATCTCTCATGCCAAGCCCTACAAGTTACAATGGTTGAGTGAAGTAGGTGAGATAGTGGTGAACAAACAAGTCCTCATTACATTTTCCATTGGCAAATATAAAGATGAGGTCTTGTGTGATGTTGTCCCAATGGAAGCCACACATATTCTTTTAGGTAGGCCATGGCAATTTGATAGAAAAGTTTTTCATGATGGCTTTACCAACAAAATGTCTTTTAACTTCCATGGGCACAAAGTCATTCTTAAGTCTCTCTCTCCAAAGGAAGTTTATGAGGACCAAGTTAAAATGAGAGAAAAGAAAGAGAAAGAAAATGATATAAAAAATTCCAAGAGAAGCCTTCTCATGTCCACACAACAAGTTAAAAAGGTAATAGTTACTCAAAAGCCTATTTTTTTAGCTATTCCTAGGACTATTGAATGTGAGTCGGCTAAGGATAGTCCCACATGTTTGGACAATTTGGTAAAAGAATATGAAGATATGTTTCAAGATCCTCATGAAGGCTTACCACCTCTAAGAGGGATTGAACACCAAATCGACTTCATGCCCGGGGTTTCTTTACCAAATAGCCCTGCATATAGGACCAATCCCAAAGAAACTAAAAGAGAAAATGAAAAAACAAATGAAGTACATGATAAACCGAGTCATAATACCTTCTCAACTAATTCAATTTTGTTGACTCGTGCTACGCCTACAAGTTATCCTTCTTCTTTGTCTTGTTCATTACCCAAGGTTCCTACTTATACACCATATTGGATGAAGAATGTTAAGGATGATTTTTTCATACCTTCTAGTTTTCCAAATAATATCATTTCTAAACAATCTTTTCCAACATGGGCTATGTATAGGACATCTTTTTCTGAACTCCCAACATTTCAACGTACTAAGTCATGTTTGCCTATTTCTTCTTGTATTCTCTTATCTAATTGCAAACTGACTTTATTTTATGCAGGAGTACTGAATTCGTGGACGAATTCTCTCCAACTTGGGGAGTATGATGAGAATCAAAAAGATGTTATCAATAGAAGAAATGGACAAGGGCCAAAGCATTTAAAGTTCTTCTTATTAGTCTTTGCAAAAGATGAGGCCCAAGCCCAAGAAGCCCAAGTCCAAACCATGAGGGTCAAGGCCAAGCATTAAATAAAAGAGCATCATTTGAATGACTCTTGTAGGAGGTGTGGATATTAAATAAATAGGTGTGAATGTATTAAAGAGAGTCACTTTGTCCATGTGACTTAGTAGGGGGGTGTAGGTGTAGTTTTAGGAGGTGTCATAGTAGAAAAAGGTCACACCTCCCATGTGACTTGTTTTTGGTGGGAATTTCAAATGAGTTTTATTTGAAAATTCCCACCTATTTTTCAGCACCTCTAGGCTATAAATAAAGGTGCTTAGCTTGTACAATTCAGATTGGAATTTTATAGTAGAGAGACTATACTCAATTTGGGAGAGAATTTGTGAGTTTTTTGAGTCTTCCTCTTCTTTGCCTTATCTTGTGAGCTATGGTGAGCTTCAAGTGGTGGCACTCCATCACTTATCTTGGTTCAAGGTTCCAAGTGGCGTGAATGGCTTCTTCCAATCCTCAAAATCCAGCAAGCATCTTCATATAAGTGTCTTCTTTCCTTTCTTCAATTTTTCCATTCGGTAGTTTCATTGCCTAATGTGCTTCCTTCATTTTCTACCATTTACATTCTGTTTTCCAGCTTTGTTCTTTGTTTCTTTTTCGGTTCAGTAGCTAGTTTCTTAATTCTGTCCAGTTTTTAATTCTTGTTCTTCCTTCCTTTTGTTTTGATTCAATTTGACAATACATGGACTTCAATATGAGTCTTGGTTAGTGCTTAGTTTTGGTGAGTTCTTGAATTTAGAACATTGATCCAATTCTAAAGTAAAGTGCCTTTTCAAATCCAGCTCAAGTTGTTCCTAAGAATGTCAAGAATCATGTGTTCTTGTAGTTACATTCACATCAATATAAGAGTTTCCAACGAACTTCTGAGGTACGCACATTCAGATTATTTCTTTACGCTTGCGAGTCTTGAGTACGCTGAGAGAGAATTGGTCACGGTTCCTTAGAGTTCTTGAGTTTTACTCTTAAGTAATTGGTGGTTCAGTCGCTGACTTGGGCGTCGGAGCGTGATCGGCCGCAGCGGCGTCGTTTCTTCTTTTGCAGGTTCTTGAGGTGGATCGCGTTGAAAGGACGGAGGCTAACACGGCGCAGGAGTCGATCCAAGTTTGACGAGGCACAGCTCCAGCGTTTTGGTCAACAGGCAGGATCAATAATATTTATCATTTTTTTTCTATTTCTTTTTTTGAACTGATTCTTTTTTTGTCCTCTTGATAACACCTCAATCTTGCAAAATGCAGAGTCTCAGAATTTTCTTATGTGTAAATGAATTTTCATTAGCAAAAATAGCCAGAACAGAATGGTGGAAAACAGAGGATTCTGTAAATCTGGAAATAAAAACATAATGATATACCAAAAGAAACAAAATGGAATTAGTGTAAGGAATTTGTGTGGATCTAACACACAAATATGAACTCAAACTAAAAAGATAAAAAGCACCAAAGTATCAAAACACAACAGATTTCAGATCAAGAATTTATACCAAAAACAAGAAACAAATAATCCAAAAAAAAGTACTACTAGGATTTGATGACAAATATGGAAACACAAGACTTGACAAAACTTATAGATTTAGAAAATAAAATGACTCAAGAATGTTAATATGAAATGAATAAAATTTCAATCAAGACTCAAGCAACCTAAAAATAAAAACAGCAACACAAAGTATCAAGAATCCTACACAAAAAATTGAAATAAGATGTTCAAGCACAATTTGAACAAAAACTACCGATTGAATTGAATAGAAAAGCATTCAAATCATATTAAAACAGAAAAACAGCAAGACAACTTGGAATCAAGATGAACAACTAGGAAATAAGAAGAAATCAAAAGAAAAAACACAAAGAGATACTCATATTTGAAGAACTATAGCTCATGATACCAAATGATGACATTCCTATGAGCTCTTCTTGGATTTTTGTTGATGATGGTGTGGAAGCTTAATGGATGAGAGTGGAACAAGGTCCTCCTAAGAAGTGTGGTGACCTTGAAGGTGCATGAGAGGTAGTGAAGGTAGGAGTGGTTCGGCCATCTCCATTTGGGGGTGAAGTTTGAAGACTAAAAACCTAATTCTAGAGAGAATTTGGCAAGGGAGTAATTTGAATGGCACTTGGGGCAGTATTTCATTACTCAAAATAGTCTTCCAAATACATGAGCCAAGCCCTCTTATTTATAGTGTTTAGAGGGCTGGAAATTCAAAAGAAAGTAGAGGGAAATTCAAATGAGAAGCATTTGAGTTTGGAGCCAATTCCTAGTCACAAGGAAAGTGTGACTTGGTTTCTATTTTTGGCACCTCCTAATTCTATACCTACACCTTCTTTTTATGTCACATGGAAGGTGTGACTTAGCTTTATACATTTGCACCTCTTATATTTATATCTACACCTCCCTTTATGTTGTACTAAAAATACTCAAAAGTAATTACAAAAGAAAGACATCCAATGATGCTTAGTTGGCCCATATCTTCTATTTGTTGGGCTTGAGCTTTTATTTTTTTATTCAGCAATAAAATAAATTAAATTAAGTGGGATACTTCAGGGGTATCCCAACCCGTATACATCGACCATATAGATAGTTCTCCATAGGACATGGAAATAGCAACCAGAAAATGGCTTAACCTACATAAAACACCCAAGCAACTAATGAACAACATCACTTAGTGGACACCTAAACCCAACAACCCACTCCTTTAATAAGAGAGCAACGCATCAATCATGACAATACCGCCAAAGAGATGTGGTAGGACCAGAAAATAATAACCGTACCCTGAATTCTTTTCTTCATCTTTATAAAGGACAACAAAAACTCCTCCTGCATTCTAACAGCAACCTGCCATCCCCTTAGCATCATCCTTTTGTTCATTCATTTCACGTTAAAAACCGTGACAGTTTTGTATTTATGCCTCCAACGTCACTCTTATTCCACTATTGTGCAAGACATACATATGACTCCAACACCTCCACACCGACTCCATCCAACACCTGCACCTACATCTTTTATGTTTCCAACAGCAAACACACCAAATCCTTATGTAAACAACTGTTCACATCAAAACCAACCTACAACCTTACGATTGCAGTTGCAGCCTCAAGCACATACCATGGCTGAAGCACCACAAAGATACTAAAAACTGGATTTAGGAATCTCAACTACAACCTCCACACTCTAGAATGAATATGAAAATTGGGCTCTTGGTGCGACGCCAGTTTCAAAATCCGACCTTGATTAGTGCACCTCCCAAGTAGAGTAAGCTTGTCAATACCCACCCAACCCAGTACAAACTAGCTTTAGAAATTTGCAAAAGGACTCCCTTGGCTGCACCAAAAATGCACCTAAATTCGAATCCTGGGCACCATTCAGCAGCATCATTGAGGCCCTTTAACTTCTGATTGAGCTTGAGCTGAAGCTTGAACTTGTATTTGGGCTTGGGCTTGGGCTTTTTCTATCATGGGCTTGGGCATCTTCCATCAGGAATTGACAAGTGTATGAAAAATGAGGTGTGAAAAGTTTGGTTGCCAAAGGAATTGATCTTGGTTGGGTTTTGGCTTAGCCAAGTTGGGTGGATTGGATTTTTTTGCCTTGGTAGCAAAATTGGTGAATAAGTGAAGTCATGGTTTGTGAGCAATCTTGGTGGGGAATTGTCACAAATGCATCCAAAATGAGGTGTTAAAAGTTTGGTTGCAAAAGGAATTGATCTTGGTTGGGTTTTGGCTGAGCACGCCCCACATAATCACGTGCTAGACACGTCATCACACCTGATGACCTGGTCGGTACAACCCACAAGCATAAGAAATTTGTACTTAGTCCTTTACCACATTCTCAAGTGGTGAAAGACCAAATACAAATGAAACATAAGAGGGATGAGGAAAAAAAAAAAAAAAAGCGCTAGAAAAAGAGAAAATCCTTAGGGATAGGAAGGCGTGGGAGAAGAGTGTTCCTTCCCACAAGGTTGCTCAACAAGAAAAGCCTTTTGAAAACGTTTTAGAAAATTTGCTTCTTGTTGAACAACGAAGCCTTGTCTTTTGTAAAGGAACACTTACATGCACTGCCACAAGTAGTGAACTCTTGAATCTACCTCCTCCAATAGAAAAACTTTTAAGTGAATTTGAAGATATATTCTCTAATGAGGGACCCATTGGACTTCCTCCCATTAGAGGTATAGAACATCAAATTGACTTCATTCTAGGGGCAAGCCTACCAAATAGGCCCGCTTATAGAACAAACCCCGAGGAAACCAAGGAGATAGAATCACAAGTTCAAGACTTGTTGGAGAAGGGTTGGGTTCAAAAGAGCCTAAGCCCTTATGTTGTACCTGTCTTGTTGGTGCCCAAAAAGGATGAAAAATGGCGCATGTGTTGTGATTGTCGAGCAATCAACAAGATCACCATCAAGTATAGGCATCCAATCCCGAGGCTTGATGATATGCTTGATGAACTACATGGGTCAACCATATTCTCTAAAATTGACCTTAAAAGTGGATATCACCAAATTAGAATCAAAGAGGGTGATGAATGGAAAACTGCTTTTAAGACCAAATTTGGATTATATGAGTGGTTGGTGATGCCCTTTGAGCTCACTAATGCCCCTAGTACATTCATGAGGCTCATGAATCATACCTTGAGAGATTGCATAGGTAAATATGTAGTAGTTTATTTTGATGATATCCTAGTGTATAGTAAAACCCTAGAAGACCATCTAAGTCTCCTTAGGGAAGTTCTTCTAGTGCTTAGGAAAAATAGCCTTTTTGCCAATAGGGATAAGTGTACCTTTTGTGTAGATAGTGTAGTTTTCTTAGGTTTCATAGTCAACAAAAGCGAGGTGCATGTAGACCCCGAGAAAATCAAAGCCATCCGAGAGTGGCCCACTCCACAAAATGTAAGTGATGTAAGGAGTTTTCATGGGTTCGCTAGCTTCTATAGAAGGTTTGTGCTTAATTTTTCAAGCCTAGCTTCACCTTTGAATGAACTTGTAAAAAAAGATGTTGCATTTTGTTGGAATGAAAAGCATGAGCAAGCCTTCCAAAGGCTAAAAGCTCAACTCACCAATGCACCAATTCTATCTCTTCCAAATTTTTCCAAAACTTTTGAGATAGAATGTGATGCATCGGGGGTAGGCATAGGTGTGGTATTGTCGCAAGGTGGACACCCCATTGCATATTTTAGTGAAAAACTCCATGGTGCCACCCTCAACTATCCCACCTATGACAAAATTGCTCTATGCTCTTGTGCGAGCCCTAAAGACTTGGGAACACTATCTTGTGTCCAAAGAATTTGTTATCCATAGTGATGACGAGTCTTTAAAATATTTAAAGGGCCAACACAAGCTCAACAAGAGACATGCTAAATGGATGGAATTTCTTGAACAATTTCCTTATGTAGTGAACAATTTCTTGAACAATACAAGAAAGGAAGCACCAATATAGTGGCCGATGCTCTTTCAAGGCGGCATACACTCTTTTCAAAATTGGGTGCCCAAATTCTTGGATTTGATCACATAAGAGAGCTTTACCAAGAAGATCAAGAACTTTCATCCATCTATGCCCAATGTCAACTTAGAGCGCAAGGAGGTTACTATGTGTCCGAGGGCTATCTTTTTATATAGGGAAAACTTTGCATTCCCCAAGGAACACATAGGAAACTCCTTGTCAAGGAATCACATGAGGGGCGACTTCACTTACCATCCAAGCCTCATTTTACATGGCGAAAAGGTGGTGATGGAGGAGAAGTGACCCCTGTTTCCACATTCCCAGACAACGTCCCCTGTTGAGATTTCTCCTTTTCCACCATCAGTGTTTGCTCAAGTTTTCGATACCCTGAACAAGACATAACGTGCAGGGTAAGATTCTTCAAAGCTATCTCTTGAGCTTTCTTCCGACGATCCTGTCATAATTGAAATAAACAAATTGAAGTAAATAAGATAAACTTATTAATGTTATATAAACAAAAAAATTACTTCACTTACGATCCAAGCCTCATTTTCACGGCTTTCTCTAAAAGACGCCATGTCTCTTCATCAATATGTTTGTACTTTAAACATGGATTTTCGTCTTTAAGGTCGCCAAAAATATATCTCGAAGTCAGTCTTGACTTAAAGGTATGAAATTTGAGTCCGATATTGGATATAATCTTTGATCGAAGCGGTTCCACATCAGGAATTTCAAAGTTTTCCTGCAAAATAACATCAGCAAATTAAAATTAATCAATGAATATTAAAAAGCATTATATTAAAATGTAAAGCTTACCAGAACATCCTCCCAGATCATGTTACGGTCGACCTCTGATGATGTGATTCCAATAGCCACATAGAACAAGATTCTTGACACTTTGAGGAATCACCTTGAGCTGGAAAATATAGAGGCACTTTCTTAGAAGTTGGATCATGGTTCTAAAATCAAGAACTCACCAATAACAAGTACCAAATCCCAAACTCATTTGGATGAACCAAATATTGTCAAATTGAATCAACAAAGGCAAATAAAAAGAAGAGACCGAACAGAATTGAAATCAAAAACAAAAGTACCGAACAGAATTAAGAAACAAACAGAAAAATAGGTGCTGGAAAATTAGAGGAACCGAAACAACAACAACTCAAAACTCAAGGCAACATGAACAAATTGAAGAAGAAGAAAGGAAGGAGAAGAGAATGCTCATGAAGATGGAGGAATGGTTGGATGATCACGCCACTAGAAGAATGGATGCTCCTAGATGAGTGTGGAAGCCGCCACTTGAGGAAACCATGGTCCTTCAAGATAAGACTAGAGAAGAAGCTCAAAGCTCTCCAAATGCTCACTCCAATTTTGAGTATAGTTTCTTTAGATAAAATTCAAATCCCCAATTTACAAGGAAGGCACCTCTATTTATAGCCTAAGGTGCTGAAAATTGAAAGCTAAACAATTCAAAATTCCCTTCAAAAGCTATCTAGAATCGGCGCTAATTGCCTAAGCAAGGAAGGTGTGATCCCTTCCTTCACTTTGGCACCCCCTATTCTACTCCTACACCTATCTACTAATACACCCCCCTAAAGGTCCTATTTAAAACCTAAAAGATGCTATAACAAAAGAGGTTTCTAAGGTTTCCCTCTAAGCACCTTCAACTAAAGACACTACAAAAAGAGAAAATAAATGTCCTCTAGCTCCCAAGGCTTTGAACATGCTTCTTGTAATCCTTTGAGGTGGACTTTGACCTCCTTGGGCGTCCTCCATTTGTGCCTCCACCTCTTCTTGAGCTTGATGAGTGGCCTCCATGTTCTCTTGGGCTTGATCTCCATCATACTCCCCGAGTTGGAGAGAATTCGACCACGAATTCTGGAGACCTACAGAAAAAGGAGTTAGATCGCTGACATTAAAAGTATGACTACCTAAGAATGTATCAGGCATATCTAACTCATAAGCATTGTCATTAATCCTCTTGAGGACTTGGAAAGGTCCATCCCCTCGAGGCATTAGTTTGGACTTCCTTTGAGTAGGAAAACGATCCTTCCTCAAGTGAAGCCAAACCCAATCGCCCTCATCAAACAACAATGCTTTTCTCCTTTTATTGGCAAGTTCAGCATACTTGCCAACCTTCTTCTCAATTCTCTTCTTGATGTCTTTATGCAAAGTTTTCACAAAAGAAGCCTTTTCATCCCCATCTTTGCACAAGACATCGTCAAGAAGGGGAATAGGAAGAAGATCAAGAGGTGTTAGGGGATTAAACCCATAGACCACCTCAAAAGGAGAATGGGAGGTGGTAGAATTTACTACTCGGTTATATGCAAACTCAACATGGGGTAGTAAATTCTCCCACACTCTAGGATTCCCCGCAATAAAGCATCTCAATAGTTGTCCCAAAGTTCTATTCACCACCTCGGTTTGACCATCGGTTTGTGGGTGGCAAGTGGTAGAAAATAAAAGCTTAGTTCCAAGCTTGCCCCACAAGGTCTTCCAAAAGTGACTCAAGAACTTAGGATCTCTATCGGACACTATAGACCTAGGAATCCCATGCAAGCGAACCACTTCTTGGAAGAAGAGGTTTGCAATGTGGCATGCATCATCCACTTTGTGGCAAGGAATAAAGTGAGCCATCTTTGAAAAACGATCCACTACCACAAAAATGGAGTCCTTTCCCTTTGATGTCTTGGGTAAGCCTAAGATGAAATCCATAGATATATCTACCCAAGGCATTGAAGGGATAGGAAGAGGAGTATAAAGACCATGGGGATGCATTTTAGATTTAGCTTTGCGGCAAGCTATACATTTATCACACAAACTATGAACATGTTTATGCATATGAGGCCAAAAGAAATGTTCATGCAACACATCCAAAGTTTTAGCAACCCCAAAATGTCCCATTAAGCCCCCCTCATGAGCTTCTCTAACAAGAGATAATCTAATAGAGCATTGGGGAACACAAAGACGTTTTCCCTTAAAAAGAAAGCTATCTTGAATAAAAAAGTCTTTGTGTCCTCCCTTAAGACACTCTTGATAGATGAGAGAAAAATCAAGGTCATCATGATAAAGTTCCTTAATGTGATCAAAACCAAGATATTGAGATGTTAAAAGATTTAGCAAGGTGTATCTTCTAGAAAGAGCATCCGCCACAATATTTATTTTACCTTGCTTGTGTTTGATCACATAAGGAAATTGCTCAATGAATTCCACCCACTTAGCATGCCTCTTGTTAAGTTTGTTTTGGCTTTTCAAATATTTAAGAGATTCATGATCACTATGTATCACAAACTCTTTGGGAAAAAGATAGTGTTGCCAAGTAAACAAAGCCCTAACAAGTGCATATAATTCTTTATCATAGGTGGAATAGTTGAGATGACTTCCCTTCAATTTCTCACTAAAATAGGCTATGGGGTGGCCCTCTTGGAGGAGAACAGCCCCAATACCTATGCTTGAAGCATCACACTCAATCTCAAATGTCTTAGTGAAATTAGGAAGGGCCAAGATGGGAGCATTAGTCAATTTTTCTTTTAAAGTATCAAAAGAATTTTGTTGTGCTTCTCCCCAATGAAAGACCACATCCTTTTTCACTATGTCATTGAGTGGTGCGGCAATGGTACCAAAGTTTGGGACAAATCTTCTATAGAAAGAAGCAAGTCCATGAAAACTTCGGACCTCATTCAAAGATTTCGGTGTAGGCCAATTTTGAATGGCCACCACCTTTGTTTTGTCCACATGGACCCCTTTACAACTCACAACAAACCCTAGGAATTCTATATGATCAAGAGCAAACATACATTTAGCAAGGTTAGCATACAAATGTTCCTTCCTAAGGGTTTCCAAAACTTGCCTAACATGCAACCTATGGTCATTCAAAGATAAGCTATAAATGAGAATGTCATCAAAGTAAACCACAACAAACTTACCAATGAAAGGTCTAAGAACATGATGCATGAGGCGCATGAAGGTACTTGGTGCATTAGTTAAACCAAAAGGCATAACTAACCACTCATATAAACCAAAGTTGGTCTTAAAAGCCGTCTTCCATTCATCACCCGGTTTGATACGGATTTGATTGTAGCCGCTTTTAAGATCAATCTTTGAAAAGATTTTTGAACCATGTAATTCATCCAACAAATCATCTAGTCTAGGTATGGGATGCCTATACTTAATGGTTATGTTATTGATGGCCCTACAATCCGAACACATTCGCCATGTGCCATCCTTTTTTGGCACTAAGATGATAGGCATAGCACAAGGACTCATGCTATCTTGCACCCACCCTTTTTCAATCAAAGCCTCAACTTGTTGGCGAATTTCCTTGGTTTCACTTGGATTGGTCCTATATGCGGGACGATTTGGTAAAGAAGAGCCCGGTATCAAATCAATTTGGTGCTCAATCCCTCTCAAAGGTGGAAGTCCATTTGGAGGATTTTGAAACACATCTTTGAACTCTTCTACCAAATTTTCCAAGCAATGAGGACTATCAACAAGTGTTTCTATGCTAAGAGTTCTAGGGATGGCTAAAAAAAGAGGATGATGAGCCACTATTTCCCTTTCAATGTCACGCCTAAACACAAGGAGTGTAGGCTTAGAACTCTTATCTTTTTTATCTTTTTTATCTTTTTCACTCTCCCTCTTTTTCTTCATGATAACTTGGTCCTCATGGACTTCTCTTGGAGAGAGAGATTTTAAAGTAACCTTGTGACCATGGAATTCAAAAGATAATTTGTTGGTAAAGCCATCATGTAAAACTTTTCTATCAAATTGCCAAGGCCTTCCCAAAAGAACATGAGTGGCTTCCATGGGCACAACATCACATAATACCTCATCTTTGTATTTTCCAATGGAGAAATGGATGAGGACTTGTTTATTAACAATTATTTCTCCTACTTCACTAAGCCATTGTAACTTGTAGGGCTTTGTATGAGAGATAGTAGGCAATCCAAGCTTATCTACTACTCTTGTACTAGCCACATTTGCACAACTACCCCCATCCACTATCAAGGAACAAATGTTGTTTTGAATAAGACATCTTGTATGGAAAATATTTTCCCTTTGACTTTCATCAAAAGGTTGTGAAACTTGTCCAAGAAGTCTTCTCATAACTAACAAGTCCCCTTCAAGTGGACATTCGCTCTCTTCCTCACTAGATGCATGAGAATGCAATGAATGCTTTGAAGAATCCGAATCATGCTCACCAACTACAATGCCCTCATGCATGTACATACTTCGTTTGGAAGGACAATTTGCAGCAATATGACCATAACCCATACATTTAAAGCATTTAGTGTTAGATGTTCTAGTGGGAGACTTAGGTCTAGATGTTGATGGCTTAGATTCCTTGGGTTTGAAAGAAGAATCTTTGGAAGGATGTTTTGAAAAAGAAGTTTTGTTTCTCCAAGACTTGGAGTAGTATCCATTATTGGAAGCATTTTTAAAAGAGTTTTTCTTAGCAAGTTGGGCTTCCACCTTCATTGCCAGATGAACTAAAGAGCCCAATGATGAATACTCTTGTAACTCAACAATGTCTTGGATATCCTTCCTAAGACCACTCACAAACCTAGCAACCATGGCTTCTTCACTTTCTTCTAATTCAATTTTAAGCACAAGCGTCTCAAGCTCCTTATAATATTCATCCACATTTAGCGTGCCTTGTTGAAACCGTTGGAGTCTCAACATGAGGTCTTTCCTAAAATGTGGGGGCACAAACCTAGCGCGCATGTGATCCTTTAAAGAGTTCCAAGAGTCCACGGGAGGACCCTTGTGATAGATAATGTCCTTTACAATCCCATGCCACCATTTCATGGCATAATCACTAAACTCTAGGGTGGCTAGCTTGAGCTTATGCTCATCTTGGATCTCATGGATCTCAAAAATTTGTTCACACTTAGCCTCCCAATCTAAATACACATTTGGATCACTAGAACCATTAAAACAAGGTAGTTTGACCGAAGGAAGCTTGGACTTTGCATCATGGTAGAAGCCATTGCCGTAGTGAATTCTTTCCCCTTGGTGATGATGTCTTTGTCCATGGACTTGGGGTGGAGGTCTCCTTCTCCTATGCTCATCTTCACGGCCAACATCATTTGAAGAAGCTCTTGAAGATGGTCTATGAGAATGATGTCCATCATGGATAGAAGGAGATGGTCTAGATTGTTGGACCTCCATCTTTTGCATTTTTTCCTCCAACCTTCTAATTGTTCTTTGAGCTTCATGTAATTCACCAAGAATGGAAGCTTTGGAAGGAGAATTCTGCTTGTAGGATGCATCACTTGAAGATCCAGCCATTTGTAATTAAAAAAAAACAGCAAACACACAAAACAGCAAACAAGTTAAAAAAAAATTAGCAAAACAGTGAGCTTTGCAATTGAAACTGCCGAAGTGAATTTAAGGCTGAAAAAGATATCACTCTCAAAGAAATAATGTTCTTGCTCCAATCTGATCTTGAGGCCTTGGAATCCTCAAATGAAATATGTCAAAGCAAGCACACCAATCTTAAGAGCAAACCACCACAAAACCAAAGAAACAATAAAGACAAACAAGAAAAGGTATAAGCAAGGAAAAGGTAATTGCAAAAGGAATACTATATGTAAGACAAACTCAAAGAATAAGAATGAAAGACAATCAAGAAAATAAAGAACTCAATGAGAAAAGTAGGCACACAAAAGAATACCTAAGGAAAAGCACTAGAGTAGATGAAGAAAACAAAAAAATTTAGCTACTGGAAATTTTTTTTTTTTTTTATGCAAACTGTATTTGATATTCACTGATTTAACTGGAACGTTGTAGAGCGAACTGGATTATGAAATTTATACCACAGAAACTTCAAGATGTTAACTCAAAAATGGCACTGGAATCAATTAAAAACAGTAAGCCAATTGAGAGAAATAAATTTTTCAAAATCACTGCCAGATTACCGTATTTTTTTCGGCAGGAATGTACACTTTTTTTATTTTATTTATCATTTTTTGTGTACTTCATATTTTTGAATGATTCTTTTTTCTATTCTTTTCTAACACTTTGAATATCTCAAATCCAGAATTTCAGAATTTTACAGTACGTAAATCAGTTGCAATAAGGAAAAACAGTAAGCAATCTTTTCAGAAACAGAGGAATCCTAATAAGAATAAAAAACAGGATGATGAACTAGCAAAGACATAATAGAAAATGATGTATTGGAACTTGTATAGGTCTAGAATACAAGTACGAACTCAATTCTAAAAAGAAAATGCACAAAGGATCAACATCAATTCAGAAAATTATATGACACCAAAGCAAGAAACAATCAAAACAATAAAAGTACTACTAGAAGTAATGACATATATGGAATAACATGACTAAGACAAAACTTGACATGATTCAAAAATTAAAAGACACAACACAAATTGTAACAAGTGAAAGGAAGCTTAAGGTAAACTCTAGGAAGGATAATGCCATTCCAAAAGAGCAACCATACTCATAAGAATTATGAGTGCCATAAACCTTTCCACAAACACTTGGAGCAAAAGAAAAACAGCAAGAATACTCAATTAAAATTCTAAAACAGAAACTTAAATTGCAAGAAATTAAAAAGAGCTCTTGAAATAAAGTGCACACAACTCAACAATTAACAAGAATGAACCTAAGACTCATGATACCACATGATGTGATTCCAATAGCCACATAGAACAAGATTCTTGACACTTTGAGGAATCACCTTGAGCTGGAAAATATAGAGGCACTTTCTTAGAAGTTGGATCATGGTTCTAAAATCAAGAACTCACCAATAACAAGTACCAAATCCCAAACTCATTTGGATGAACCAAATATTGTCAAATTGAATCAACAAAGGCAAATAAAAAGAAGAGACCGAACAGAATTGAAATCAAAAACAAAAGTACCGAACAGAATTAAGAAACAAACAGAAAAATAGGTGCTGGAAAATTAGAGGAACCGAAACAACAACAACTCAAAACTCAAGGCAACATGAACAAATTGAAGAAGAAGAAAGGAAGGAGAAGAGAATGCTCATGAAGATGGAGGAATGGTTGGATGATCACGCCACTAGAAGAATGGATGCTCCTAGATGAGTGTGGAAGCCGCCACTTGAGGAAACCATGGTCCTTCAAGATAAGACTAGAGAAGAAGCTCAAAGCTCTCCAAATGCTCACTCCAATTTTGAGTATAGTTTCTTTAGATAAAATTCAAATCCCCAATTTACAAGGAAGGCACCTCTATTTATAGCCTAAGGTGCTGAAAATTGAAAGCTAAACAATTCAAAATTCCCTTCAAAAGCTATCTAGAACCGGCGCTAATTGCCTAAGCAAGGAAGGTGTGATCCCTTCCTTCACTTTGGCACCCCCTATTCTACTCCTACACCTATCTACTAATACACCCCCCTAAAGGTCCTATTTAAAACCTAAAAGATGCTATAACAAAAGAGGTTTCTAAGGTTTCCCTCTAAGCACCTTCAACTAAAGACACTACAAAAAGAGAAAATAAATGTCCTCTAGCTCCCAAGGCTTTGAACATGCTTCTTGTAATCCTTTGAGGTGGACTTTGACCTCCTTGGGCGTCCTCCATTTGTGCCTCCACCTCTTCTTGAGCTTGATGAGTGGCCTCCATGTTCTCTTGGGCTTGATCTCCATCATCTGACACCTCATCCCATGAATTAATCAGAATGGAGAGCCTCTCACGAGAAACAACTCCAAGATAGCTCATAAACTCATATGCCTTAGGTCCAAAAGCCACTCCAGTGTTGACGTCAATGTCAACACGTGTCTTCTCACCAGCAGCACATCTCAATGCGAGACGCTTCAATCTAGTAGGTCCTCTGCTGCCTCTTCCGGATCGAGGTTTGAGTGGGGTCTGATCATCATCCATGTCTCTGTTAAAAAAATTAGGTAACAATTACATTATTTAATCTGCATCGAATTAAAATCTTATCAAAATAATACATAAAAGTGTAAATAAAAAATGCTTATTTACAGGTTGCATGGGGGTTGAAAGTTCATATGTAAATTCCTTCACTGTGGTCTTTACGAGTTGCATGTACATCATCAACTACATCGTCATCTTTATTAATTATCTTTGGTGTGAATGAACAGGGGTCACCATTTTCAATATCATCTATGGTCTCCCCTTGTTTTTTGTCGTGTAAAACGACATACCAATGTTCTGACGTAGGATCTTTCACGTAGAAAACTTGAGATGCTTGTTGAACCTTTATAAATGGCTCATCTCGATACCCTATCTTTCGAAAGTCCACTAGTGTGAATCCTGATCCTGCCTGTTGACCGGAGCGCTGGAGAATGCTTCGTCAAAGGATCGACGTGCGCGCCGCTTCTCACCTCCGTTCCTCCTCTGGATCTATCTCAAGAACCTGCAAAGAAACGACATGGCGCCGCTGCGGCCGATCGCACTCCGACGCTCAAGTCAGTGACGGTATCACCAAATACTAAGAACTGGAACCGTGCAAATCTCTCTCACAAACAGCTCTGTCAGTCGCAAGCGTAAAGTGTATGAACTGAACGTGCGTACCTTAGAAAATCTGTTAGGAACTCTTATATACCTGGTGGTTTTCTCTCTCCTGGCAGTTACAGACTTGGACACGTGGCTCGTATCCAACTGTACACGTGCCATCATCTGGAGGCTCCTTGACTTGGCGCTGCTTCTACTCTCATTTTGGCTAAGTTACCTATGCATGGTACTGCCCAGTGCATAGCTAACTCAGGAGTGCGATCTCTACTGAAACTGGCGAGGTAGGGCCTTCATACACCTTCCCTGTGGTCTCGCCGGCCGCCTTCATAATCTGCTTCTCCTTTATCTTCGGCGATGTGCTTGTTCTGGCGATCTCCGACTGCCTGGTCGCCTGAGTCTGCATCTGAAGACTTCTTCCCCAACCTGGCGATCGCCTATTCTGGTAAGCTGGAGATCGGAACACGCCAACTTAACTATCGGCGACTACACGTGCCTCCCAACTTCCTTCCCAACTGTCAACCTGGCGCCTTGTCAACACGCCTGTACTGTAGCAGGATGCCACGTCATCGCACCCGACCACCAGGGCGGTACAAATCCTGAATCATCAATTTTAACCCCACTTTTATTGTCAACCCATTTACACTAGAAAACTAGAACGGAAAACTTAGTGTAGTCAATCTCCCATATCTCTTCTATAAACCCATAGTATGCCATTGATCCAAGTACTGGATTTGTATCTTACGAAGTCAAAAACTGCATTGACTCGGCTTCAAGAGTAACACCTGAATTTTGAACTGTACTCTTTTCATCCATGGACTTCGTGTAAAATATACAATTATTCACTTCGTACGCTGTACATGACATGACATCAAACTTCAATCCAGCAGCCAACCAGGTCAAGGTCTCTGATGCCGTTGAATCCTTGAGCACCTCGTCTTTAAACCAAGGCATGAAAGTTCTATTATGTTCCATCAAGACCCATTTCTCTACTTGTCTTGGGTTATTTGCCTTCACAATGGCTTTATGAGCTTCTATGTAAGGTACAACTTCATCTGTGTTATTCAATATGTACAAATGTGCTTGCAAGACTTCTGATCGAGATTTGCTTACAATATTCACACCACGTAAACATTTACTTGTAGAACGCCTGTGGTGCCATGAATTAGCTGGAACAGCTATTGGATTTTCTTTTGTCATGTACTTTGAACAAAATTCAATACTTTCTTCAACTATGTACCTTTCAATCATTGAAGCCTCTGCACGATAATGATTTTTCACATAACCTTTCAAAATTTTCATATACCGCTCAACAGGATACATCCATCTTAAGTACACTGGTCCACACAATCTAACCTCTCTTACCAGATGCACAACTAGATGAACCATGATGTCAAAAAAAGACGGAGGAAAAAACATCTCCAATTCACACAAGATAACAACAATTTTATTTTGAAGTTCATCTAGTTTTGAGGGATCAATGACTTTACAACAGATGGAAGAGAAGAATGAGCACAAACGGGTTATGGTATGTCGAACATTTTTTGGTAAGATCTCACGGATAGCTACCGGCAACAACTGTTGCATCAAGATGTGACAATCATGAGACTTCAACCCAATTAACTTCAAATCTTGCATTGACACTAGGCTCTTCACATTTGAGGAATGTCCTTGTGGCACTTTCACACCTTTAAGACATTGACAAAAACTAATATTTTCATCTTTTAACATTGTGTAACAGGCTGGGGGCAAATATGTACGCTTACCCATTTCTATGGGTGCCAACTCGTCGCGTATGTTCATCTCAATCAAATCTAAATGAGCATTTAGACCATCCTTCGTCTTCCCGTTAATGTTAAGAAGTGTACCAATTAAGCTATCACACACATTCTTCTCAACATGCATTACATCTATACAATGTCTGACTTCTAACCTCGACCAGTACGGAAGATCAAAGAAGATTGATTTCTTCTTCCAAATATTTGTCACAGATGAGTTTTTTTTTTACTTACCGAAGGTGTGGTCTATGTTATTTACCTTTTCGTAAACCTCAACACCAGTTAATGGAGTTGGTGGACAACTATCCTCTTGGTGTCCACTAAAGGCTTTTTTCAACCTCCGGTAAGGATGATGACTTCTAAGAAACCTCCGATGCCGAAGATATACTGTTTTCCTTCCATGTTTCAATTGTTGAGAAGCAGTGTCTTCTTCGCATATTGGACACGCTTTGTGACCCTTAACACTATAACCTGATAAGTTACCATATGCCGGAAAGTCATTGATGGTGCAAAATAACATGGCATGAAGCTTGAAAGTTTCATTAGCAAATCCGTCAAATACTTCAACACCCTGGTCCCATATTAACTTCAAATCTTCAATTAGGGGACTTAGATAAACATTGATCCTGCCTGTTGACCAAGACACTGGAGCCTTGCCTCGTCAAACCTGGATCGACTTCTGCACCGTGTTAGCCTCCGTCCTTCGCCGTGATTCACCTCAAGAACCTGCAAAGACAGAACGGCGCCGCTGCGGCCGATCACGCTCCGACGCCCAAGTCAGCGACTGAACCACCAAATACTAAGAGAAAACTCAAGAACTCTAAGGAACCACGAAAAAGTTCTCTCTCAGCGTACTCAAAACTCGCAAGCGTAAAGAAGTAAACTGAACGTGCGTACCTCAGAAGTTCGTTAGAATCTCTTATATACCTGGGCACTTTCTCTCTCCAGACAGTTACGCATCTGGACACGTGGCTCGCATCTAGCTGTACACATGTCACCATCTGGAGTATCCTTGACTCGGGCGCCACTTCTTACTCTTCAGGTTTTTTGGCTAAGTTACTCATGCATGACATGACTCGGTGCATAGTTTCCTTGGAGCGTGATCTCTTCTAAGTGGCGAGTTCGGGTGCCTTCGTACACACCTTCCCTGTGGTCTCGCCGGCCGCCTTCATGATCTACTCTACTTGCTTCACCGTGTATGTTCGGGTAAGCTGTCTCTTGAGCTCATCCTCTGGCTAGCTAGGAAATGACTATCTGACTTCATCTTCGGTGATGTCCTTGTTTCGGCGATCTCTAATCACTTGGTCGCCTGGGTTCACATCTGGCGACTTCATCTTCAACCCGGTGACTGCCAGTTTAGGCATGCTGGAGATCGGAGGACGCCAACTTAATAACCGGCGAGTACACGAGCCCCCCGACTTCCTTCCCTTCTGCCAGTCAGGTGTCCTGCTCAACACGCCTATATAATAGCTCGATGCCACGTCATCACTTCCGACTACCAGGGCGGTACACAAGCCCCCCAGTCTTAAGCGAAGACTTGTCCAGCGAAAAGACTAAAGGAGTCACGTCACTACCGATCTACGTGGCGCTGGCGCAGAATTCCAAACGTTCGTACTTTCTGCTTTCCTGACGCACCACCAAACACTTTCCCAATCGCCTGACACGTGGCTTCATCAACGGTCATCTTTAGCTGTCGTTTACGCTTCCAAAAATCATTTGAAAAACCCTTAAACCCATTTCATTTCTACTGTTCCATCATCTCTTTGCCTTCTCAAACGCTCTGAGTTTCTTCTGCAAAACCCACGACGCTCTTCAACTCTCTGAATCCCCAACTTCCTTCAGCGTTCGTCTGATCATCGAAAGGTACTCCCTTTACTTCTTTTGTTGATATCTGCTGCATTTTAACCGATTCGCATCATCCATTAACTGCCTGGTGCATACGCTGTGGGTTGTTTCTTCTTCTTCTCCCTTTTCGCACTTAGGGCTTCGTCTTCCATTTCTCCCATCATAACGAACTTTCGTTCGTTCGTCTTTTTCATCCTTCGTTCATAATCAAGTCGACCTTTGCAACCTTCGCTCACCTTTCTTTTCTTTTTTCCTTTGCAGTTCCTGCGATGGCTCGAACAAAGACCACCGCGAATCCTCCTCCCTCGTCACGAAACCCTCCATCTCAAGGTCATAACCCACCGCGAGCACCTGGTGCTTCCTCCTCCTAGGCTGAGAGGCCTGCAACCTCTCACCCCAACCTTGCTCAAGAAACTCCACCCATCGCCGGAGGTGCCTCTATTCCTTCCCCAGACTATAAGAAGTTATATCCATGGGCCACTTCAACTTTACTGAAGGAGACCTCCTCAGTAAACTCTGTTGTGGCAGTGCTTCGATAGAAGAAAGGGGACGAGCCCAACCTTTCGTTCCATAAGGAGCACGATGACAAACTGACAGTGCTGCCTTGCCCCCCCGACGTGCCAGTCTGCGCAGATGACAAAGGGAACAACGGCGAGTTGTTCTGCTTTGTGTACACCACCTTATTCAAGAAGGTGAAACTTAGGTTCCCCCTTACCCGTTTCGAACGGGAACTACTAACCGAGCTCGACATTGCCGCCGCCCAGCTCCATCCGAACAGCTGGGCATTCGTGCGGGCGTTTCAAATTATATGCGCACATTTGGGACTACCGGCCTCGGTAGACGTGTTCCTCTTCTTGTTCGAGGCCAAGAACCCCGGAGATCGCCTTTGGGTGAGCCTGAATGGAATCGCTGGGAGGTTGATCCTTTCTATCTTCCAACAATCTTATAAGGATTGGAAAGGAAAATTCGTCCAAGTGTGCCAGAATGATCAGGACACTTCGCTGCTCGACGGTTTTCCCTTGTACTGGGTAAACAAGGGAAATAAAGACTCCAAGGGAAGCTTTAGAAAACCCAGAAGCCCCGACAACATGGGCGCTTTGGACAAGGACCTGTGCCTCTTCTGGAAGAGCGTGGCAGCCGCGAACATTACCTTTCTCACTTCTGCGATCATCTCCTTTGAGTTCTTCGAGGGCCAACTCGAGGCTCGCATAGGTTAGTGCTTACCTTAACATCTAAGTTATTGCCCTGTGTTGCACCTCTGTTATCTGTTACTGAGCGTCTTGTCTGTTGCGCACTAGACTTGGTCTTTATTTTCTGCACCACTTGTTTGTCTCATTTGCATACTTACCCATGTGTTTATCTTTGTCTTTGAGCTGACCTGTATACCTTCGCATTATGCAGATCTCATGGGTTGGCGTCGGGCTCCCAGACTGTGCCCAACTCAGTGGTGGAGATCGCCGCTGCTCAGGGCAGATCGCCCCCTCAAGGCCCAGCTCGTTCAGAAGCCTTGCCCTCCCAACAACGCAAGAAACTCATCCTCAGGAAGCCAAAGAGGAAAACTCCTCAGGTGGTAAGTGATGAAGAAGAGGACAATGAGGCAACTCAGGATAGCCTCATCACCAAAAGGAGAAGGGTGGCACCTTCTTCACCACCTGCTCCACCTCCTCTTCCAACACCAACACCGCCTTCTCCACCAGCTCCAATTCCAACACCGCCTACTCCCCCAACTGCGACTCCGCCAGTTCAAGCAGTACCCTTGGCGGCTGCATTTCCCGCGGTTGAGGCTACTGAGCCCAACTTCATGGAGAACCCTCCGAGTGCCTCCACGCCATTCATATCCGCTGGAGAGGGTCCTCCTTCAACTGCCTCAATTGCGGAAACTGCACCAGGCGGGGACGAAGGTGCTCACAACTCGCCAATCATCATCACTGAGTCCCCCTCGTCACCACCACGCCAAGAAGCTCCAACTCAACAACCAATCCAAGAGGGCGGTGGTGAGAGCTAGCAGCAGGCTCCTTCAGCGCCTCCACAAACAGCGGTTGCAACCCTTCCCCTCGCGGCTAAGGGAATCTGGGAACCCTTCACGGCCAAACTCAGAATGATGGCAGAGGACCTCCCCTCCATCATATCAAAGGCTGTGGAGAGTTCAAGCAAGAAACTTCAGGACAACATCTCCGTGCTCCAAGAGGAGAATCGCCTAATAAGGATCGAGGCGGAGAAGTTGTCTTGCAACCTTATGCTGGCAGAGATCGACCATTCGAGAGTGGAGGACGCTATGAGCACTGAGCTGAGGGTGGCGCGCAAGGAGGCCACCGATCTACGCCATAGGGTGCACCTCTTAGCTCAAGAGAAAATTGAGCTGGAGAGCAAACTGGTCCCCTACCGTCTCAAGGTGGCTGACCTGGAGGCGTCGATCAAAGCAGATGCAGCCAAGGTAGAAAGCCTTGAGAAGAGGTCAGTAGATCGGGAGGTCCTCTTGGGAAAAGTTGAAAAAGAGAGAGATGACACCATGTCTAAGCTTGCTGAGGCCAAAAAGGAAAATGAAAAGATCGCCGCAGAGCTGGCCCAGGCGCAGGCGGAAAACAAGAAGGTTACTGAAGACCTCCTTCAAGCTCGTGAAACAACTGAAGAACTAAAGAAACGAGCTAATGAGTTAGAGCAGCAGACCGAGGGGCTCAAGAAGCAAACTAAAGAGCTCGAGCTGAGCTCCGCCCAAATCCTCGCTGCTGGGTTTGACGCCGCCCTGGAGCAATTTGCCTGCCAGTACCCTGATTTGGATCTCTCCATGGTGTCACTAAACAATGAAGTGGTGGATGGGAAGATCGTTCCTTCTGAAGACTAGCTGCTTCCCTCCATCACTTATTCATCTGTTTTCTCTCTTACACACACTTACTTGTAATAATTTTTCCCTTTTTGGTACATGTATTTTGAACTGATGCCACGGTGTTATGACATTTCCTGCTTCTTTATATAATCTCCCCGTTAGCTTTATTTCTTCTTGTATAAATCGCTTAAACGAAATTGACTTAGCAATTCTGCGAGTGCGACTGTTCACTAACTGCTTCAAACTACCAACTTTCGAACGATAGTCTTCTAACAACTTGTGGACTTTTAAGATAATGAACCTCAACGCGAAACCACTTTCCAAACAACGAGTTTCAACCCAACTAATAGTTTAAAACATAGCTCACCCGATCTGCCTTATCAAAACGAGCCTTAACTCTTGCCATCGCTTGAATTTCTTCTGATCGCCAAAGAGTCTTGGCGATACCAGTTTCCTCTTGCCTTCATAGCTTGGCCATTGCTCCCTCATCTGGGGGTAGAGGCGCCTTTCGGATCCTTCTCTACCTTCCCTGACTTTCAGAACAGTAAGCTGGATAGCTATGTGTTCTCTTCGAACCTACCTTAGCTGTGCTTTAAACTTCTTCCACCCTCCACACCGTACCTGAACTCGTTCGTGACGAGAAGGATTTTATCTTGCCTGAACTCGCTCGACGGCGAGAAGGTCTTTAACTCGTGCCTCTACATTGCCCCAGGGGCTACATCTTCGCTCCCCTGGAAACACTGAGGACTTTTTACTGGTGCCTCTACATTGCTCCAGAGGCTACATCTTCTCTCCCCTGGAAACATTGAGGACTTTTCACTGGTGCCTCTGCATTGCTACAGAGGCTACATCTCCTCTCCCCTGGAAGCACTGAGGACTTTTTACTCTTTCTCGCCTGCACTCGCTCGACGGCGAGGAGGTCTTTATCTCTTTCTCGCCTCAGGACGCGCGAAGGCGTTGAGGTCTTTTAACTGGTGCCTCCGATCGCCGAAAGATGATGAGGACTTTTAAAACTTTAACTGATGCTGCTAATCGCCGAAAAGCGATAGGGACTCAAAACTCTTTAGAAAGCATGCAACATAACTTCAACTCGTCTTAAATCACATATAAGAGACAAGGTCTTTCTTCAAAACTTTTCGGAAAAACAACAAGCATGCAATCTAAAACACTTCAAACTTTGAAAACTCTTCTTTATTGGGTGGCCTCATTAAAAACCCTCCTTAGGGAAAAAAGAGTGCCCCCTTCAAACTGTTTTAACAGAAAGCTTGCAAAACTCCTCGTGTTTGTTTTTACTTACAAAGCTTTTAACTATAATATAACTTGAGGTGCGTGGCGTTCCAGGTGCGAGGAATCGCCCCTCCTTCCAACGTTTCTAAGCAGTAGGCGCCGTTCCCGAGCGCCTCGGTTATCCTGAACGGTCCCGTCCACTTAGGCGACAACTTGTTCTCCATCTCGTACTGGTGGGCCTTCCTCATCACCAGGTCGCCTTCTTTAAACTGCCTTGGCATCACCCTCGAGTTATACCTTCGTTCAATCCCTCTTTTCACCGCCTCAGCCTTCACTCTCGCATCCTCCCTGACCTCATCCAGCAAATCCAGATTCAGCCTTCTTTCCTCATTCGAGTCTTCCGCTAGGATATTCTGGAATCTCGGCGAGCTCTCTTGGATTTCCACTGGAATCATTGCGTCGCATCCATAGACCAGGCTAAACGGGGTCTCATGGGTTCCTGACTGCTCGGTGGTGTGGTACGCCCAAACTATACGGGGTACCTCCTCAGCCCAACTTCCTTTGGCTTTCTCTAGCCTTCTCTTCAAACCTCTCAGCAATACCCGATTGGCTGACTCTACTTGGCCATTCGTCTGAGGGTGCTCGACGGATGCAAATACTTGCTGAATTCCCACCCCTTCGCACAGCTTTTTCAACAGGTGACTTGCAAAATGAGTCCCGTTATCTGACACCAGGCGCTTGGGCACACCGAATCGGCACACGATGTTCTTCCACACAAAGCTCTCGATCTTGTGCGCGGTGATCTGGGCCACTGATTCTGCTTCGATCCACTTGGTGAAATATTCAATTGCCACCACCAAGTACTTCATCTGCCTGATCGCCAATGGAAAAGGTCCCAGAATGTCAATCCCCCATGTATGAAACGGCCAAGGGCTGTAAATCGACTTCAACTCCTCGGGAGGCGCCTTGTGCCAATCGGCGTGCTGCTGACATTGCTTGCAACACTGTGCATACCTCTTGCAGTCCTCCCTCATTGTAGGCCAATAGTAACCTGCACGGAGGGTCCTTGCGGCCAGAGCTCGACCCCCGACGTGACTTCCGCAGATCCCTTCATGGAGCTCGGCCATGATTCTCGTACATTTCTCTCCGTGCACACATTCCAGGAGTGGGTGTGTGAACCCAAACCTATATAACTCGCCATCAATCATCGTGAACTTGGTGGAGTTCTTCTTTATCTTCCTGGCCTCCGTCGGATCCAGCGGGAGAAGGCCATCCGCCAGGCATCGCTTGTACTGTGTTACCCAGGTGTCTGGCTCATGGGTAGCGCAGACCTGTGCCACGTTTACCTTCTCCTCCCGGCACACCCTTATTCTCGGCGATCTTAAGGTCTCCTGAGTTAAAGACCTGTGACTCCTTGCCGCTTTCTCTGTCGATTTGCTTATCTGAAGAACCAGGTGATCTGCCACAAACGCTCTGGGCGTCTTCAGAGTTTCTTGGATCACCGTCCTCTGCCTACCCCCCTTGCCTGAACTGGCGAGCTTGGCTAGCAAGTCAGCTCAGGCATTCTGCTCCCTGGGCACATGCACCACTTTAAAGGAGATAAAGGAACTCTTCAACTCCTGCACATACTCCAGGTAAGCCGCCATTTTTAGATCTTTAGCCTGGAACTCGCCTGTTACTTGTCCCGTGACTAACAGCGAGTCACTCTTAGCCATTAGCACCCTAGCTCCCATCTCCTTGGCAAGCAAGATCCCGGCGATCAGCGCCTCATACTCTACTTGGTTGTTGCTGGCCTTGAAGGAAAACCTCAGGGACTGCTCAATCAGCACGCCGTTGGGCCCTTCCAAGATGACTCCAGCACCGCTACCCTGCTGGTTCGACGATCCGTCCACCGAAAGCACCCAACGAAAATCATCCCCCTCAACTCGTGTCGCTTCTGACGAGAGTTCGACCACTAAATCTGCGAAAATCAGCCCCTTGATCGGACCTCGGGGCTCATACTTGATATCGAACTCCGACAGCTCCACCGCCCACTTCACCATCCTCCCAGCTACATCGGGCTTCTTCAGAACCTTCTGGATGGGCAAGTCGGTCATCACCAGTATTGTGGAGCTGTGGAAATAGTGGCGTAACCTTCTCGCTGAAAAAACCACTGCCAGTGCAGCTTTCTCCAAGGCCTGATATCTCACTTCGGGGCCCTGCAACACCTTGCTGACAAAATAAATAGGCTTTTGGGCCTGATCTTGGTCTTGGGCGAGCACCGCACTCACCGCCCTCTCAGTCACAGCAAAATACAATCTGAGAGGGGTCCCTACCAGCGGTTTGCAAAAAACCGGCGGGCTCGCCAAGTACTCTTTAAGCATGACGAAGGCCTCTTCACACTCCTTCGGCCAGGCAAATTTGTTGTTTCGCCTTAAACACTGAAAATACGGGTGGCCCTTCTCTCCGCTGGCTGACACGAAACGAGACAGGGCGGCCATCGGACCTGTAAGTTGCTGCACTTCCTTCACGGTAGCTGGGCTCCTCATCGCCAAGATGGCAGCACACTTATCAGGATTGGCTTCTATTCCTCTTTCAGTCAAGAGAAACCCCAAGAACTTTCCCGCCTCCACGCCAAAGATGCACTTCTCGGGATTCAGCTTTAACCTAAACTTGGCGATCATAGTGAACAACTCCTCCAAGTCCGCAACGTGCTTGCTTTTCTCCGGCGAGGTCACGACCATGTCATCCACGTACGCTTGCACATTCCTTCCCAGCATTGGTGCAAGTACTCGATCCATCAACCTCTGGTACGTGGCCCCCGCGTTCTTCAGCCCAAATGGCATCACCTTGTAGCAGTAGCACGATCTCTCGGTCATGAAGGCGGTCTTCTCTTCATCCATGGGATGCATCTTTATCTGGTTGTACCCCGAGAAGGCATCCAGAAAACTCAGCAACTTACACCCTGCAGCACTGTCAACCAGGGCGTCTATGCTTGGTAAAGGTTACGAATCCTTTGCGCAAGCCTTGTTCAGATCAGTGAAATCGACGCACATGCGCCATTTGCCATTGCTCTTCTTCACCAGTACGACATTGGCCAGCCACCCTGATATGGCCTGCAGCGAGGAGCTTCTGGGTTTCATCCCTGATCGCCTGTCTTCTCTCCTCGTTGAATTTCCTTCTTCTCTGTCGCACCGGTCTGACCCGGTTGCCATTGCTAGATGATGGCACAAGAAGTCGGGGTCAATTCCCGGCATGTCTGAAGCAGAACATGAGAAAGCATCCAGATGCCGCTCTATCACCTTGGCGATCTGGTCTTGGAGTTCAGCCTCCAAGGATCTTCCCAACTTGAAGACCTTTCCCCCGATCTCCCTTTCGAGCCATTCCTCGACGGGTTTTGGTCTAGCTTCCCTGGCGATCACCACCCTGGCGATTCCCAGCTCCCTCGCTTCCTCAGGGCGATTCCTCGTCTCTTCTCCCCGCTCGGCGCTCTCTCCCTCAGCCTCAGATCCATCATGGCGACGTCTTCCCCGGCGGCCACCTCCATCGCTGCACCAACGACCCGCCACTCTGTTGTCTTGGGCTTCACACCGGGAGGCGGCGTCGTTGTGATGTAACTCACTGACCTCTTGCTCTTCAGGCTATTCTCATAGCACTTCTTCGCTTCTTTCTGGTCAGATTTGATGGTGATCACCACCCCTTCCATCGATGGCAACTTCACCTTCATGTGCCTGGTCGAAGGCACAGCTCCTATCCTGTTGAGTGTTGGTCTTCCCAACAGAATGTTGTATGCCGAGGGAGCGTTCACGACAAGGTACTTGATTTTCTCCGTTCTTGAGCCCGCCTCATCTGTGAAGGTAGTTCTCAACTCTATATACCCCCTAACCTCCACCTGATCGCCAGCGAAACCATACAAACACCCTCCATAGGGCCTCAGCTGGTCGAGGGGTAACTGCAACTGTGTGAAAGTCGGCCAGAACATCACATCTGCCGAGCTTCCTTAGTCCACCAGTACTCTGTGGACCTTCCTCCCCGCCGTGACAAGCGAGATGACTATTGGATCGTTGTCATGAGGCACAACGTCCCTGAGATATGCCCTTGTGAACATAATGTCCACGTCTGGTGAGTGGTCCTCGAACATGTCCACCGTCATCACAGACCTCGCATACTTCTTCCTCTGTGATGCGGTGCATCCACCACCCGAGAAACCTCCTGCAATGGTGTGGATCTCTCCGTGGGTAGGCATCTCGTGCTGCTGAGCCTCACCACCTGCTGGCTGGGAGCTCGACGCGCCCGCCGTCGTTCTATCCAGCAAGTAATCGTTTAGGAACCCACTCTTGACCAGGTCGTCGAGCTGGTATCCTAAAGCCAAACATGAGTCCACGGTGTGGCCAAAGCCCTGGTGGAATTCGCACCAGGTGTCCGACTTTGGTCCCAACACCTTGTCGCCCACCTTCTCGGGCGCCTTCAGCCTGGCTGCTATATTGGGAATGGCGATCAGGTCCGCCAACCCCATGACAAACTTATGCGTCGGCGGGCGATTGTACTCCCGACGTGCTAGTTGAGGGCACCCTGGGCCCCTGCCCTTGTTCTTCCTTGGATCATAAGGATGGCGAGTCCTCTGATCCCTCTTAGCCGCCGCTGTCTCCAGCACCCTCTGCGGCTAGATCCTGGTCTGGGCACGTGGCCTAGCGGGGGCCACGCTCCCCCTCTTCTCGGCGACCTCACTTTCATCGGTGATGTAGGCCACCGCAAGTCGCCTAACCTCAGCAAACGTGGCGGGGTGAGCCCTAATCAACGCCTCGCAGAAGGGTCCCGACAGCACGCCCTTCTTGAATGCATAGACCAATATCTCTTCATCCTTGGCCGGCGAGCGGACCATCTGCGCCCCAAAACGATTCAAGTAGTCCCTGAGGGACTCTCCCTGGTACTGCCTTATGTCGAACAGATTGTAAGACACCCTAGGCGGCGCCTTGTTCACTATGTACTGCTCGACGAAGATCTTCGAAAACTGCTGGAAATTGGTTATGTGACCTGTAGGTGTAGGTAGGCTCACAAACCATTCCAGCGCCGTCCCCTGGAGTGTGCTCACAAACATCTTGCAATACACAACATCCGATCCTCCTAACAGCATCATCTGCGTGTGAAACGTGGTGAGATGTGCCTCAGGATCCTCCACGCCTGTAAAAACAGCTTTCACGGGTACTACACTCGCAGGGATAGGCGTGTCCGTAATCGCCTGAGCGAAAGGCATGGGGAAAACGCGAGGCGGCGTTGACGGCGCGACCTCTTCAGTGACTGGGCGCCCTCCCTGCTCCTGAAGAGCTTGGCGCAATTCCTCAGTAACTCTGCTAAGCTCTTCATTCCTAGCCTGAGAGGCGACCAGGTCCTCGTGCATTTTTGCCTGCTCTATGCGCGAGGCTTCCACATTCGCCTGCAGCGAACGCATGATTTCCACCATTTGCGCCATAGTCATGGCGCCTTCAGCAGCAACGGGCGCAACTGGACTTGAACGGTTGCTTCTCATCTTTCTCATGAAAACTTGACAGATCACAAAGAGCGACGAACAACACCTTATTCAGCGACGATCGATTCAGCGATCAATCGGTCAGAACTTCGCAAAACTCTGAAGAACTTCAAGAACACGACCTCAACATCAATCCTTCGCAGAAACTCACGGCTCCACCACAAACCACCGTTTCTTCCACGAAAATCCAAACGAGCGGCGAAACTCAGATCTCACCGATTAAAACTTGCGTAAGCAGCGAAAAATTCACCTCACCGAACAAGAACTCAAACGAACAGTAGAAAACACGAAACTACCGAACAAAGCTTAGATGAATGGCGAAAAATGGTTGCACCATCACACAACCACACAGAAACTGCAGAAACTTCCAAGAACTCACGGTAACTTAACTTCAAGTAACTGCTATGAGAGCCCACATTTTCGACATGCCACAAACATTCCGCACAGCCCTCTGGGTTCATAACTAACCTTAACATAACAGAGAAAACGGTGTGGATGGGAACTGATTTTACACGGCCCCACGGTGGGCGCCTGATGATCCTGCCTGTTGACCAAGACGCTGGAGCCTTGCCTCGTCAAACCTGGATCGACTTCTGCGCCGTGTTAGCCTCCGTCCTTCGCCGTGATTCACCTCGAGAACCTGCAAAGACAGAACGGCGCCGCTATGGCCGATTACGCTCCGACGCCCAAGTCAGCGACTGAACCACCAAATACTAAGAGAAAACTCAAGAACTCTAAGGAACCGCGCAAAAGTTCTCTCTCAGCGTACTCAAAACTCGCAAGCGTAAAGAAGTAAACTGAACGTGCGTAACTCAGAAGTTCGTTAGAATCTCTTATATACCTGGGCACTTTCTCTCTCCAGACAGTTACGCATCTGGACACGTGGCTCGCATCTAGCTGTACACGTGTCACCATCTGGAGTATCCTTGACTCGGGTGCCACTTCTTACTCTTCAGGTTTTTTGGCTAAGTTACTCATGCATGACATGACTCGGTGCATAGTTGCCTTGGAGCGTGATCTCTTCTGAGTGGCGAGTTCGGGTGCCTTCGTACACACCTTCCCTGTGGTCTCGCCGGCCGCCTTCATGATCTACTCTACCTGCTTCACCGTGTATGTTCGGGTAAGCTGTCTCCTGAGCTCATCCTCTGGCTAGCTAGGAAATGACTATCTGACTTCATCTTCGGCGATGTCCTTGTTTCGGCGATCTCTAATCACTTGGTCGCCTGGGTTCACATCTGGCGACTTCATCTTCAACCCGGTGACCGCCGGTTTAGGTATGCTGGAGATCAGAGCACGCCAATTTAATAACCGGCGACTACACGAGCCCCCCGACTTCCTTCCCTTCTGCCAGCCAGGTGTCCTGCTCAACAAGCCTATATAATAGCTTGATGCCACGTCATCACTTCCGACTACCAGGGCGGTACAAACATCAATATCATTCCCTGGTTGTTTCGGACCGGATAGCATCATAGACAACATCATGTATTTTCGCTTCATGCAGAATCCAGGAGGTAAGTTGTAAATAACTAGTAATATAGGCCATGAACTGTGATTTTTACTCATATTACCAAACGGATTGATTCCGTCTGTAGCTAAACCAAGTCAGATATTTCTTGATTCTTTACCAAACTCTGGAAAGTCATCATCAAATTTCTTCCATTCAATAGAATCAGCTGGATATCGGTACATGCCATCGCATTTCCTCTCATCTGCATGCCATCTAAGATTCTTAGCATCGTCTGGGTTTGCAAACAAACGCTTCATCCTTGGAATGATGGGAAGATACCACATAACCTTCATTGGGGGTCCATGCTTTTCCATTTCATCAATAGAATCATCATCTTTTTGTTTCAACTTATAACGTGATAACCCACACCTCGGACAACTTTTTAACAATTCAAAATCTTTCTGGTATAATATACAATCATTAGGACATGCTTGTATCTTTTTGTACTCCATACCCATTGGACAAAGAATCTTTTTGGCCTCGTAATTACGATTAGGTAGACTATTTCCCTCTGGAAGCATATCCTTCAACAACTGGAGCAATTCCGTGAAGCTTTTATCAGTCCATCCATTTATTGCCTTCAAATTCATCAATCTTAACACCGCCGACAACTGTGTGAAGTTAGTTGATCCAGGATACAAAAGAGTCTCTGCATCTTTTGACATACTTCCATATCCATGCGCTTTTGTAAAACACTCAGCTCCCACATCACGAATCATGTCCTCCAATCGATCATCATCTCCATCATCGTGTACTGCTTCATCCATGGTAGAACCCACATATTCTTCAGTTACGGAAACATGTGGTAAATTTATTAATTCACCATGCCATGTCCAAGTTGTATAAGATCGAAGAAACCCATCACATAGCAGGTGTTCCCTCATGATATTCACATCCAGTATCCTTCCATTCAAACAATTAACGCACGGACACCTGATCTTTGCTCCATCATGACCACTAATAATCGCGTTACACTGCGCAAATTGTATAAATTACTCTACTCCCCTTTCGTACTCATCACTTATACGAACAACATTAATCCAACCTCGATCCATTATATATTCTGGTATAGTTAGGATTTTCTAATAATTAGTATTCTATCTCGCACATTTGTCGAGGGTCGAACACCCCTGGACTCAATCCAAACACGATAATTCTATTCTAAAAGTAACAATAACTAGCATAACATAAAACTTTTATTAAAATGTAATTAACAACTAACTAAATATATAATATAAATTTAAGAAAATACAAATTTATATATAATAATATATAAATTAGTTGTTTCCGTAACTAATTTATTAAATTATATATAAATTATAATAAACAAAAATTCAAAATACACACAAATATATAAATTATTAGTTATTAATTATAAATTCCAAGTTGTATTAGTTATTAATTAAATATATATTATAATACAGAAAAATAAAAATTCAAAATATTAAATATAAATTCAAAATATTAAATAAAAATTCAAAATATTAAATAAAAATTCAAAATATTAAATATAAATTCAAAATATTAAATAAATATTAAATACAACACCAACCTTTCCGTTGTGAACAAGCTTGATGGTGATCGGAGTGGCAGAGGCACAAGACAAAGGCGAAGGCGGCGACGGAAGCTGTGGCGGTGACGGAGCAGGAAAACACCAGCGAACACCAATGGAACCGTAACCTAAATGCCACAAATGAAGTTAGGAAACGAAAATGCCAATTCCAACGAAGTTAATAATGAATGATGCGAAAACGAAAACGAATGAATGAAACTGAAACTTACAAAATGCAGAGAGAAGAAACTGAAACTGAGCGCAAGAACGTTGAAACGAAGAGCGGAGAAGAGGAAAGTGAAAGTCTGAAACTAGTGGCGCGCTTCAATTTTTAGGGTAAAATTGATTTACAAATGCGGTTGTAAAATAAAATCGCATTTGTAAATCAATTCCAATGATTTACAAATGCGGTCTTTAATATGACCGCATTTGTAAGTCAATGTGTAATGTTTTTATATTTTGTACTAGTTAAGCTTGGTTGCAAAAGGAATTGATGTTGGTTGGGTTTTAGGTTAGCCAAGTTGGATGGATTGGCTTTTTTTGCCTTGGTAGCATAATTGGTGAAAAAGTGAAGTCAAGGTTTTTGAGCAATCTTGGTGGGGAATTGTCACAAATGCATCCCAAATGAGGTGTGAAAACAGTACACAATATACAGTTCATTACCACCTTCCGAGCGTGTACCGACCCGTACCCGGGCATTGACAAAGTCAGGGTCAAAGTCAGCGTCAAGGTCAAAGTCAACATAAGGCGTCGCCTAGGTGAGGCGACGCCACGTGCAAGCATCGCCAAGGCAAGGCGTCGCCAAGAGGAAGCGTCGCCAAGGTAGGTTGTCGCCAAGGTAAAATGTCACAAGAGCAAGGCAACCACAGTGTTGCTCCCCGATACCCATGGGTAGGATAGACCATGGAGGGAGTGACGCCATGGGAAGACCTCAAACCCCGATAACTCGGGGTAGTAATAAAGGGAAGAGAAAGGTGGCTTCAAGGCGATAGTACTAGCGCCAGTGGAGAGCAATCTGACTCGTTAAGTGCCCATGTCGCCCCAGAGAAGCCCTTGGGATAGTTACGACTCATGAGAAGGGTCACGCCCAGGGGTAGCCAGGTGCAGGGTACGAGAGGAAGGTAGATACGCTCTCTAAGCAAGTGACTAGAGGTTTGGGGGCATGAGTTGGCACCCAAAAAGTCACCCCTTGCGCAGATGCACTCCCAGGAAGGAGGACTCACACGAGGAAATACCCCTAAGTGGGGTCACGGTGCTGTGAGGCCCTCCACGTGTAATAGCAGCCAAGTCAGAATAGAAACATCAATTTGTAAGGTATAAGGTAATTAAAGCTATTTAATAAAGTTTAAGTTTCGAGCGTTTAAGGTACTTTAAATGCTCCAAGCGATTTAAACGTCTTAAAGGCGCTGAACGTTTCATAACCTTAAATGCGCTTTAAGACGCTCTAAATGCTAGAGTAGTTTAAATAGAACCTTGGACGTGGGAAACAGGGTTCGAACTTTTGGCAGACTTTCCAAGAATACACTCTAGTTGCTTGCTTGAGTCTTGAGGCTACGCATAAGGGACTAGAGATAGGTTGTTTGTCAGAGGGAGAAAAGATACACAACCACCAGTTCTTTCGACCACCTTCAGAGTGCCATTCACGGTGCTCCGATACGGAGGTGTAGAGTTTTTGGTGTTTCTCGCTAGCTGACTTGAGCTTCGGAGTGCAAACGGCCGCCAGGGCGCCCTTTGTCCTTCTTTGCAGGTATCCACAGGTAGCCAGAGGGAAGGTGTCCCTAGCTGACAGGCAAGGTTGCGCACAAAGACGTCCCAGGTCAACCGGCCGGAACATTTGGCGCCCACCGTGGGGCCGATTTAAAACATCAGTCCCATCACAAGCAACGAAGATTTATCGGAGCTACCATAACGTTAGCAAAGTTTGAGGAAATAGTGAAGAATGAGGGGTACAAGACAAGGTTCCGCACGCGCGGCGAGTGAGGAAATGTCCATGCAGCAGGTCATGGAAATGATGCAGGGGCTGTAGGATGAGATGGCGGAATCGAGGGTGGAACAAGAACGCATGCAGGCGGATCTCGCAGACTCGCGTGCGAGAAACGAAGAGCTCCATCGTGTAAATGAAGTGTTCGTCGGGGTTTGAGCAATAACCAAGGGCAACGTGAACAAGATGAGACCGAGCGTCTCACCCCACCAAGGGAGTTTTCCACACCCTTCTCGCAGGAGATCCTGGATGCGGTAATCCCCAACACGTTCGCAGGACCGAAGGTGATCTTCACTGGGATGGAGGATTCTGAGGCGCATCTCACTGCATTCCACATGCAGATGGTGTTGGTAGGCGTCTCCGACGCTGCGAGATGCAAGCTCTTTATGACCACCTTGACGGGGATGGCAATGGATTGGTTCATCAGCCTTCCAAACGGCCATATCACCTCCTTTGAGCAGTTGTCGCAGTTAAAGAGCAGTACTTGGCGAACAGGGCTCCGTCGCTAGTTTCCTACGACCTGTTTGATGTAAAACAGTATCTAGGGGAGACCTTGAAGGAATACATCAACCGTTTCGGGGCCCAAGTACTAAAACTTGGTACTTCAGAGGAGCCTATGATCGTGTACGCATTCAGAAAAAGCGTATGTCCCGGCCCTTTTTGTGAATCCATTATTCGCAATCGCCCTAGGACTTTTGCTGAAATACGGCGTCGGGCGGTAGAGCATATCGCCTCCGAGGGAGAGGTGTGTGAAAAGCGCACCAGCGTCGTACCCTCACGAGACCACGACGGGGAGAAATTAGCCAGAGGGGAGACGCCCCTACGAGACCAGAAAACCCCAACCTAGGGGTCCGGCAGGAGGGGATCGCCCGGCCAGGGAAAGGGTGAGGCCAGCGAGGTACAACTTTGCGGTGGAATTGAAGGATCTCATTGCCGTGCCCAATATAGCTGAAAGGTTGAGGCGACCGGCGAAGACTGACAAGGTTTTAGGGCCTCGTAAGGACTCTTGGTGCAAGTTCCACGAAGCTTTCGGTCATCACATCGATAACTGCCTGTCGTTGGGTTACCAGCTAGATGAATTGGTGAGAAGCGGTTTTCTGAAGGATTATGTCGTAGAGCCTGCCGTGACCGCGACCCTGCCAGCACTAGTGGAAGAACAAGCGCACGAGATGCCTGTCCTTGGCGAAGTCCACATCATCGCTGGTGGCTTCTCGAGGGGAGGACCCACTGCCTCCTGATCCGATCGGTCATCGGTAGTCGATGATGTCAGCAGCAGAGAACCACGTGGACCACTCGAAGGGTGACACGTGGACCAGGTGGCAGAGAGGTCGGGGGGACGATTGCCAAGAGAGGTGATCGGTGGTCAGTAACCAAGTTACCACTGACAGATCAGGCGGCAGAGAGGTCGGGGGATAGATCACCCAGAATGGTGATCGGTGGTCAGTAGCCAAGTGACCACCAGCAGACCAGTTCCCAGACTCGCGCCTGGAGGCAGAGCGCGATAAGCGAATAAACACTGATCAGTCATCGGGTGTATTGTCATCGGGGTCTCGTGTTACACGCAGTTAAGCTGGGACTAAGGTTCCCAGCGAGAGCGTTACGCATGGACCTCGCATGAGCACACCTCAAGGAATCATGCACGAGAGTGGCCTGAGGGAACTAGTAAGCCAGTCGGTGATTGGTGATTCCCTCAACCCATTACGTGCGTGGCATCGTGAAGGGTGAGTCGCCTACGCAGAGAGTAACGTTTGTTGAGTGTGCCTAGACCAGCCACACCCGACGTTCTCCTAAGAGTATGCGATTTACCCAGATAAGAGAAGCATCCTGAGTTACTCCGCAAGGGCGTAACTTAGGCACACAAAGAGAGGCGCTAGAGCCCTTCCAGTAAGTAACACGTGTGTGGTTAGATGTGAGTTGCAGGCCTCCACGTGTCATCATCTGAGAGGGGTGCGGTCCAGACAAAAGAGCACTCCGTACCACTAAAGGTACAGACAGGCGCAGCCAAGCGCAGACATGCGCAGACTCTCACGCTCCCCATTGCTGATTCTGAAGGTACGCTTTCTCTGAAAAGCATAACAGGGTTCTGACACATGCCAGAAAAGCATAACAGAATTCTGTTATGCCCAGAAGCAGAGAGAGAGAGATAAAAGAAAGAATCGGGGTGGGAGAAGGGGAAGAAAAAAAGACGAAAAACAGAGTGCAAGTTTTTCTCACACACGCATTACTAGTTTCCAGTTTCTGGTGGTTCTGTTGGACTAACTTGATCGTTGGAGTGCAAACGGCCGCTAGAGGCGTCGTCTGTGTTTTTTGCAGGTCACATTTGACGATATCTGAGAGAAAGTTCGGAGGGTGATTCTGCAGAAGACGCAGTCGCGTAGACAGGGCAGAGAGTGCTACGAAGCGATTCGTCCACGTTCGAGTTGCCGGCAGGATCACCTCCCAACGGAAAAAATATGCGAGGGGGGTCAATTCCATTGAAGAAAGAATCTCGGGTGATCCGTGGGAGTCAGACCTCGTGTTCAGGAGGGCAGATCTATTGGATGTTGTTCCACACGACAATGACCCCGTGGTCATTTCGGTCGTCACGACTGGCAGAAAGGTGCACAGGGTTCTAGTCGACCAAGGAAGCTCTGCAGATGTTATGTTCTGGTCGACATTCAACAAGGTGGAAGTTCGAGGCCCTACACAGGGTTTGCTGACAACCAGGTGGAAGTTCGAGGCTACTTGGAATTGAGGACAACGTTCACAGATGGAGAGGCCTCGCGTACCGAAAGCATCTGGTATTTGGTCATAAACGCCAATTTCGCCTACAACATTTTGTTGGGCAGACCGGCGTTGAATAGGCTGAACGCAGTAGCCTCCACGCACCATATGAAGATGAAGCTGCCGGATCTCAGTGGCAAGGTGATTGTCATCAAGTCGGATCAGGAGGAAGCGCGAAAATGTTATGAGAATAGCCTGAAAAAAAAGAGAAGCTTGTTTATGGTGTTCGAGCGTCCGCCAAGTGCAGACGCGAGGATGGAGATAGAGCCCTTGATTGAGGCGACGCCCACAGAGTCAATGCCTGGCCAGGCCACGCCCGAGGCAAACGCGCACATGGAGGAGGGGTCTGATGACACATCGCCCGTAGAAGAGTCGACGCCTGGAAAGCGCTACCGGGCAACGCCCATTAAGGAAGATAGCAGGGATCAGCCGGAGGCTAACGTGGTGGAGAGGCAAATAGGTGGCAAAACGTTTAAGCTGGGACGTTTGTTGAGCCAAGAAGAGCAGGAGGAGGTGGCAGAGGTGATTTCACGCCATTTAGATGCTTTCGCATGGTCCGCCTCAGATATGCCGGGCATCGACCCTGACTTTCTATGCCATCACCTTAGCATGGACGCCACGGTCCGCCCCGTGCGGCAAAGAAGGAGAAAGTTTAATGAAGAGAGGCAACTTGTGATAAGGGAAGAGACACAAAAGCTGCTGAGTGCTGGTCACATCAAGGAGATCCAATACCCTGAGTGGTTGGCCAACGGCGTCCTGGTGAAAAAGGCGAATGAGAAGTGGAGGATGTGCGTAGACTTCACGGACTTGAACAAAGCGTGCTCGAAAGACTCGTACCCATTACCCAGCATTGACGCACTCGTGGACAGTGCCTCCGGTTGCAAGGTCCTTAGCTTTTTGGATGCATTCTCGGGATACAACCAGATCAAAATGCACCCAAGAGACGAGAGTAAAATTGCGTTCATGACAGAAACTTGCAGTTACTGTTACAAGGTAATGCCCTTTGGGCTAAAAACCGCAGGCGCCACCTACCAAAGGCTGATGGACAAGGTCCTAGCACCCATGTTAGGGAGGAATGTGTATGCCTACGTGGATGATATGGTAGTGGCATCGCAGGGAAGGAAGCAGCACGTGAAGGACTTAGAGGAGTTGTTCGTCACCATATCGAAATACCGCCTCAAGCTGAACCCCGAGAAGTGTGTCTTCGGGGTGGAAGCCGGTAAGTTCCTAGGATTCATGCTCACGGAGCGGGGAATAGAGGCGAACCCTGATAAATGCGCAGCAATTATTGCCATGTGGAGCCCGACATCAGTAAAGGAAGTGCAGCAACTGACGGGGCGAATGGCAGCTTTATCAAGGTTCGTTTCTGCGGGAGGAGAAAAGGGGCACCCCTATTTCTAGTTCCTTAAAAGAAATAGTCGCTTTGCATGGACTGACGAATGCGAAGCGGCTTTCATCAAGTTGAAAAAGTCTTTGGCGACGCCACCGGTCCTTTGCAAAACAGTAGCAGGCGTGCCCCTCCGGCTATACTTCACAGTAACAGAGCGATCTATCAGTTCTGTGCTGGTCCAGGAGCAGGACCAGATTCAAAAGCCCATCTATTTCGTGAGCAAGGCTTTACAAGGCCCAGAGACGAGATACCAGTCGCTGGAGAAGGCAACATTGGCCGTTGTATTTTCGGCCAAGAGGCTCCGCCACTACTTCCATTGTTTTACAGTAGTGGTGATGACGAACCTCCCTATACAAAAGGTATTGCAGAAACCTGATGTAGCAGGAAGGATGGTGCGCTGGGCGGTGGAGTTGTCAGAGTTTGACATCCGGTACGAGCCTAGAGGATCCATCAAAGGGCAGGTATATGCAGATTTTGTAGCAGAACTCTCGCCTAGAGGCGAACAAGAGGTGGAGGCAGGCTCGCAGTGCTTGCTCTCGGTCGACGGCTCTTCCAATCAACAAGGAAGTGGGGCAGGGATAGTTTTGGAGGGACCCAATGGTGTGCTGATTGAGCAAGTTCTGCATTTCTCCTTCAAAGCAAGTAACAATCAGGCTGAGTACGAAGCACTGATTGCAGGGATGCTCCTGGATAAGGAGATGGGCGCGCAAAACCTCTTGGTGAAAAGTGATTCCCAACTGATTACAGGACAAGTATCGGGTGAGTTCCAAGCAAAAGACCCACAGATGGCGGCGTATTTAAGGTACGTCCAACTGCTGAAGGGAGCATTTAGCGCTCTTGAGTTAATACATGTCCCACGAGAACAAAATGCTAGAGCTGACCTGCTGGCCAAGCTGGCCAACTCAGGCAGAGGACAGTAATCCAAGAGACGCTCAAAGCTCCGAGAAAATTCATAGAAGACAACAAGGTGGATGTCCTCCATATTAGCATTGCGAGAGGGAGGCCAAGGAGTCATCGTTCCTTGACTCAAGATACGGTAAAGACGCCCCATATTAGCACATACGCGGACACGCCCGAAGGAGGAAGGCATGCGCAGATATGTGCTTTAGCCGAAGGAGACACCTGGATGACGCCATACAGACGGTATCTGGCGGATGGGGTTCTCCCAGCGCAACTAGAGGAGGGCAAGAAGGTTAAGAGGAATGTCGCAATATACACTCTAATGGATGAAGTATTGTTCAGACACGGCTTCACCCACCCTATCCTAACATGCGTAAGCGGCGACGAGTGCACCAGAATAATGGCGGAGCTACACGAAGGCATTTGTGGGAGTCACGTAGGGGGAAGGTCTTTAGCTTCTAAAGTGGTACGCGCAGGTTTCTACTAGCCAACAGTAAAAGAGGATTGCGTGCACCATGCCCAGCGTTCCAAGCAGTGTCAGAAACACACTGATTGGCACAAGGCGCCGCCAGAAGAGCTGAGATCCATATACAGCCCGTGGCCTTTCCATACTTGGGGGATTGACATCCTAGGTCCATTCCCATTGGGGATAAGGCAGATGAAGTATTTGATCATCGCCATGGAATACTTCACCAAGTGGATAGAGGCGGAGCCCGTGGCCCAGATTACAGCGCACAAGGTGCAACACTTTGTTTGGAAGAACATTGTGTGTCGCTTTGGCGTGCCTAGGCGGCTGGTATCCGACAATGGAACCCAGTTCGCCAGCCAACAGTTGAGAAACCTGTGCGCAGAGGTAGGCATCAAGCAAGTGTTCGCTTCAGTCGAACACCCCCAGACTAACAGGCAAGTGGAGTCAGCGAATAGAGTTTTGCTGAGAGGACTAAAGAGAAGGCTAGAAAAAGCTAAAGGAGCGTGGGCGGAGGAAGTGCCAAGGATTGTATGGGCATACCACACCACGCCCCAATCTTCCACCATGGAGACGCCTTTCAGCTTAGTATATGGGTCGGATGCGATGATTCCGGTCGAGATTCATGAAAGCTCGCCACGTTACCAGAATTTTGTGGCTGAAGAATCTAACGAAGAAAGGCGGGTGAACCTGGACCTCGTGGACGAAGCCAGGGAAGAAGCAAGAATAAGGGCCGAGGAAGTGAAGAGAAGAGTAGAGCGACAATATAGCTTTAAGGTAAAGCCGCGGCAGTTTCAGGTTGGCGACTTAGTTATGAGGAAGGCATACCCATATGAGCTAGAAAATAAATTGTCTCCCAAGTGGACCGGACCCTTCAGAGTTACCGAGGCTAAGGGGAATGGTTCGTACAACTTAGAGACTTTGGAAGGGGGTCCCATTCCGCGCAGCTGGAACGTGGCAAATTTGAAGTTTTATTTTAGTTGAATTATGTAAGTGAGCAGCCATGTAACAATCTCATCGTAGGGGACACTCTTTTTCCCTCTCGGGGGTTTTTTAACGAGGTCACCCAAATAAAAAGAAAAAGGAGTTCAAGAAAAACCTTGCCTCAGTTTTTATCTTCTTCCCACTCGAAGTGCAAGACCAAGGGGTAAAGAGATAAAAGACAAAGACTCGAAGTGGCGACAGGCGTCACTGAGCGTACAAGTCGCCAAGAAGGCGGCGTCGCCAAGCGTACGCGTCGCCAAGAAAGTGGCGTCGCCAGACGCGTGTGTCGTCAAGAAACATAACGGAGAAAACGCGCACAGTATGTTAGAAGAAGCGAATGCAGACAAGGGTGCACAAAAATAAAGGAGCGGCGTTACAGAAATCAAAACATGGCACCAGAGAGTTAAGATTACAAGTAGAGTTTGAGATAAAGTTGAATGAGACAAATGAGGCGAACAGGTACATGCCCTATGCTCGTAAGAAAAGTGCAAACAGACCAGTTTTCAGTGGCCTCCGGAGTCTGGATGGGAGGAGGACGAAGCTCCGTTCTCAGCCCTCAGCGCCTGGGTAAGTTGTGACCTCTGTTGCCGGCTTATCTTCGAACCTACATCGAAGAAAACAAGCATGGTGAAGACACCACAAGACAGGACACGTAAAGACCTAGTAAAGATGAAAAGTGGGAATTTCTAAGATAATGTCTTATACATATATACTTCTCCAAAACTTCGGCGTTGTACTCCAAGCTAATTAAAGCGGCAGCGTCAAAGCCTCCCGCCTCAGCCAAGATCTGGCATGCCACCTGGTCGTTCAAGGGTAGCCTCTTGAAAGGCTTGGACTTCAAGGCTCTCGTCTCCCTTACCCAGTACAGAGGAAAACGATCCAGGGCGGAAGGCACGAGTTCGGAACAGCAGACTTTGAAAAATCTACCCTTCCACCCTGTGAAGGAGTTCTGGAAGGGATTTAGGAGAACCCTGCCAGGAACGTTGCTGAGGGTCACCCAAAGGTTGTTCCTTTGCCTCTTCACCTCAAAGAAGTGAAGAAAGATGTCAACCGAGGGTGCGCACCCCAGAAAGCCAAAGAGTATGTCGAAGGCTTTGACGAAAGCCCAGCTATTAGAGTACAACTGGGCTGGAGCAGCGTTAATCTCAATCAGTAGTTCCCTCTCAAACCTGGAGAAGGGCAGGCGCACGCCGATGCTTTTGAAGACCACCTGATAGAAGTAGAAGAAGGGGACCCCGTCGTTGGCCCGTTCGTCTCCGCACACCGGCTCCCTTAAGGTGCAAGGGAGCACAGTGATATCATTATCATGCCTCCTCACGAAGGCATGATGATCGTAGGAGCACGAATCCCCCATGTGTTCCCTTACGGCCCTGGTGGAGAGTAAGCTGGAGCATTCGTCGAGGAGCTCGCGCGAGGCCCATGCATAAAGGTCCTTGGGGTTAACCCTAGGGGAAGGAGCATGGGAAGACATGTCGGTGCAAAGTATCAGCAAAAGAACTGGGAGATCGAAGGAGAATAACGCGTTGGGAGTACGGGAGGAAAAACGCCGACTAGAAAGAACGCAGAAGGAATTCTGTGTAGCGGTGCAAGGAGGGTGCGGAAACACAGAGATGATGGACGCAGGTATAAGATTTCGAAGATCTAAACATTGCAGTTGGAGCGCCAAGTGACGCAAATGGGAGCACCGTGCGATCGAGCCACGTGTCAGAGGATGGGTGGATGATCCTGGCGTCACTGGTTAACATTCAAAAAACGTCGCGTCGACAGAATGCCCAAGGGTACGATACGCCGTCGAGAATGAGAGCATTTTGTCAGAAGCTCAGAAAATGTCAGGATCAAGTCAAGTGAGGGAACGTCCCATCAGCCATACGGGAAATGCCACGTGGATGGCGCGGGCGAGACCTTAAGCTCTCCGCTACCCCCAGGCGTCGACCAGAGTCGAAGTCAAAGTCAATGCCAAGGTCAAGTCAACAGTTTGATCGCACCAGGCATCGCCAAGACACTGAAGGCGTCGCCAGTATAAGACGCTGGAGGCGTCGCCAGTATAAGACGCTGGAGGCGTCGCCAGTATAAGACGCTGAAGGCGTCGCCAGTATAAGGCATCAGCGGCGTCGCCTCCCCGATACCCACAGGTAGGAAAGACTGTGGAGGGAGACGAGATCGCCAGAAGCTAAGTAAGTCACCGGCAGGGGTGCTCCCAGATACCCATGGGAGAGAAAGACCATGGAGGGAGCGACCCCATGGGGGGCTTCGAGCCTTCCCGGTGCTTGGCGTTTGCAGACACCCTGAAGAAGATACGACACTACGGTAGTAGGCCTCTCCTTAGGCGTGGGCGCCAAGCACCCATAATCAAGGGACAGATCGCCTTGGTGTTTGAGACACTCCATGGACGATACAGCGCTGTGAGACAGGCCTCTCCATGGGCGTGGGCACTGAAACGCGACCTTGTCCCAAGTTTTTAGGACCTAGAGCAGGTCTCGACTTTTGCGTTTGCAGAGAGAGCGGAGTGGCTAGCGCCTTCACGAGGGAGAGGCCTCATAGATACGAAGGCTGAACAAGTTTGAGGTGCACGTTAGAAGTGAGGCGTGATCACCCGACACAGCGAAAGAAACAGGTAAAATTACAGGTAAAGCAAATGAAGCATACAAAAATAAAGAACGAGGGTGAAAATATCTGCCAAATAGTGCTCAACAAGTATGCAAGCGTTATACAAGTGCAAACGGTTCAAAAGATTTACAAGTTTATCAAAGGTTGGCAAGAACGAATATAAAGCACAAAAGGTAAAGGTGGCGGCTGAAAGTCGGCGTTTCAGTCATCCAATTTGAGGGGCACGACACGGCCGTCGACGACATGGTGGGTAGGATCGCAATTAGAAACATTGATCCCCGGGCCAAAGCCTCCTTGAATCCCTCCTCGAAGGTGCCGGCCATGTCATCGATGAGTGCCTTCTTGGCCTTTTCCAACTCCTCGATGGTAGAGTCCCCGGAGGCCACCTGCTTCTCCAGAGCCTCCTTCTCTACTCGGAGCCTGTTGACCTCAGTTTGCAGCTTGTCATGGTCAACCTGGAGAAGGCCCAATGCCTTGGCCTGGGTGGCCATTTCCTCCTCCATCCACTCCAGTCTTTCCGCCTGCCCATAGCACTGGTCCTCCAAGTCCTTCTGAAGCTCTTCGGAGGCCTCCGCCATGTCTTGGAGATCCGTTATTTGAACTTGGAGAGACACTTCCCGGACGTAGAAGTCAGCCTCAAGTTCCATCGCCTCGCCTAGTTGCCTGTCAGCCTCCTCTTTGGCCTCTTGGGCCAACTTTAGAGAGGCTTGATAGGCCTCATTTTGGCATCCCAGAGCTTCGTTCTCCTCCTCCAGAGCGGCCACTTTTTCTTTCAGGGCCTGGAGGGCTTGTGTGTTTGAAGCGGCATTTCTAGCTTGGGTGCGCCAATCGAGGGCCACGGCCAAGAAGGCTCCTAAATAGAAGGGCATTCCTTCTTTCCTGTCGGAGCCTTCTGGCATCAATCCTCCGTTGAAGCCCCTCATCAGATGCATGATGGGAGGAGGAATGGCAATGAGATCGGGGGCAGACTCGGCCCCTTCGCCTTTTTCCTCTTGGACTACTATGGGTTGGGGAGAGGTAGCGCTAGGGGGATTGTCCCTGAAGGAATCCCCTCCCTAGGGTGATGCTGCTGGTAGGATGGGAACCGTAGCAGCCTTTCTCCTCTTGAAGACTACCCCACTGTCAGAGTCTTCGTCATCGAAGAGGATTTCCAACACCCTTTTTCCTTTGTCAAGGGGGGCTGGAGCAGGTGATGAGGCCACAGCCAGTGGCATTGCGGCGATGGGCGGAGGTGAATTGGGTGTTTGAAGTGTTTGGGTGCTACGTGGGGGTGGTGAAGATGGGCCTAGTGGAGTTTCGGTGGTGGTTGGTGTTGTTGAGGGCAAGGATAATGGGTGGTTTGGGTCAGCAGTGGGGGTGGTGGAGGCGCCAGCCTTGGAGGCGCGAGCAGCCTTCAGTGCTCTCGCCAAGACCATCCTCTTGGATGAATCCATCACTGATCCTGCATTCCGACAAACCAAAGAACAGAGGTTAAAGCCACGCCAGACCAAGAACAAGGCGTCAGTTACACACAAAGCACAGAATGCCAATCCCACCGCCAACACAGTTATACTGATCCACAAGGCATGCAGGTAAATGAAATAGAAAGAGTACAAATGAACACTCAGCAATGAGGGATAAGAAAGGAAGGACAAAAGGCAACAAGGAATGAGCCTCCCTACCAAAATAGGTGGACAAGGTGTGATGGAGGAGGGCCAAGCACATCTCACAATGGAAGCCAAGACCCAAGGCTAGACCGTTATGAGCGTCTAGCCTCAAGGAAGGAGTGTCTAGGACGTGATGAGGGAAGGCTACACATGAAGCGTCTAGGAGGAGACCTAGACCGTCTAGGACCCATTACAAGGTCAATGGCTAAGCACATTCACGCCCAATTGGATGAAGCCACGAATGGAAGAGAGAAAGCCTTGTACATGTTACATGGAGGCCCATTAGGGATGCTTAGTAATTAGAGTAGTGCTAGAAAGCATAAAAGAGTGAACATTCTAGAATCTCTCCTTACTTGGCCGGTCATGAGCATGTGCCATGTGCCTTGTCATTTTTGCATTTCATTTGGCTCTCATTTCATTTACACTTAGCTTAGTATTTACGGCCCTATAGCCTTAAATAGGGAGGCCATCTCTTGTATTTTCCAAGTTTATTGTGAGTAAAGTTATGCTGCCATTTTGTGCCAAGCTTTGCTTCTCCCTAGAACTCTAGGCTCTAAACTTCACATCCTTCACCTTTCCTTGGGCTGGCCGAACCTCCCAATGTTCATACACACCATGCACCTTCAAGATCAACATCACTCTTAGGAGGATCTTGCACACACACATCCATGGCTTCCGCACCATCTCTTACATGATTCAAGAAGAACTTCATGAATTTTGCCATCATTTGGTATCATGAGCTTAGGTTCTCCAAGATGAGTTGTTCTTGGTCTTTTCATTTTTAGTTCTTCTTTATTTCATGTTGTTCATCTTATTTCCATAATTGTCTTGCTGATTTTTACATTTTAATTTGTTTTGGTGTGCTGTTTGGAAGATCCAACCGGTGCACTTTGTTCAATTGATCTTGAACAATTCTTGTGCAAATTGTGATAGGATTCCATACACCTTTGAGTTGCTGTTTTCTTTTAGGTTTTTGAGTCTTTATTGCACTTTTAATTTGGTTCATATTATGCTCTTTGAGTCTTTAATTTCTTAATCCATATATGTTTTGTCAAGTCATGTTCATCCACAATGTCATCAATTCATAGTAGTCCTTTGATTGGCTTGATTGTTTCTTGATTTTGGGTATATGCTTTTGCTTTGAATCTGCTGTTCATTTGATCTTTTGGTGCCTTTTAATTTTAGTTTGAGTTCCTATTTGTGTTTAGATCTTACACAAATTCCTTTTCTCAATTCCATTGTGTTTAAATTTTGGTATGTTACTGTTTTTTCCAGTTTTTCCAGAATCCCCTGTTTCACTTTCTCTGTGCTGGCTGTTTTGTTCCAGAAAAATATTTTCACTCATAGGAAAATTTTGATTCTCTGGACTATGCAAGTTTAGAGTTTTATAGAAAGGGAAAAAAAAGAATTAGTTCAAAAGAATCACCAGAAAAAATATGATAAATCTTTTAAAATCAGTGTGCAAATCTGAGGCGCTACAGCTGGCGTAACTGAACACCAAAATTGCAAAATTTATTAAAAAAAAATGGTGCATGAGTTTTGAGTGATTCCAAAACAAGATTTTAGCTAAGATCATGAATATCTTGCATATCAAATTTCAGAATCATATCTTAAAAACACAGCTCAGCATAAATTGGGGAAAAACACGTTTCTGGCCCACAACAATTTTCCAGTGGTGCTGTTTTTTATTTTGTAATTTAATTCTAGTGCTATTCTTAGGAATTCTTTTGTGTGCCTACCTTTATTTGAGTACCTTTTATTTGCTTGCTTAATATTTCTTGGACCTCTTTCTAGTTGTCATAATCTAACTCCTTTTGGTGGTACTGTTTTATTCAATTAAATTGTTTCTTGCTTTTGTTCTTTGACCTCTAATTTGGTGCTGGAATTTATTCTCCTTTGGTGCTTAATTGAATGGAAACTTGACTTGGGTAAGGTCTAGTCTTTTGATAGGTGCTGGAATTGGAGAATTAAGACCTTCATTCTAAGGGGAAACAAAGCCAAGGCCGAATCAAGCTTTCTTGAAAAACACCACAAACACTTGGTGGGCCAACAAGTAAAGACAACAAGGAAGTCATTTAGCAAAAAGTGGATCAACAAAGGGAGTTTTCTTAATTTCCTTGCAACTTAATTTGTGTTAATTACCTCTTAATTACGTTATTAGACGGTGAGTGTGTCTTCAAGGGCTGCAAGTGTCCAAGAAGCCTCACCTAGGGCCGACGAGTATAGAACTCTTTAATTAGCAATTGTTAATTGTTTTTAGTTGTTTCTATATTGCTTAATTAGTAACGCTTTGTATGTGTGGTTGTTTTAAGCTTTGTTAAAACCGTCTAGCTTTGTTAATTAGTTAGCATACATTGTTTTCTTGCATTGAATTTTTTTTTGATTTCTCAACTTAATTGTGTTCTAAGTAGTTTACTAAGAGGAAGTTTTGTGTGAAGATATTGAGGGATAGTTTTTGGCTAAGGCAAAGGCTTGGTACTTAAGTAGTCCTTTGTGACTCACCTCCCTTACCTGGAAAACTACCTTCTTTGACTTTCCTAAATTTCCTCAAGGTAAAACACTTATATACACAAAAACTTTAGCCATGTCTTCTCCTCCTCACTCTCCAAAGTCTATTGAAAGTGAAGTCAAATCTATAAAATCTCTTTTCAAAGAAGTTTCACAAGCTGTGCAAATGATTTCTTTTAGACAATTGGAGAATGAGAATAAAATTAATGAATTGGCTAAAGCCCAAGAAGAGAAATCTCAAAAATCACAAAAATCAAAGAAAACTCATACTCACGCATCTAGGAGTAATGAGTCTCTAGGGGAGGGAAGCCTTAGAATTAATGACTATTACCAACCACCCCCTAGAAGGAATAGGCAAAGGGAGCAAGAGGGGCCAAGGGAAACTAGAGTAGACTTACCTCACTTCCATGGTAAGGATAATGTAGAAACCTACATAGATTGGGAGATGAAAGTAGAACAACTCTTTGCTTGCCATAGGGTGAGTGAAGAACGTAAGGTACCCCTAGCCACCCTTAGCTTCCAAGGGAACTCCATGTATTGGTGGACCTCTCTCGAAAGAGAAAGGCGTCTTCATAGGGAACCTCCCATTACATATTGGAATGACCTTAGGGGAGCCCTAAGACGCCGACACATACCTTCCTACTACCATAGGGAGTTGATGGATAAGCTCCAAAGACTCCAACAAAAAAACATGAGTGTGGAAAAGTATAGACAAAAAATGGAGCTCTACATGATGAGAGCATCCATTAGAGAAGAGGAGGATACCACAATAGCTAGGTTCCTTAGTGGCCTATCACTTGAGATAAGAGATAGAGTGGAGCTCTTACCTTACCAAGACTTGAATCATGTAAGAAAATGGTGCGGAAGCTATGAAGGTGTGTGTGCAAGATCCTCCTAAGAGTGATGTTGATCTTGAAGGTGCATGATAGGTATGAACATAGGGAGGTTCGGCCAGCCCAAGGAAAGGTGAAGGATGTGAAGTTTAGAGACTAGAATTCTAGGAGAAGCAAAGCTTGGCACAAAATGGCAGCATAACTTTACTCACAATAAACTTGCAAATACAAGGTGTAGGCCTCCCTATTTATAAGCTACTTGGCCGTAAGTTTTAAGCTAATGCCTAATGAAATGAAAACCAAATTAAATGCAATTCACAAAGCCATGTGCCATGTGCTCATGACCGGCCACACCTAGAGAGTTTCTAGAATGTTTCACTCAAATGTGCTTTCTACACTACTCTAATTACTAAGCACCCCTAATGGGCCTTTATGCAACATGTACAAAGCTTTCTCCCTTCCATCCGTGGCTTCACTCCATTGGGCTTGAATATGCTTAGCCATTGACCTTGTGATAGGTCCTAGACGGTCTAGGTCTCCTCCTAGACGCTCCATGGGTAGCCTTTCCCCTTCACGTCCTAGACGCTCCATCCTTCTAGCTAGACGCTCATCATGGTCTAGACGCTCTTCATGGTCTAGTGTTGAGCTTTGGCTTTCATGGTTAGATGTGCTTGGCCCTCTTCCATCACAATGTCCAAACCAAAGGACTTTGTTTCTTAAGGATGTAGATGAATACACTAGTGGCGAGGAAGAGCCTAGTGAGAGAGAGGAAGGGGGAGAGGATGAGAGGGTAGCTCCACTAGAGGGAGAATTGCATATGATTAGGAGAACCCTCAACAATCACCTTAGCACATCCATTGAAACACAAAGAGAGAACATATTTCATACAAGATGCAATGTTTTAGAAAACATATGTTCACTCATTATGGATAGTGGATCTAGTTGTAATTGTTGTAGTGCTAGGATGGTGGAGAAGCTTAAGCTACAAGTAGTTCCTCACCCAAAACCTTATAAACTTCAATGGCTTAATGAAAATGGGGAATTACATGTAGACAAGCAAGTGGAAATCAAGTTTTCCATAGGGAACTACAAAGACAAGGTTTTATGTGCTGTAGTACCTATGGAAGCTTGTCATATCTTATTAGGGAGACCATGGCAATTTGATAAGAAAACCTTGCATGATGGTCTCACTAACGATATCTCCTTCACCCACAAGTATAAAAAGTTTGTACTTAGTCCTTTACCACATTCTCAAGTGGTGAAAGACCAAATACAAATGAAGCATAAGAGGGATAAGGAAAACAAAAAAAAAAAGAGCGCTAGAAAAAGAGAAAATCCTTAGGGATAGGAAGGCGTGGGAGAAGAGTGTTCCTTCCCACAAGGTTGATCAACAAGAAAAGCCTCTTGAAAACGTTTTTGAAAATTTGCTTCTTGTTGAACAACCAAGCCTTATCTTTTGTAAAGGAGCACTTACATGCAGTACCACAAGTAGTGAACTTATGAATTTACCTCCTCAAATAAAAAACCTTTTAAGTGAATTTGAAGATCTATTCTCTAATGAGGGTCCCATTGGGCTTCCTCCCCTTAGAGGTATATAACATCAAATTGACTTCATTCCGGGGGCAAGCCTAACAAATAGGCCTGCTTATAGAACAAACCCCGAGGAAACAAAGGAGATAGAATCACAAGTTCAAGACTTGTTGGAGAAGGGTTGGGTTCAAAAGAGTCTAAGCCCTTGTGCTATACCTGTCTTGTTGGTGCCCAAAAAGGATGGAAAATGGCGCATGTGTTGTGATTGTCGAGCAATCAACAACATCACCATCAAGTATAGGCATCCAATCCCAAGGCTTGATGATATGCTTGATGAATTACTTGGGTCAATTCTATTCTCCAAAATTGACCTTAAAAGTGGATATCACCAAATTCGAATCAAGGAGGGTGATGAGTGGAAAACCGCTTTTAAGACCAAATTTGGATTATATGAGTGGTTGGTGATGCCCTTTGGGCTTACTAATGCCCCAAGTACATTCATGAGGCTTATGAATCACACCTCGAGAGATTGTATAGGTAAATATGTAGTAGCTTATTTTGATGATATCTTAGTGTATAGTAAAACCCTAGAAGACCATCTAAGTCACCTTAGGGAAGTTCTTCTAGTGCTTAGGAAAAATAGTCTTTTAGCAAATAGGGATAAGTGTACCTTTTGTGTAGATAGTGTAGTTTTCTTAGGCTTCATAGTAAACAAAAAGGGGGTCAATGTAGATCCCGAGAAAATCAAAGCCATCCGCGAGTGGCCCACTCCACAAAATGTAAGTGACGTAAGAAGTTTTCATGGGTTAGCTAGCTTCTATAGAAGGTTTGTGCCTAATTTTTCTAGTCTAGCTTCTCCTTTGAATGAGCTTGTTAAAAAAGATGTTGCATTTTGTTGGAATGAAAAGCATGAGCAAGCCTTCCAAAGGCTAAAAGTTCAACTCACCAATGCACCAATTCTATAGAGTGTGATGCATCGGGGGTAGGCATAGGTGCAATATTGTTGCAAAGTCGACACCCCATTGCTTATTTTAGTGAAAAACTCCATGGTGCCACCCTCAACTACCCCACCTATGACAAAGAGCTCTATGCTCTTGTGCGAGCCCTAAAGACTTGGGAACACTACCTTGTGTCCAAAGAATTTGTCATCCATAGTGATCACAAGTCTTTAAAATATTTGAAGGGCCAACACAAGCTCAATAAGAGACATGCTAAATGGATGGAATTTCTTGAACAATTTCCTTATGTAATAAAATACAAGAAAGGAAGCACCAATATAGTGGTCGATGCTCTTTCAAGACGGCATACACTCTTTTCAAAATTGGGTGCCCAAATTCTTGGATTTGACCACATAAGAGAGCTTTACCAAGAAGATCAAGAACTCTCATCCATCTATGGCCAATGTCTACATAGAACGCAAGGAGGTTACTATGTGTCCGAGGGATATCTTTTTAAGGAGGGAAAACTTTGCATTCCCCAAGGAACACATAGGAAACTCCTTGTCAAGGAATCACACGAGGGGGGACTCAAGGGCCACTTTGGAGTTAATAAGACTCTAGACCTTTTAAAAGCAAAATTTTGTTGGCCACACATGAGGAAAGATGTCCAAAGACATTGTTCTAGATGCATATCATGTTTAAAAGCAAAGTCTAGAACAATGCCTCATGGACTCTACACCCTTTTGCCGATTGCAAATGCTCCTTGGGAAGACATTAGCATGGATTTCATTTTAGGACTTCCTAGGACTGCAAGAGGCCATGACTCTATCTTTGTGGTAGTGGACCGTTTTAGCAAAATGTCCCATTTTATTCCTTGCCACAAGGTAGATGATGCTCAAAATATTTCTAGACTCTTCTTTAGAGAAGTGGTGAGACTTCATGGTCTCCCTAGAAGTATAGTATCCAATAGAGATCCCAAGTTTATCAGCCACTTTTGGAAAACTCTTTGGGGAAAACTTGGAACAAGACTACAATTTTCAACTTCTTGTCATCCTCAAACAGATGGCCAAACCGAAGTAGTCAATAGATCTCTTAGGACTATGCTTAGGGCTATCATGAAGGGCAACCATAAATCTTGGGATGAGTATCTTCCCCACATTGAATTTGCTTACAATCGAGTAGTTCACAAGACTACTAATGCTTCTCCTTTTGAAGTAGTATATGGTTTTAATCCTCTCACACCCATGGATTTGATACCTCTTCCTAATCCATAAGAATTTGTGCATAAGGAAGGAGTAATCAAAGCCGACTTTGTAAAGAAAATGCATGAGAAGATTAAACTCCAAATACAACAACAAAATGAGAAGTACACAAAATACAACAATAAAGGGAAGAAAGAAATAATTTTTGAGGAAGGAGACTTAGTTTGGCTTCACCTTCGCAAAGATAGATTTCCAACTCAAAGGAAGTCCAAACTAAGTCCCCGAGGTGATGGACCCTTTCAAGTCCTCAAGCGAGTAAATAACTGATCCTGCCGGCAACTCGAACGTGGAGGAATCGCTTTGTAGCGCTTTCTGTCCCGTCTACGCGACTGCGTTCTCGGCAAAGTCACCCTCAGAACCTTCTCTTGATGCTCCAAACGTGACCTGCAAAACACACAGACGGCGCCTCTAGCGGCCGTTTGCACTTCGACGATCAAGTGAGACCACAGAACCACCAAATGAGAAAACTAGTAGTGTGAGTGAAAAAACTCTTGCTCTCTCTGTTCTCGTATCCCCCTCAATCTCTTCCTGATTCTCTTTTATGTCTCTCTCTCTGCTTCTGGGCATAACAGAATTCTGTTATGCTTTTCTGGCATGTGTTAGAACCCTGCTATGCTTTTCTGAGACAATGTACCTTCAGAATCAGTAGAGTGTGGGTGTCTGTGCGTGTCCGCGCATCTCTGCGCTTGGCTGCGCTGTCTGTACCTTTAGCGGTACAGAGTGCACCTTTATCTGGACCGCACCCCTCTCAGATGATGACACGTGGAGGCATGCGACTCACATCTAACCACACACGTGTCACTTACTGGAAGGGCTCTAGCGCTTCTCTTGTGTGCCTAAGTTACGCCCTTGCGGAGTAACTTAGGATATTTTTTTCATCTGGGTAAATCGCATACTCTCAGGAGAACGCCAGGTGTGGCCGGTCTAGGCACACTCACCAGGCTTTGCTCCCCGCGTAGACGACTTACCCTTCACGCACGTAATGGGTTGAGGGAGTCACCAATCACTAATCGGTTTACTAGCTCCCTCAGGCCACTCTCGTGCGCGATTCCCTGAGATGTGCTCATGCGAGGTCCATGTATAACGCTCTCGCTAGGAACCTCAGTCCCAGCTTAACTGCGTGTAACACGAGACCCCGATGACAATGTACCCGATGACTGATCAGTGCTCTATTTGCTTATCACGTTCTGCCCCCAGGCGTGAGTCTGGGAACTGGTCTGTTGGTGGCCACTTGGCTACTGACCACCGATCACCGTTCTGGGTGATCTGTCCCCTGACCTCTCTGCCGCCTGATCTGTCGATGGTCACTTGATTACTGACCCCCGATCACCGCTCTTGGCGATCGTCTCCTTGATCTCTCTGTCATTTGGTCCACGTGTCACCCTGCGGGTGGTCCACGTGGTCCTCTGCTGCTGACGTCATCGACTACCGATGACCGATCGAATCACAAGCCCCCCAGTCTCGAGTCGTGAACTCGTTCTCGGTGAAGAGACTAAGTGGTCGTGCCCTCAGTCCACGTGGCAAGTGGGACCGCATCACGTGCCACCTCACGTGTTGCTTCTTTAACGTTTGGACTTCCTTCCCTAATCTTGCGACACGTGGCCCCATCGACGGCCAGCGTGGTGTGTCGCTAGCGCTTCTCTTATTCAAATTGGCGCGCGCCTTCACTGTTCCTTCATCTTCTTCAATCGACTCTCAGACTTCTTGCGAACTCTTTCTCTGCGCACCCATCTTTCTTCAAGTTTTCTGCTTCCAAACCTCTTGCGATCATCCAAAGGTATGGTTTTTCTTCTTCCTGGGTCTATTTAGGTTATTTCTACCGTTTGCATTTACCTTTCTCGTTATCATGCATTCATTTCCCCTGTTTTCCCTCTCTCGACCCGCGCTAGGGTTTTTCGCGCTCTTGCCCTGATTTCTGCTTCTCCTTCTTCCTTTTTTCACTTGGGCATCTCTTTCTCCTTTCCCTTCTCTGTTTTCACCGAACCATTCATCATTCCCTCTTCTTCCATTCATTCTGACCTTTCGTTTTTCCTCCATTTGCAGCTATCTCGCGATGGCTCGGTTGAAACAAACCGCGCACATTATTGCCTCATCCTCTGGTGCACAGCCTTCCGCGAGTGCGCCAGCTCCACCATCGCCTGTTGCCACCTCCTATCATCGACTGGGCCCCCCTGGCGTTGCTGGCCGAAACATCCACCCTACTACCGCAGGGTCACCTCACTTCCCTTCTGAGCCATGACCCGGATGAACCTTCGTGCGCCATAGACAGGGAAAACGACTTCAACATCCAAGTCCGCATCCATCCTCGAGGGATGCCCGTCTGTGTGGACGATAGGGCCACCAATGGGGTGCCCTTTGTCTTCATTTACTCCGCCATCTTCAAAAGGTTGAAGCTGCGCCTCCCCTTCACCTTTTTCGAAAAGGAGCTGATGATGGAGTTGAACGTCGCGCCCTGCCAACTCCATCCCAATGCCTGGGCCTTCATCCGGGCATTTCAGATCCTCTGCAATTACTTCGGGCACAAAGCCTCCGTGGATGTGTTCCTCTACTTCTTCGAGGCAAAGAATCTGGGGGACAGGTCCTGGGTTAGCCTGAACGGGGTTGCTGGACGAGTGCTCCTGGGCCTATACCAGCAATCCTTCAAAGACTGGAAGGGCAGGTTCTACATGATATCTGCCACCCCACAAAGTCCAAATCTGCTCGAGGGGTACCCCCTCTACTGGGTTCCTGGGGTTGAATTCAAGAAACCCAGGGACCTCGAAGCCATGGCCCCCTACAAGCGCGAGCTATGTGGGCTGTTCCTAGGGGCCAAGTACAACTCCGCTCGCCTCATCAAGGATGAGTTCGATGTGGTGGCCCTGAAAAAGTACATAGGTAGCTCTTCTTCTACCTCTTAGGATACTTGCACCTTCTCATGCATGCTTTTATGTGTTTTGACTTACCTGCGTAACTTGAGCATCTAACTCTTCCCTTTCTCATCTGTGTAGATTCAATGTCGGGGAAGGACAGGAGGCTAGCCTTGCTGGAGCTTGCCAAGCGTCGGGGAACCAAGGGAACTGGCTCCTCTTCTTCCACCACTGAGCCCATTGCAGCCCCTCCTCTCTCGGTCGCGCCAGCTGAAGGCCCCGAGCAAGGAAGGAAAAGGAAAAGACTGGTGAAGGCTTCTACTTCACTTGCTGCTGCTGCTGCTGCCTCAACCGAAGAGGAAAGCTCTGGCTCTCCTCTTATACACCGCCAGAGGAAAATGCCAGCGGTCGATGGGGCTTCGTCTCTCCAGCCTGGGGAGATCGAGGTGGTGGAGGTAGAGGAAGGTTCACCCCCTCCTCCCTCTACTCAACCTGCCTCAGAGCCCACATGCCTCCCTTCTCCCTGCCAACAGTTGCCTCCAACTTCTCAACCGCCATCTCCCCCCCAGCAGGCCAATCACCTGGTCCATCTGCTCATCCTGCTAGGGGTGCTTCTGCTCAACCTGGGGGTCCCCCACCACCACTGCCAATCTCCACTGCACCTGCTGAATGTGGTGGATCCAGCTCACGCCCAAGCGCCTCTGGGGCCAGCCATGAAAACTTCAGCAGGGTCATCACCTTGGTTCGACAGCTCATTAGCAACCGGGAGCTCGTCGAATGGAACGGTGATGAGGTGGACATGCACCTGGCCAGGCAGATGGTGCTCTCTCTGGAGTTTTCCACCCAGCATCGCAAGCAAATAGCCCTGGAGAAGAGGGTGAAGGAGCTTGAGCACGACAAGGAGTCACTGCGAAGTGACTTCGAAGCTGCTCAAGGGTCTATAGAGCTGATGCGGGGAATGGTGGAAAATGCTAGGAGGGAGTACCTAGCGCAGGTCCAAGAGACCATCAAGACGGAGATCTTGATGGGGCAGACTGTGAGCTCTCTGGACTGTGCGGTGGTGGAGCTACGGGCCGAGACCTCCTCCCTACGCCAACTGAACTCTCAACTAGTGGGGGAGCTCGAGTCCACCAAAGAAGCGGTTGCTGCTGGAGAGAAAAAACTTGAGGAGGCGGTGGGCAAACTGTCTGAAGCCAAGGGTCAACTGGAAGAAGCTGCCTCCTCCCTTGCTGCCCTTACCACTGAGAGAGATGCTGTGGAGGCCTCAAAGCAAAAACTGGAGGCGGAGAAGGCTGATTTGATGAACGTGGGTGCTGATGCCCTTACTGACGGATTCGAGCTAGCACTCGAGCAAATCCGATGCGTTCTCCCAGACCTGGACCTCTCGCAGTTCAGCATCTATCACGAAGTGGTAGATGGAAAGCTCACCCCTCCTGCCCCTTAATCTCTTCTCTTCCTTGTAAATTTTAACTTCTGCACAACTCTTCTTAGTACTCAAAATTTGTATAAGACTTGGTTGTGAATATAAACCCTCAATTTGTATGAGCTTCTTCTCTTGTATTTTTCTTGAGCTTCACCTTTCTTTATGCACATGACTAACTGTGAGCTAGCTTAGGTTCAGCGCGATCTTAAGCTTTGTCTTTCCCTTTGCACACGACTAAGTGTTAACCAGCTTAGGCCTAGCGCGATCTGCCTCTCTTGTTCTTGGCCTCTACTTGATCACGACTAGCTACTCCCTTAGCCTTGTGTTTAACAGTTCTTGTGCGCTGCTTTGCACCACTAACCACTCACTGACGACTCATCGGTGATCGTTCTTCGATCTTCACTTAGCTTCTCTGTCGCTCTAGCGCTAAGTGCATAGAGGACTTTGACATCGATCGCTCGAGGTGATGCCTCGTTTTGGGGAAAGAAAAGTGTTTCTCGCTAACCCCTCTTACTTTCCCCAAGGTCATCACCCTTCGACGGGTTGAGTCGTTCATTCCCTGCCTCACTCCTGGGGTGAAGAGGGTTTCGGACTAAGAGCCTTACTGGGCCAATATTGGTGTATGCCAAGTGGGTAAGGACATTTGTCAAAATCTTTCCTTTCCCTCCCTTGGTCTTACCAGCACCCCTGGCTTTTCAAACCCTTAACTGCTTGCGCTCACACCTGGGGTGAGCAAGACTTAGATCGGTGCCAGTACTTGTGCCTAGGGCAAGTAAGGCCTAACCAATCACCTGCACTTGCACCTGGGGCAAGGAGGATTTTAACTTTAACAGTTGCGCACACTTGATATGCTGGAAATTTTTTCTTTAATTGGGTGGCCTCGTTAAAAACCCTCCTTAGGGAAAAGAGTGCCCCCTTGTCTGTTCAACTGTTTCCACTACATACAAAGCATGTATCTTTAGCGCGAGAACGCAACTACTTTACAACTTAACTGAAGTAAAATTTTAAATGGGTGGCGTTCCACATTTTGGGGATTGCTCCTCCCTCCAGAGTTTCTAGCCGATAAGCTCCGTTCTCCAACGTCTCAACCACTCTGTACGGGCCTGTCCACTTTGGAGACAATTTGTTCTGCATGTCATTCTGATGCGCCTTTCTCATCACCAGATCACCTTCCTGGAAGCGCCTGGGCCTCACTTTAGAGTTGTGCCTCCGCTCTACTCTTCTCTTTACGGCTTCAGCACTGACTCTGGCTTCCTCCCGCACTTCGTCCAGCAGGTCGAGATTCACCTTTCGTTCTTCATTGGACTCTTCAGCAATGAAATTCAAGAATCTGGGGGAGCTCTCCTGTATTTCCACGGGAATCATGGCGTCTGTCCCATAGACAAGGCTGAAGGGTGTCTCATGGGTGCTGGACTGTGGGGTGGTATGATAGGACCATACAATTCTGGGGACCTCCTCTGCCCAGCCTCCTTTGGCCTTGTCTAGTCTTCGCTTCAGCCCCCTGAGCAGTACTCGGTTTGCCGACTCCACCTGCCCATTGGTTTGTGGGTGTTCCACTGAAGCGAAAACCTGCTGTATCTTTAACTCTTCACACATCTTCCTCAGCTGATGACTCGTGAACTGGGTGCCATTGTCGGAGACCAACCTCTTGGGTATTCCGAAGCGGCAGACGATGTTCTTCCAGACGAAATGCTCGACTTTCTGTGCGGTGATGTGTGCGACTGGTTCTGCCTCCACCCACTTGGTGAAGTACTCAATGGCCACGATGAGAAACTTCATCTGCCTTATCGCCAGGGGAAAAGGTCCTAGGATGTCGATCCCCCATGTGTGAAATGGCCACGGGCTATGGATGGACCTCAACTCCTCAGGAGGTGCCTTGTGCCAGTCTGCGTGCAGTTGACACTGTTTGCAGCGCTGAGCAAACCTTACACAGTCTTCCTTCAGCTTTGGCCAGTAGTACCTCGCGCGGAGTATCCTACTTGCCAAAGCGCGACCACCTACGTGGCTACCGCACACCCCCTCATGCAGCTCAGACATGAGTCTGGTGCATTGCTCGCCGTGCACACAGATCTGCACAGGGTGAGAAAATCCAAATCTAAAGAGGTTTCCATCTATTAGAGTAAACTTACTTGAACTCCTCTTTATCCTTTTTGCCTCTGCCACGTCTAAGTACAACTGGTATGGCGTTATCTAGGTGTCGGGCTCCTTCTCCGCGCGGACCTCCATTGACTCATCGGTCTTCGACGGTCGCGATCTCACCCTCGATGCTCTCAGCGTTTCTTGGGTCAACGACCGATGACCGATTGTCAGGCGTTCCAATGACTTGTATACATGAAGCACCTGGTTGTCTGACACGAACGCACGTGGTACCTTCAGGGTCTCCTGAATGACGGTCCTCTGCTTCCCCCCTTTGCCTAAGCTGGCCAGCTTGGCAAGCAGGTCTGCTCTGGCATTTTGCTCTCTTGGCACGTGTACCAATTCAAACTCGGTGAAGGACGTCTTCAGGAGCAGTACATACTCCAGGTAGGATGCCATCTGGGGATCCTTTGCCTGGAACTCCCCTGTAACCTGCCCCGTGACCAGCAAAGGGTCACTTTTGGCCAGCAGGTTTCTTGCTCCCATTTCTCTTGCCAGCAACATTCCTACGATCAGGGCTTCGTACTCCGCCTGATTGTTGCTGGCCTTGAAGGCAAAGCGGAGGGACTGCTCAATCAGTACCCCGTTTGGGCCTTCCAAAATGACTCTAGCGCCACTCCCCTACTGATTAGAGGAACCGTCCACCGATAACACCCATTGGAAACCTAAACCTTCTGCAGGTGTCGCGATCGACGACAGCTCGACCACAAAGTCCGCGAACACCTGCCCCTTGATCGGTCCTCGGGGCTCGTACTGAATGTCAAACTCTGACAGTTCCACCGCCCACTTGACCATCCTGCCTGCTACATCAGGTTTCTTCAGCACGTTTTGGATAGGCAGATCAGTCATCACCACCACTGTGAAGCTGTGGAAGTAATGCCTGAGTCTTCTAGCTGAAAACACCACCGCCAGGGCAGCCTTCTCGAGGTCTTGGTACCTTGTTTCAGGGCCTTGCAGCACCTTACTCACAAAGTAAACAGGCCTCTGGGTCTGGTCTTGCTCTTGCACCAGGACTGAGCTGACTGCTCTCTCCGTCACAGCGAAATATAGACGAAGAGGGATGCCTACCTGAGGTTTTCGCAAGACTGGTGGGCTCGCCAGGTACTCCTTCAGTTTGATGAAGGCCTCCTCGCACTCCTGTGTCCAAAGGAATCTGCTGTTGCGTTTGAGACACTGGAAGTATGGATGACCTTTCTCCCCTCCAGCGGACATAAACCGGGACAAGGCTGCCAAGCGACCGGTGAGCTGCTGCACCTCCTTCACCGTCGTTGGGCTCCTCATTACCACGACTGCTGCACACTTCTCTGGGTTAGCTTCGATTCCCCGCTCTGTTAAGAGGAAACCCAAAAACTTCCCAGCCTCCACGCCAAAAATACACTTCTCTGGGTTAAGCTTCAGCCTGTACTTGGCAATGGTGGTGAATAGTTCCTCCAGATCAGCTGCATGATGCTTCTTCTCTCGGGACGTAACCACCATGTCATCTACATATGCATGTACGTTCCTTCCCAGCATGCGCGAGAGTACCCTATCCATGAGCCGCTGGTAGGTGGCCCCCGCGTTCTTTAACCCGAATGGCATGACCTTGTAGCAATAGCAAGACCGTTCCGTCATAAACGCGGTCTTGCACTCATCCATGGGGTGCATCCTGATCTGGTTATACCCCGAGAAAGCGTCCAAGAAGCTGAGTAACTTTCCCCCTGATGCGCTATCAACTAGGGCGTCTATACTGGGTAAGGGGTAAGAATCTTTGGGGCACGCCTTGTTGAGGTCAGTGAAATCCACGCACATTCTCCACTTGCCGCTTGCCTTCTGAACCAGCACCACATTCGCTAGCCACTCGGGGTACTGGATCTCTCTGATGTGCCCTGCAGCAAGGAGCTTTTGCGCTTCGTTGTGGATCACCTTCCTCTTCTCCTCGTTGAATTTCCTTCGCCTTTGTCGCACAGGTCGAACCTTGGGATCCATCGACAAACGATGGCAAAGGAAATCGGGGTCGATTCCTGGCATGTCGGATGCTGACCATGCAAAGGCATCCATGTGCTCCTCAATCACACCAACGATCATCCTTCGCTCTTCTTCAACGAGGGATTCCCCTAATTTGAACTTTTTCCCCTCGATGTCCACTTTGACCCATCCTTCAACTGTGTGGGGCCTTCTCTCATTGGCGATGACCGCCCTCGCGATCCCTGACTCGCGAGGAGTGATCGCGCCTTCCTCTTCTTCTTCAACTTGGGCTACCTAGAAGCCCCCCACCGCAGCGTTCTCCATCCTCTGAGCGCCCTGTGTCTCCCTAACCACCGATCGCTCTTCGCGCGCACCTGGGGGTGGTGTCGTAGTGACATGACATACACTTCTCTTCTGCTTCAGGCTGTTCTCATAACAGCGTCTAGCCTCAACCTGATCCGACTTGATGGTTATTACGGTCCCCTCCATCGACGGCAGCTTCAATTTCATGTGCCTCGTCGATGGTATTGCGCCCAACCTATTAAGTGTTGGCCTCCCCAACAAGACGTTGTACGCAGAAGGGGCGTTCACCACCAAGTACTTTATCCTTTCAGTGCGGGCTATCGTTCCGTCAGTGAACGTTGTCCTCAGCTAATGTATCCCCACACCTCTACCTGATCTCCTGCAAAACCGTAGAGACACCCGGTATACGGTCTTAGCTGATCAAGGGACAACTGCAGCTTGTTGAATGTTGGCCAGAACATGACGTCTGCCGAGCTTCCTTGATCTACGAGTACTCTGTGCACTCGTCTTTCTGCTGTAATGAGGGAAATGACCACAGGGTTATTATCGTGCGGGACAACGTCCCGTAGATCAGCTTTCCTGAAGACAATATCTACTTCAGGGTAATGACTCTTATTTACCGCATCTATCGCCATCACCGACCGAGCGTACCTCCTTCTCTGTGACGCAGTGCATCCCCCACCAGAGAAGCCTCCTGCGATTGTTTGCACTTCCCCATGTACAGGGACTTCATGCTGCTGTTCTCCGGTTTGGGATCCCGACGCGCGATCACCCTGCGGCTCACGCAGGTAGTCTGCTAGGAACCCAGACTTCACCAACTCTGCCAGTTGATGACCCAACGCCAAACAGGAGTGAAGTGTGTGGCCAAAAGCCTGGTGAAACTCACACCACTCATTCTTCTTTCTACCAAGTACCTTATCAGTTTTCTCCGGTACGCGTAGTCTTGCTGCTACAGCAGGAAGGGCGATGAGATCCGCCAATCCCACCATTAAATTGTATATTGGGGGCGCATTGTTCTCCCTTGCACGCCCCCTGCTCTGATCTTTGCCTGGTGCATAGGGACGAGGTTTTTCCCGCACCTTTTTCCCCTCCTTGGCCTCATGCACCCTTGCTTGCTGCGGTTTCCCTTGCCCTCCACGCGGTCTTGGTGGTGCAGCACTTCCTCTCTTCTCAGAAACCTCTGTTTCTGCCACTATGTGCGCCACCGAGCGTCGTCGGATCTCTGCAAAGGTGCTGGGATGGCTTCTAATGAGAGACTCGCTGAAGGGGCCAGGCAGCACTCCCTTCTTAAACGCGTGCACCAGCATATCTTCATCTTTGCTGGGCAGTCTAACCGCTTGTGCTCCAAAGCGGTTGAGGTAGTCTTTCAGCGACTCACCTTGGTACTGACGCACGTCGAACAGATCGTATGACACCACTGCAGGTGCTTTGTTGACGATGTATTGCTCAGTGAAGAGCTTTGAAAACTGAGAGAAAGACGTGATATGCCCTTCTGGTAAGCTCACGAACCACTCCATGGCGATTCCGCTTAGCGTGCTCATGAACATTTTGCAGTACACAGCGTCTGAGCCCCCAGACAACATCATCTGGGTGTGGAACGCCATCAGATGTGCCTCCGGGTCTTCTACCCCCTTGAACGACGCCTTCACCCCCACCAGGTTGGGAGGCACCATGGTTCCCATGATTTCAGGGGAGAATGGCATGGGGAACGCTCTTGGAGGTGACGGCTGCCTAGACATCCTTTCGTCAACCACGTGTTCCCTCTGCGCCTGCAACGTCCTCCTCAACTCGTCATTGAAGCGATTCAGCTCGTCGTTCCTGCTTTGCGACGCGGCCAACTCCGTCTGCATCCTTTCTTGTTCAGCCTTTGACGCTGCGGCATTATCCTGCAGCGTGCGCACCATCTCCAGGACCTGCGCCATTGTCACAGCTCCTTCGTCAGCAGATGGCGCAGGTGATGGTTGTCTATTTCTTGGCATCTTTTCCTATCAAAGAAGTTGGTAAAACTCTGGTAAGCTTCAATACTGTGGTGTATATGGGACCACGATTCACTCGTGCCCCACGGTGGGCGCCAAATGATCCTGCCGGCAACTCGAACGTGGAGGAATCGCTTTGTAGCGCTTTCTGTCCCGTCTACGCGACTGCGTTCTCGACAAAGTCACCCTCAGAACCTTCTCTTGATGCTCCAAACGTGACCTGCAAAACACACAGACGGCGCCTCTAGCGGCCGTTTGCACTCCGACGATCAAGTTAGACCACAGAACCACCAAATGAGAAAACTAGTAGTGTGTGTGAAAAAACTCTTGCTCTCTCTGTTCTCGTATCCCCCTCAATCTCTCCCTGATTCTCTTTTATGTCTCTCTTTTAGGATATTTCTTTCATCTGGGTAAATCGCATACTCTCAGGAGAACGCCAGGTGTGGCCAGTCTAGGCACACTCACCAGGCGTTGCTCCCCGCGTAGACGACTTACCCTTCACGCACATAATGGGTTGAGGGAGTCACCAATCACTAATCGATTTACTAGCTCCCTCAGGCCACTCTCGTGCACGATTCCCTGATATGTGCTCATGCGAGGTCCATGTATAACGCTCTCGCTAGGAACCTCAGTCCCAGCTTAACTGCGTGTAACACGAGACCCCGATGACAATGCACCCGATGACTGATCAGTGCTCTATTTGCTTCTCGCGTTCTGCCCCCAGGCGTGAGTCTGGGAACTGGTCTGTTGGTGGCCACTTGGCTACTGACCACCGATCACCGTTCTGGGTGATCTGTCCCCTGACCTCTCTGCCGCCTGATCTGTCGATGGTCACTTGATTACTGACCCCCGATCACCGCTCTTGGCGATCGTCTCCTTGATCTCTCTGTCATTTGGTCCACGTGTCACCCTGCGGGTGGTCCACGTGGTCCTCTGCTGCTGACGTCATCGACTACCGATGACCGATCGGATCAATAACAATGCATATAAATTGGACCTACCTCTTGAATATGGAGTTCATGACACTTTTAATTTAATTGATCTTTCTCCATTTGTAGGTACCAATGACGATGACGAGCTGGATTTGAGGACAAATCCTTTCCAAGGGGGAGGGGATGATGGAGGAGGGCCAAGCACATCTCACCATGGAAGCCAAGACCCAAGGCTAGACCGTGATGAGCGTCTAGCCTCAAGGAAGGAGCGTCTAGGAATACCTTACCTCGTTGTGAATGCCCCCTCGGCGTATAACATTCTGTTGGGAAGACCAACCCTCAACAGAATAGGAGCTATGCCCTCAACCAGGCACATGATGGTTAAATTGCCGTCAATGGAAGGGGTGGTGATCAGCATAAGGTCTGACCAGAAGGAGGCAAAGAAGTGTTACGAAAACAGCCTCAGGACCAAGAGGTCGGCGAGCTACGTCACCACGACACCACCTCCCGGTGTGGAGCCTGGGACAGCAGAAAGGCGAGTTGTCAACGCGGCGATGGAAGTGACGCCGGAGGCGATGTCGTCATGGTGGACGCCGAAGCAGGGGGAGAAAATGCCGGTCGGGAGGAAGAAGCAAGAAACCGCCCAGAAGAGGCTAGGGAGTCCGGAATCGCCAGGGCGGTGATCGCCAGTGAAACAAGGCCCAAACCCGTCGAGGAGTGGCTTGAGAGGGAGATCAGGGGCAAGGTCTTCAAGTTGGGAAGATCTTTGGAAGGTCAGATGCAAGACTAGATCGCCAAGGTGATAGAAAGGCATCTGGATGCTTTTGCATGGTCTGCTTCAGACATGCCGAGAATCGATCCGGATTTCTTGTGTCACCACCTAGCAATGGACACACAGGTCAAACCAGTGCGACAGAGAAGAAGAAAGTTTAATGAGGAGAGAAGACAGGCGATTAGGGACGAAACGCAGAAGCTCCTCGCCGCGGGTCATATCAGGGAAGTCCAGTACCCTGAATGGTTGGCCAATGTTGTGCTGGTGAGGAAGAGTAATGGGATGTGGCGCATGTGCGTCGACTTCACGGATCTAAACAAGGCTTGCCCAAAGGATTCATACCCTTTGCCAAGTATAGACGCCCTGGTCGACAGCGCAGCAAGATGCAAGTTGTTGAGCTTTCTGGACGCCTTCTCAGGGTACAACCAGATAAAGATGCATCCCATGGATGAAGAGAAGACCGCCTTCATGACTGAGAGATCGTGCTACTGCTACAAAGTGATGCCCTTCGGGCTGAAGAACGCAGGGGCCACGTACCAAAGGTTGATGGATAAGGTACTCGCACCGATGCTGGGAAGGAATGTGCAGGCGTACGTAGATGATATGGTCGTGATCTCGCTAGAAAAAAGCAAGCACATCTCAGATCTGGAGGAGCTGTTTACCACGATCGCCAAGTACAAATTAAAGCTAAACCCCGAGAAGTTCTTGGGTTTCCTCTTTACTGAAACGGAATTGAAGCAAATCCTGATAAGTGTGTTGCCTTCTTGGCGATGAGAAGCCCGGCTACCGTAAAGGAGGTGCAGCAGCTTACAGGTCGGATGGCCGCCCTATCTCGTTTCGTGTCAGCTAGTGGAGAGAAAGGCCATCCGTATTTCCAATGCTTAAGGCGAAACAATAGGTTTGCCTGGTCGAAGGAATGCGAAGAAGCTTTCATAAAGCTTAAAGAGTACTTGGAGAGCCTGCCGGTTTTGTGCAAGCCTTTGGTAGGAACCCCTCTCAGGTTGTATTTTGTTGTAACTGAGAGGGCGGTGAGCGCGGTGCTCGCCCAAGATCAGAATCAGACTCAGAAACCTATCTACATCGTTAGCAAGGTGTTACAAGGCCCAAAAGTAAGGTATCAGGCCTTGGAGAAAGCTGCACTGGCAGTTGTATTCTCGGCGAGGAGGTTGTGCCATTATTTTCAAAGCTTTACGGTGCTGGTGATGACCGACTTGCCTATCCAGAAAGTTTTAAAAAAGCCTGATGTAGCTGGGAGAATGGTGAAGTGGGCAGTGGAGTTATCAGAGTTCGACATCAAATACGAAGCCCGAGGACCAATCAAGGGGCAGATTTTCGCTGATTTTGTGGTCGAGCAGTCGTCAGAAGCAGCACGAGTTGAGGGGGACGATTTTTGTTGGGTACTTTCGGTGGACGGATCGTCTAACCAGCAGGGCAGCGGTGCTGGAGTAATTCTATAGGGGCCCAACGGCGTGCTGACAGAACAGTCCCTGAGGTTTACCTTTAAAGCTAGCAACAATCAAGCAGAATATGAGGCGTTGATTGCAGGGATCTTGTTGGCTAAGGAGATGGGAGCTAAGGTGTTGGTGGCCAAGAGTGACTCGTTGTTGGTTACGGGACATGTAACAGGCGAGTTCCACGCCAAGGATCCACAAATGGCGGCTTACCTGGAGTATGTGCAGGAGTTGAAGGGTTCCTTTGCCTCGTTCGATGTGGTGCATGTACCCAGGGAGCAAAATGCCCAAGCTGACCTACTAGCCAAGCTCGCCAGCTTGGGCAAGGGGGGTAGGCAGAGGACCGTTATTCAAGAAACTCTGAAGATGCCTTGGGCGTTTGTAGGAGATCACCAGGTTCTTCAGATTAGTAAGTCGACGGGGAGAGGGACGAGAAGTCACAGGTGCGCTACGCATAGGCCAAACACATGGATAACGCAATACCAGCGCTGCTTGGCAGATGGCGTTCTCCCGCTGGATCCGACGGAGGCTAGGAAGATAAAGAAGAACTCTAACAAGTTCACCTTGATCGACGACAAGTTGTACAGGTTTGGGTTTACGCACACACTCCTAGTATGTGTGCACGGAGAAAAAGGCACAAGAATTATGGCCGAGCTCCATGAAGGTATATGTGGGAGTCACATCGGGGGTCGAGCTCTGGCTGCAAGAGCTCTCCGTGCAGGTTATTACTGGCCAACGATGAGGGAGGACTGTAAGAAGTATGCTCAATGTTGCAAGCAATGTCAGCAGCACGTCGATTGGCACAAGGCACCTCCAGAAGAGCTGAAGTCAATTTACAGCCCTTGGCCGTTTCATACTTGGGGAATTGACATTCTGGGACCCTTCCCATTGGCGGTCAGGCAGATGAAGTTCTTGATAGTGGCGATTGAATACTTCACCAAATGGATCGAAACGGAGCCAGTAGCCAAGATCACCGCACATAAGATCGAAGGCTTTGTATGGAAGAACCTCGTGTGCCGGTTTGGTGTGCCTAAACACCTGGTGTCGGACAATGGGACTCAGTTTGCAAGTCACCTGTTGAAAAAGCTGTGCGAAGAGGTGGGAATACAGCAGGTGTTTGCATCCATTGAGCACCCACACCGAATGGCCAAGTGGAGTCTGCCAATAGGGTGTTGTTGAGAGGTTTAAAGAGAAGACTAGAAAAAGCTAAGGGATCGTGGGCTGAAGAGGTACCCCGCTTAGTTTGGGCGTACCATACCACTGAACAGTCAGGAACCCACGAGACCCCGTTTAGCCTGGTTTATGGGTATGATGCGATGATTCCATTCGAAATCCAGGAAAGCTCGCCGAGATTCCAGAACTTTGTGGGGGAAGACTCGAACGAAGAAAGAAAAATGAATCTGGATTTACTGGATGAGGTCAGGGAGGAGGCGAGAGTGAAGGCTGAAGCAGTTAAGAGAAGGATTGAGCGAAGGTATAACTCTAAGGTAATGCCGAGGCGGTTCAGAGAGGGTGACCTGGTGATGAGGAAGGCCCATCAATACGAGATAGAGAGCAAGTTATCACCTAAGTGGACGGGACCGTTCAGAATAACCGAGGTGCTCGGGAACGGCGCCTACTGCTTAGAGACGTTAGAAGGAGGGGCGATTCCTCGCACTTCGAACGCCACGCATCTCAAATTATATTACAGTTAAAGCCTTGTAAGTAAAGACGAACATGAAGAGATTTACATGCTATCTGTTAAAACAATTCAAGGGGGCACTCTTTTTTCCCTAAGGAGGGTTTTTAATGAGGCCACGCAATAAAGAAGAGTTTTCAAGTTTAAAGTTTCTAAGATTGCATGCTTTCTAGTTAAAAGTTTTAAAGTCCCCATCGTTTTTCGGCGATTGGTGGCATCAGTTAAAGGTTTTAAAGTCCCCATCGTTTTTCGGTGATTGGCGGCATCTAGTTAAAAGTTTTAAAGTCCCCATCGTTTTCCGGCGATTGGCGGCATCAGTTAAAGGTTTTAAAGTCCCCATCGTTTTTCGGCGATTGGCGGCATCGGTTAAAAGTTTTAAAGTTCCCATCGTCTTTCGGCGATCGGTGGCAATAGTTAAAAGGTTTAAAAGACCTCATCGTCTTTCGGCGATTGGAGGCACCAGTGATGATTAAAGACCTCAATGCTCTCGTGCGTCTTGAGGCAACAGAGGAAGTCCTCCTCGCCTTTGAGCGAGTGCAGGCAAGAACAGAGGAAGTCCTCCTCGCCTTTGAGCGAGTGCAGGCAAGAACAGAAGAGGTCCTCCTCGCCTTGAGCGAGTGTAGGCGAGAACATAAGAAGTCCTCCTCGCCTTGAGCGAGTGCAGGCGAGAACAGAAGAAGTCCTCCTCGCCTTTGAGTGAGTGCAGGCGAGAACAGGTTAAAGGTCCTCAGTGCATCCAGGGGGGAGGAGGTGTATACCCTGGGCAAGCTAAGGCACCAGTGAAAGTCCTTTTCATGCCAGAGTGAGTTCAGGCAAGATAAACTGAAAGATCAGGGGTGTTCGTGACCTTAAACGGCGGGAAGGGAAGGTTGATGGAAAACGCCTTTCCCCCTTTAAGTGAAACATCAATATCGACCCAGTAAGACCAGATAAAGCTTCCACGCTTGCAGGCGGTGCGAAGAAAGAAAATCCCTCTCGTCTTGAACGAGTTCAAATTATTGTTCTAAAACTCAGGGAGGTGGAGGAGGATCCGAAAGGCGCCTCTACCTAGAGATGAGGGAACCATGATCAAGTTATGAAAGTAAGAAAGATTGCATCGCCAGAACCCTACGTCGTAAGGGTTGAGATAGCGAATGGGTTGTACGACGATTATAAGAGTTCCAGGCGATGACAGGAGTAAGGGGTCATCTCGCTTAGCAGATCAGGTAAATTGTGTTTTAATACTAGTTTGAGTTAAAACCTGCTGCCTAGTAAGTGATTTATGCTAAGGTTTGTTGCCTTAAGTTCACAAGTTGTGTTAAATGTCATCGCTAAAGAGTTAATAGTTGCTCAAGTTTACTTTGAGTTAACAGTTTGATAAGTTGTTATAAGGTTAACAGTTTACTCAAGTTAAAAGCAGTATGTGAAGGGTTAAGCCCGAGTATTGCTGAGTTGATGCAGTTGAGTAAGTTTCACCGGTTACGTTAGTTAACCCCACAGCAAATAAAGGCAAAAGCATGCAAGGTAAATAGAAAGACGGTATTCAGGAAATGGAAATTATATAAGCAACGTCAATTCAAGTCTATACACAAATAGCTATTACAAACAAAGGATAAGTGACAAGTTTTGAAGAAGAGGCGATGGGGAGAGGCAATTAGTCTTCAGAAGGTACAATCTTCCTATCCACCACTTCGTTGCAGATCGACACCATGGAAAGGTCGAGCTTAGGGTATTGGCATGCTACTTGCTCCAGAGCGGCGTCGAACCCGGCGGAGAGGAATTGAGCAGCGCTCTGCTCGAGCTCATGAGTTTGCTTCTTCAGATTTTCTTTCTCCTCACGAGATCAAGCGAGTTCTTCAGCAGCTTTTTTGCCCTCATCCCGAGTCTGGGCCAGCTCTGCAGCAATCTTTTTGGTCTCCTCACGAGCTTCGGCGAGCTCAGCGAGAGCCTTGTCCCTTTCCTGCTCGACCTTCCCTAGGAGGATCTCCCTATCTGCTGATCTCTTCTCAAGTTTCTCCACCATGGACGCTTCAGCTTTTCGTGCAGCCTCCATATCTGCCACCTTGACCCTGTATGGAACCAACTTACTCTCCAGGTCAATCTTCTCTTGAAGCTGGGTGTGCAGTTTTTGGCGCAGATCGGAGGCCTCCTTGCGTGTGTTCCTTAGCTCAGTGTCCAATGCATCCTCCAGCCTTGAGTGTTCCAACTCAGTCATCAGCAGGTTGCAAGTGAGCTTCTCCGCCTCAGCCCTTATCATAAGATTTGATTCCTTGAGCGCGTAGTTCTCCTCTTGGAGCTTCTTGAGTGAAGCCTTCACAGCTCTTGATACGAGCAAAGGAAGATCTTCCGCCATGGTCTTCAGTTGGGCTGTGAAGGGTCCCCAGGTCTCTTCGAAGGAAGCTGGGAGGCTTGAAGCCGATGCTGGAGGCACTGGCGGGGTTTGATGTTGACTTTCATCACCACCCTCTTGAGTTTGTAAAGCAAGGGGGGCTTCTAGGCGTGGTGGTGAGGTCGGGGATTCTGTTATCAGTATTGGCGAAATCTGAGCGCCCTCATCTTCTCCTAGTGCGGCCCCAGCGATGGATGTGGTGGAAGGAGGACCCTCTCCGACAGATACAAACGGTGTTGAGGCGCTTGGAGGGTTTTCCACGTAGTTAGGGCCGCTGCTTTCAACTACTGGGGGCGCGGCGGCCAAGGGTGTTGCTTGAACTGGTCCTAGCAGAGCTGGAGGTGAGGGCGGTGTTGGTGTTGGGAGTGTAGGTGGTGTAGAGGTGGCCACCCTTGTCCTCTTAGTAATAAGACCATCCTCAGTATCTTCATCGTCATGTTCTTCCTCTTGCACCACCTGAGGAGTCTTCCTTTTGGGTTTCCTCAAAACTAGTTTTTTCCTTTCTGGGGCGGGTAGTACCCTAGAAGAAGTTGGACCTCGGGGAGGAGTCTTGCCTTGGACAGCGGCGATCTCCACCACCGAGTTGGACACAGTTTGGAAGCCCGCCGCAAGCTGGTGAGATCGGGCGATCACCCTCAATTCCGCTAGTTTTCCTTTTCCCAACATGTTATCTGCACAAGGTAAAGGATAGATGAGCAACCAAGGCAGAAGCAGAACATGCGAGTATGTTCATACAGAGATAAGACAAGTAGCACATGGATGAATGATCAAGGCTGTATCGTCCCGTATCAGGGCGTTGACTAAGTCAAGGTCAAAGTCAACGACTGGAAAGTCAAAGTCAGCTCGAGGTGTTGCCCAGATGTAGGGACGCCAAGAGGAGGCGTCGCCTAGGCGAAGGCGTCGCCTAGGTGAAGGCGTCGCCTAGGTGAAGGCGTCGCCCAGGGGAGGGCGTCGCCAGATTAAACAGGGTAAAAGCAAGGCAATCACGGTGTGGTTCCCCGATACCCATGGGTAGGAAAGACCATGGAGGGAGCGACGTCGTGGGGAAAGCCTCAGATCCCGATATCTCGGGAAAGTGATAAAGAGAAGAAAAAGGTGGCTCCAAGGCCATAGTGATAGTACCAGTAAAGGGCAGCCTGACTCGCGAAGTACCCCTGCCGCCCCAGAGACGCCTTCGGGACAGATACGACCCAAGAGGAAGGTCACGCCCAGGATAACCGGGTGCAGGGTGTGAGGGGAAGGCAGAGACGCTCTCAGAGTAAGTGGCTAGATACTTGGGGGCATGAGTTGGCACCCAAAAAGCCACCCCTAGCGCAGTAGCACTCCCAAAAAGGAGGACCCACACGTAGAAACGTCCCCAGATGGGCAGAAACGCCCCCAGATGGGGTCATGGCGTCGTGAGGCCCTCCACGTTTATGACAGCAATGCCGGAATAGAAACATCCTCTAGTCAGGTGCCAGGTAATTAAAGATATTCAATACAGTTTCCCTTTCGAGCATTCAGGTACTATTAGGGCTCCCGAGCGTTTCAACGTCTTAAATGCGCTACGTTTTGTAATTAAGCGCTTTAATGAGTGCGTTACGTTTGAGATTAAAAGCGCTTTAAGGCGCTTTAAATGCTGGGGCAGTTTAAATAGCGCTGAGAATGTCGGAAAAAGGGTTGGAACCTTTGGCAAATTTAGAGGAAACTCTCTGGTTGCTTGCCCGTGCCTTTAGATTACGTACAAGCGACTGGAGAATATTTTTGCCTGAAGGAGACAACACACACACATATACATAGTTCTTTTACCACCTTCAGAGTGCCACACGCGGTGCTCAGAGACGTGGGTGGACAGTTTTTTGGTGTTTCTTGCTGGCTGACTTGAGCGTCGGAGTGCAAACGGCCGCTAGGGCGCCTCTTTGTCCTCTTTTTTGCAGGAATTCACAGGCAATCGGCGGGAAGGAGTCCCTAGCTGACGGTTGAGGTCGCGCACGAAGACGTCCCGGTCAACCGGACGGAACATTTGGCGCCCACCGTGGGGCCGATTTAAAACATCAGCCCCATCGCAAGTTCGAGGAACATTTACCAAGCTACAGTAACGTTGAAGGAGGTTGGAGTGACAATGGCCCCCACCAGACGAAGAGCAGCGTGCGCAGCCCCAGCAGACCTATCCATGCAGCAGGTCCTGGAAATAATGAGGGGGCTGCAGCAGGACATGGCGGATTCAAAGATGGAGCAGGAGCGCATGCAGGCAGATCTAGACGCCTCGCATGAGCGCAACGAAGAGCTCCACCGTGTGAATGAGGAGTTGCGCCAGGGCCTGAGAAACGATCGGAGGCGGCCTGGGCAGGACGAGACGGAGAACCATTCCCCGCCAAGGGAGTTTTCCACCCCGTTCTCGCAGGAGATCCTAGACGCAGTGATCCCGAACACGTTCGCGGGACCCAAGGTAATCTTCACTGGGATGGAGGACCCAGAGACGCACCTCGCGGCATTTCACACGCAGATGGTCCTGATAGGCGGTTTTGATGCCGCCAAGTGCAAGCTCTTCATAAGCACCCTGACCGGGATGGCTATGGACTGGTTCATTAGCCTCCCAGAAGGTCATATAACATCTTTCCACCAGTTGTCGCGATTGTTCCGGGAACAGTACTTAGCCAACAAGGCCCCGCCGCCGGTCTCCTACGACCTGTTTGACGTGAAGCAGTATCAGGGAGAGACCCTGAAGGAGTATATCAATCGCTTCGGGGCCCAGGTCGTGAAGGTTGGCACAACAGAGGAGCCTATGATCGTGTACGCATTTGTGAAAGGCGTATGCCCCGGCCCCTTCGGAGAATCCATTATCCGCAATCGCCCTAGGACTTTCGCTGAATTACGGCGCAGGGCAGTAGAGCATATCGCTTCGGAAGGGGAGGTGTGTGTGAAGCGCACCAGTGCCGTGCCCTCACGCCCGAGGGGACCGGCGCGAGCTCAACCCGTCAGAGTCAATGAGACCACGACGGGGAGAAAGAAGCCAGAGGCGAGACGCCCCTACGAGGCCAGAAAGCCCCAGCCCCGGGGCCCAACAGGAGGCGAACGCCCCGCCAGAGAAAGAGCAAGACCGGCGAGGTACAACTTCGTGGTTGAGTTGAAGGATTTGATCATCGTGCCCAACATAGCCGAGAGGCTGAGGCGACCGGCGAAGACCGACAAGGTGTTAGGGCCCCGTAAAGACTCTTTGTGCGAATTCCACGAGGCTTTCGGGCACCAGATTGATAATTGCCTGTCGTTGGGCTACCAGCTAGATGAGCTGGTGAGGACTGGGTTTTTGAAAGATTATGTCGCGGAGTCCACTACAACCGCCACCCTGCCGCCGCCGGCGGATGAGCCAGTACACGAGATGCCGGTGCTTGGCGAGGTCCACACCATTGCTGGGGGTTTTTCCGGCGGAGGACCCACCGCCTCCCAGCGGAAGAAATACGCGAGGGGGGTGAATTCAATTGAAGAGAGGCTCTCGGGGGAGTCCTGGGAGTCAGATATTGTGTTCACAAGAAGAGACATCCGAGATGTGGTGCCCCATGACAACGATCCCGTTGTCATCTCGGTCGTCACGGCTGGAAGGAAGGTCCACAGAGTGCTTGTTGATCAAGGAAGCTCGGCAGACGTCATGTTTCTGTCAACCTTTAATAAATTACGGTTGTCCCCCGATCTGCTGAGTCCCTATACGGGATGTTTGTATGGGTTCGGGGATAACCAGATAGAGGTCCGGGGGTACCTGGAGTTGAGGACTACGTTCACAGACGGAGAGGCCTCCCGAACAGAGAGCATTCGGTACCTCGTCGTGAACGCTAATTCTGCCTACAATATTTTGCTGGGCAGACCGGCGTTAAACCGTCTGAGTGCAATATCCTCCCCTCGTCACATGAAGATGAAGCTACCGGACCTCAGTGGCCGGGTGATAGTCATCAGATCAGACCAAGAGGAGGCGCGGTGGTCTTGGTTTTTGCCATCAACACCAATGCTGAAGATCAAAGCAGAAAGAAAGGGTTCAGAGAAAAGGGGTTTTGGAGAGAAGAAAAGGGGAAAATGGAAGAACCCTAGGAGTGCCCTACCCGCAAAAGAACGAAGGGAAACAAGAGGAATAACGAAGCATACAAGCAACATCCAGGGAAATGCGGTAATATGGACAGTCCCAGGCAGTTCATACAGTAAAGAGAATCATCAAGGAGGGAAAAACCGTACCTTTGGAGGCAGTAGGAGAGCGCAGGAAGGAGAGAATCGCGATTGTAGAGAAAAGGATTTTGAAGGCGATGAACAGTGCGGAATTGCAGAGTGAATGAATGTAACAGTAGAGTGAGCGCGGGGGTTTGGGGTAACTTAAACGTTACATTTCGTAACCCAAGAGGCGCTAACTAAGGGCCGCAGGATCGGGCCACGCGTCAGAAGGTCGATTGCCCAGGGGAAGCGCAAGGGTCTCTAAAGGAGGGCCACGCGATGGGCCACGTGGCGCGCGATAAAGGGTAGCCCAAAAGGCGTAATCATCCCCATTGCAGGGAATGTCCAATCGGTCATTAAGAATACCCCTGTGGTTCAGATAATGTCGCGTCAGTAATTCGAAAATTTGCTGAGTCAGCAGAGAATGACACGTCATCAGGAAGGCATGTGGATGGCGGGGGCAAGGCTTTAGTCTTTGCGCTGTAGACAAGTCTTCGGCTTAAGACTGGGGGGCTTGTGCACCGTCCCGTATCAGGGCGTTGACTAAGTCAAGGTCAAAGTCAACGACTGGAAAGTCAAAGTCAGCTCGAGGTGTCGCCCAGATGTAGGGACGCCAAGAGGAGGCGTCGCCTAGGCGAAGGCGTCGCCTAGGTGAAGGCGTCACCCAGGGGTGGGCGTCGCCAGATTAAACAGGGTAAAAGCAAGGTAATCACGGTGTGGTTCCCCGATACCCATGGGTAGGAAAGACCATGGAGGGAGCGACGTCGTGGGGAAAGCCTCAGGTCCCGATATCTCGGGAAAGTGATAAAGAGAAGAAAAAGGTGGCTCCAAGGCCATAGTGATAGTACCAGTAAAGGGCAGCCTGACTCGCGAAGTACCCCTGCCGCCCCAGAGACGCCTTCGGGACAGATACGACCCAAGAGGAAGGTCACGCCCAGGATAACCGGGTGCAGGGTGTGAGGGGAAGGCAGAGACGCTCTCAGAGTAAGTGGCTAGATACTTGGGGGCATGAGTTGGCACCCAAAAAGCCACCCCTAGCGCAGTAGCACTCCCAAACAGGAGGACCCACACGTAGAAACGTCCCCAGATGGGCAGAAACGCCCCCAGATGGGGTCATGGCGTCGTGAGGCCCTCCACGTGTATGACAGCAATGCCGGAATAGAAACATCCTCTAGTCAGGTGCCAGGTAATTAATGATATTCTATACAGTTTCCCTTTCGAGCATTCAGGTACTATTAGGGCTCCCGAGCGTTTCAACGTCTTAAATGCGCTACGTTTCGTAATTAAGCGCTTTAATGAGTGCGTTACGTTTGAGATTAAAAGCGCTTTAAATGCTGGGGCAGTTTAAATAGCGCTGAGAATGTCGGAAAAAGGGTTGGAACCTTTGGCAAATTTAGAGGAAACTCTCTGGTTGCTTGCCCGTGCCTTTAGATTACGTACAAGCGACTGGAGAATATTTTTGCCTGAAGGAGACAACACACACACATATACACAGTTCTTTTACCACCTTCAGAGTGCCACACGTGGTGCTCAGAGACGTGGGTGGACAGTTTTTTGGTGTTTCTTGCTGGCTGACTTGAGCGTCGGAGTGCAAACGGCCGCTAGGGCGCCTCTTTGTCCTCTTTTTTGCAGGAATTCACAGGCAATCGGCAGGAAGGAGTCCCTAGTTACGGTTGAGGTCGCGCACGAAGACGTCCCGGTTAACCGGACAGAACAAAGGCCAATACAGAATAATGGAATGCCAAAAATAGAGTGGTAAAAATTCTAAGTTAGTTTTAACGCGAAGTGAGAGACTTGGTGTTGAGGTAGGGGCTGACCTATGTGAGCTTCGAGTTGACCCTCGAGGAACTCGAAGGGAATTATTGAGGTAGTGGGGAAGGTGATGTTGGCAGCAGCCACACTCTTCCAGAAGAGACAAAGATCTTTGTCTAGCTCCCCCATGTTGTCAGGACTTCTTGGTCTCTTGAAGTTGTCCTTGGAGTCTTTGTTCCCCTTGTTGACCCAATACAGGGGGAAGCCGTCAAGCAGTGAGGGGTCTTGATCGTTCTGGCACACCTTGACGAACTTCCCCTTCCAGTCTTTATAAGATTGCTGGAAGATTGAGAGGATCGACCTCCCAACAATCCCATTCAAGCTGACCCAGGGGCGATCGCCGGGATTCTTTGCCTCAAATAGGAAGAGGAAGACATCGACCGAAGCCGGAAGCCCCAAGTGCACACAGAGAATTTGGAACGCCTTTACGAACGCCCAATTGTTGGGATGAAGCTGGGCAGGGGCGATGTTGAGCTCAGTCAGTAGCTGTCTCTCGAAACGAGTAAAAGGAAACCTAAGTTTCACTTTCTTGAACAGTGTGGCATAGATAAAGCAGAACAACTCGCCGTTGTTCCCCTTATCGTCCGCACAGATCGGTTCTCCCGGGAGGCAACGCAGCACGGTCACTTTGTTATCATGCTCCTTGTGAATGAAAGGTCGGGTTGATCTCCTTTCTTCAGTCGAAGCACGCCCAACTCAGTATTTATTGACGAAGTCTCTTTCAGCAGAGCTGGGGTGGCCCAAGGATAGAGCTCCTTGTAGTCTTGCGGAGGAAGGGGGGCTCCCTCGGCGAGTGGTGGAGTTGCCTGGGTAGGGTTGGCGTGAGAAGAGGTAGGCCTCTTGGCCTGTGTGGAAGGAGCACCAGAGGCTCGTGAGGGGTTGCGTGTTGGTGGAGGATTTGTCCCAGGGACAACCCTACGAGTTTTGGGTGGAGGGTTTCGCGATGAAGAAGGAGGATTAGCGGTGGACTTCGTGTGAGCCATCGCAGGAACTGCAAAGGAAAGAAAAGGGATGAAATGAGGACAGCAGAGAATGACTCGATTGAGGACGAAGAGGATAGAACAAACGAATAAGGGTTCGCTGGGATAGACGTTATCAAGGACGAAATCTTAGGTTACAAGAAAAAGAGAAATAGCCCACAACGTATGCTTCAGACAGTTAATGGATGATGCAAACCGATTAAAATGCAGTAAATGTCAATAGGAGGGGTAAAAGGGTTACCTTTTTATGATCGGATGAACGCTGAAGAAAGTTGAAGATTGAGAGAGACGAGAAGTTTCGTGGTTCGCAGAAAAAGCGTTTGGAATGCGAAGGGTTTAAGGGTTTCGAACGTTGTAGGAAGCGCAAATGACGGTTAAAAACGACCGTTGATGAAGCCACGTGTCGTTTGATTAAAGAGGGGGTTGGTGGAGCGTCAGAGAAGAAAAGGGTACTAACGTACGGAAATCCGTACAAACGCCACGTAGGTCGACGATGATTTGACTTCTTAGTCTTTTCGCTGGTCAAGTCTCAGCTTAAGATTGGGGGGCTTGTGTACCGATCAGGTAATCGGGAGTGATGACGTGGCAGCAAGTGATAATATGGGTGTGTTGAACGGGACATGATGGAAGAGGGCCAAGCACATCTGACCATGAAAGCCAAAGCCCAACACTAGACCATGAAGAGCGTCTAGACCATGATGAGCGTCTAGCTAGAAGGATGGAGCGTCTAGGACGTGAAGGGGAAAGGCTACCCATGGAGCATCTAGGAGGAGACCTAGACCGTCTAGGACCTATCACAAGGTCAATGGCTAAGCATATTCAAGCCCAATTGAATGAAGCCACGGATGGAAGGGAGACAGCTTTGTACATGTTGCATAAAGGCCCATTAGGGGTGCTTAGTAATTAGAGTAGTGTAGAAAGCATATTTGAGTGAAACATTCTAGAAACTCTCTAGGTGTGGCCGGTCATGAGCACATGGCACATGGCTTTGTGAATTGCATTTAATTTGGTTTTCATTTCATTAGGCATTAGCTTAAAACTTACGGCCAAGTAGCTTATAAATAGGGAGGCCTACACCTTGTATTTGAAAGTTTATTGTGAGTAAAGTTAAGCTGCCATTTTGTGCCAAGCTTTGCTTCTCCCTAGAATTCTAGGCTCTAAACTTCATCTCCTTCACCTCTCCTTGGGTTGGCCGAACCTCCCTAGCTTCATACTCATCATGCACCTTCAAGATCAACACCACTCTTAGGAGGATCTTCCTCACACACCTTCATAGCTTCCGCACCACTTTTTCTCACATGATTCAAGAAGACCTTCATGAAATGCCATCAGGACACCTGGTTGACAGAAGGGAAGTACATCGGGAAGTCTGTGTAGTCGCCGATCGTTGACTTGGCGTTCTCCAATCTCTAGTGTGTGTAACCAGCGGTCACCAGAGTTGTGTCATAGTCGCCAAATGTGAGTACTAGGAGATCAGGCGGTTAGAGACCGCCGAAAGGGGCACATTGCCGAATGATCAGGAAAGCCTGCTGTTCCGTCCGGTTGACCGGGACGTCTTCGTGCGCGACCTCAACCGTCAGCTAGGGACTCCTTCCCACTGATTGCCTGTGGATTCCTGCAAAAAAGAGGACAGAGAGGCGCCCTAGTGGCTGTTTGCACTCTGACGCTCAAGTCAGCCAGCAAGAAACACCAAAACTGGGCACCTCCATATCTGAGCACCGCGTATGGCACTCTGAAGGTGGTAAAAGATAACTATGTATTGTCTGTGTGTGTTCTTTCTCTCAAGCAAAAATATTCCCTAGTCCCTTGTTCGTAACCTTGAAGCACGAGCAAGCAACTAGAGAGTTCTCGTAAATTTGCCAAAAGTTCGAACCCTCTTTCCAACATTCTCCGCACTATTTAAACTACCCAAGCATTTAAAGCGCCTTAAAGCGCCTTTAATTACAAATGTAACGCACTCAATCAACGTATTTAATTAGAAAACGTAGCGCATTTAAGACGTTGAAACGCTTGGGAGCCATTATAACACCTGAATGCTCGAAAGGGAAACTGTATTGAATGACTTTAATTACCTGGCACCTGACTAAAAGGCGTTTCTATTCTGGCATGGCTGTCGTACACGTGGAGGGCCTCACGACGCCGTGAGCCCATCTGGGGGCGTTTCTGCCCACCTGGGGACGTTTCTGCATGTGAGTCCTCCTGCTTGGGAGTGCTACTGCGCTAGGGGTGACTTTTTGGGTGCCAACTCATGCCCCCAATTATCTAGTCACTTACTTTGAGAGCGTATCTGCCTGCCTCTTGTACCCTGCACCCGGTTGCCCTGGGCGTGACTTTCCTCTTGAGTCGTATCTGTCCCACAGGCGTCTCTGGGGAGGCAGGAGCACTTCACGAGTCGGGCTGCCCTACACTGGTACTATTACTATGGCCTTGAAGCCACCTTTTCCTTTTCTTTATCACTGCCCCGGGTTATCGGGACCTGAGGCCTCCCCACGGCGTCGCTCCCTCCATGGTCTTTCCTACCCATGGGTATCGGGGAACCACACCGTGATTGCCTTGCTTTAGCACTGTTTGATCTGGCGACGCCCTGGTTGGGCGACGCCATCACCTAGGCGACGCCTTGTCCTGGCGACGCTTCCTCTTGGCGATGCTGGCACTTGGAGTTTCTCCACCTAGGCGACGCCTTACGTTGACTTTGACTCTCCAGTCGTTGACTTTGACCCTCCAGTCGTTGACTTTGACCTTGGACTTCCTTCCAGGACTTGGAAGCTCACCGTGGGGATCCCCATTTGTACAATTTTAACGCCTTCTGCCGCACACACGACGCCCATATATTCGTCCGTCACGGCAGGCCTGGGGAACCTGTTTGTTTGGACGACAGACCTAGGAAGGGGAAACCCTTCTTCTTCATGTACCAGACCGTGTTCAAACGCGTAGGAGTGCGTCTCCCGTTCACCCCCTTTGAACGGGAACTCCTCACTGAAATCAATACTGCCCCCGCCCAGCTCCATCCCAACAGCTGGGCATTCGTGAGGGGTTTTCAAATTCTTTGTGGACACCTGGGTATCCCTCCTTCTGTAGATGTCTTCCTGCATTTCTTTGAGGTGAAGAAGCAGGGGCAGAGCTTCTGGGTAAGCTTTTCCGGGATCGCGGGCAGGATCCTCCTCTCCCTCTTCCAAAATTCTTACAAGAACTGGAAAGGGAAGTTCTTCAGGGTGTGCAGCGCTAAGCACGATCCCACAGCTTTGGATGGCTTCCCCCTTTACTGGACGGAGCGCCCTAAACTGCTCAGGGCCAAAACCCTGGAGGAGCTATCTCCCGCCGATAGGGAGGTAAGCAAAGCCTTGGCCGGGTTGGGGATCCTTTTTCATACCTTGAAGCTGGTCGCTAGCGAGTACAATGCTCACGCCCTGACTACCTACTTTGGTAAGGGGCTCTCCCCTCATCTTTCTTGTTGTGAACAGCCTGCTATCGAACGTTCGTTCCCCCAGACTATTATGCTCGTTTTATATTGTGCCATGTTACTTGCATTTCACGTCTCCATGTGTGTTGTAATTTTGCATAGCTGCTTTGGTCCTAATTCTTGCTGTTTGGTCTGTCTTGATGTAGGATCGGTGATGGGCGCTTCTAAGAGAATGATGTTGGCGAAAGCAATGAAGGAGGCACGTGCCGCCAAGGCGGGCGCCTCCTCCACCCCTGCTGCCGGTCCGGTTCCCCCACCGACTCTGTCACCGCCTCCTCCGATCACCGCTGAGGCTCCCCTTAGTTCACCTCCGTCATCTCCGCACAGCCTCGCAGCACTTCAGATTCCCCGCTCTCCTCTACCCATCGCCGCTGTTCCTCTAGTCGCGGCCTCGTCGCCGGCTCCAACCCCCCTTGACAAAGGGAAACGGGTTTTGGAGATTCTATCAGATGATGAGGACTCAGAAGGCGTGGCACCCTTCAGAAGAAGAAAATCTGCGCGGGTTCCTCTTTTGGTAGAGGCGTCGCCCCAGGGAGGGAACCCCTTCATGAAGAACCCCCCAAGTGCGACCTCACTCCCTCCCATGACACTCCAAGAGGAAGGGGGCGAAGGCGCCGAATCTGCCCCGCCTCCGCCGCCGGCAGAAGCTGTTGCTTCCCCTGCTCCCGTCGCTGCCGCCCTCGATTTCATCGCCATCCCTCCTCCGATTATGCATCTAATGAGGGGCTTCAGTGGCGGGACTCTGCCAGAGGGCACCGACAGGAAGGAAGGCATGCCTTTCTACTTGGGGGCCTTCTTGGCGGTGGCCCTTGAATGGCGCGCCCAGGCCAGAAACGCGGTCATGCAAGCTCAAACTCTCCAGGCCTTGGAAACAAAGGCGACTACTCTGGAGGAGGAAATGAGGACCCTGGGGCGCCAGAACGAAACCTACCAAACCTCTCTGAAGCAAGCGCAAGAGTCAAAAGCAGAAACTGAGAGGCAACTGGCAGAGGCATTGGAGCTCCAGGCTGGCTTTTATACTCGTGAAGTCGCCCTCCAAGTCCAGGTAACGGGCCTTCAGGAATTGCTCAAAGCTAATGCAGAAATTCAAAAGGACCTGGAGGACCGTTGCCGTGAGCAGGCTGACAAGACGGAGCGGATGGAGGGGGAAATGGCCACCTAGGCCAAAGCTATGAACCTTCTTCGGGCTGACTACGACAAACTACAGGTCGAGGTCAGTCGGCTTCGCGTGGAGAAAGAGGCTCTGGAGAAGCAGGTGACCTCTGGGGATGTCGTCGTTGAGGAGCTAGAGAAGGAGAAAAGTCCCTTATCCAGGAGATGGCGGGTACTTTCGAGGAGGGGTTCCAAGAGGCTCTGACCCAGGCGTCCTGCGAGAACCCTGGCATCAATATTTCGAACTGCGACCCCATGCACCATGTCGTCGACGGGAAGGTCGTGCCCATGGACTTGGATGACTGAACCGCTGTCTCTCACCCGCCACCTTCACCTTCAAGCTTAATTCCTTTATTCTTTACGCTTGCTTTTAACTCTCTCTGTTTAAACTTGTAATTCTTTGAACCATCCGTACTCTTGTTACCAATTTGGGTGTTCGTATGATTGCTTTTATGTCTTTGCCATATACGATTATGCTTGTGCGATCTTATTCTCATCTTTTGCCTTCTTATGCTTCGGTTGTTTTGTTTGCATTATACTCGCTTCTTTCGCTTCGTTGGGCACCTTCGTATGACTGGGAAAGGTCGTGTGCCAACCCTCACGCCCATGGAGAGGCTCACCTAGTGACGCCGTATCGTCCACGGGGTGTCTCGAACACCGAAACGGTTCTCTCCTTGATCCTTGGCCCCGGCGCCCACGCCTAGGGAGAGGCCTGCTATAGCAGCGCCGTATCGTCCCCGGGTGTCTAAAACGTCGAGTGCTTTGGGGGGGGGTCGTTCCCTCTATGGTCTTTCCTTCCCATAGGTATCGGGGAACACCCTGCCAGCAATTCGCTGGCGTTTGGCGATCTTATCTCCCTCCACAGTCTTTCCTACCCGTGGGTATCGGGGAGATAACGCCAGCAACTAACTCTGCCTCCTTCAATTTCGTCTCCCTCCACAGTCTTTCCTACCTGTGGGTATCGGGGAGGCGACCCTGCTGATATTTGGGTTGGCGACGCCCGCGACGTCTCATGCTGGCATCGTCCTTTATGATTCTAGGCGACGCCTCAGGCGTCTCATGTTAGTGTCGCCTTGGGCGTCGTCTCCAACTTGACATTGACTTTGACCTTGGGCTTGGTCGGTGCCTGGGGGCAGCGAAGAGCTCAAGGCCCTTCCCGTATCTTCCACGAGGCGCTTTCTGTATAGCTGATGAGACGTTCAGTCATTCAACTTGATCCACGTGGCGCTTTCTGTATGGCTGATGGGACGTTCAGTCATTCAACTTGATCCACGTGGCGCTTTCTGTATGGCTGATGGGACATCCAGTCATTCGATTTTGATCCTGACTCCTACTGTGCCCCTAATCCCCTTTCGACGGCGCATCGTACCATCAGGTATTCTGTTGATACGACGTGTTCTGAGTTTAACCAGGGGTGCCAGGGCCACCCTCCCATCTGCTGCCACGTGGATCGATCGTGCGGTGCATCCATTCGCGTCGTTTGGCGCTCTAACTGCTTTATTTAACTCTTCAAACTCTGAAACTATCCTCATCATTTTCACACTCTTCATAACCTACTTACGTTCTCTCTTCTTGCACCCTTCCTTCTTGCACCCTTTCTTTTCTCACGAAGGGTTGTTCCAGCATTCGCTCCCCTCACTCGACTCTTGCATTTCCGGCAGCCCCTACACCCTTGACAATCCCTAATCTTGTTAAAGAATGTCTTCTCATGCTGCTTCGTCCAGGGTCAGTCCCAAGGACTTATACCCTTGGGCCTCGAGTGAACTTCTTGATGAGTGTTCATGCTTACTCGCTACCAGGGCCATAAGGGAGTACAAAGGGGATTCGTGTTCTTATGACCACCGGGCCTTCGCGAGGAGGCATGACGACGACATCGCTGTGCTCCCTTGCACTATAGGGGAGCCAGTATGTGGAGATGAACGGGCCAACGAAGGGGTCCCTTTCTTTTACTTTTACCAGGTGGTGTTCAAGACCATCGGAGTGCGCCTACCCTTCTCCTGGTTTGAGAAGGAACTGCTGTCGGAGATCAACGTTGCTCCGGCCCAGTTATACCCCAACAGCTGGGCCTTTGTCAAAGCCTTCGACATTCTCTTCGGGTTTCTGGGTTGTGCACCCTCGGTTGACCTCTTTCTTCACTTCTTTGAGGTGAAGAGGCAGAGACACAACCTGATGGCATTTCATGTGTTCTTCTTGAATCAAAGTAGTGAAAAATGGGGCGGAAGCAATGGGTGAGTGAACAAAGCCCTCCTAGGAGTTGTGATGGCTTTGAAGGTGCATGATGAGTAGGGATTAGAGAGGTTCGGCCAGCTCTATGAAGAAAGGTGAAGGGAGTGAAGTTTATAGCCTAGATTTCTAGGAGAAGTAAAGCTAGTGCACAAAATGGGCAGCATAACAATACTCAAATAAACTTTTCAAATACAAAGAGATAGCCTTCCTATTTATAGGCTATTTGGGCTTAAATGTTAAGCTACATTTCTAAGGAAAAGAAAACCAAAATTAAATCTAAATTCTAAGCCATGTGCCATGCAATGACCGGCCACACAACCCTAGGTTCTAGGGTTTCCTTTACAAAGTTCTTTCTACACTACCTATCTTACTAAGTACCCCTAATGGGCCTTTTATGCAACAAAGCCTTTTCTCTCCCAAACCGTAGCTTTGGCCCTTGTGTGTGTGAAGCTAGACGGTCTAGGACTCTTCATAGATGCTCCTCATGTAGCCTTGGCCTAGACGCTCCTCATCATGGCTAGACGCTCCCTTTGTGAGGCTAGACGCTCCTTGTGAGGCTAGACGCTCCTTGTGAGGCTAGACGCTCCTTTTGGAAGGCTAGACGCTTCTTTGTGAAGGCTAGACGGTCTTGGTCTTGGAAGCTTGGCTTTCATAGTGTGGTGAGCTTGGGCCTTCCTCCATCACAACCTCTGGGTAACTCTCAGTAATGACCCTGGGAGAGTTCTCTTCACACCCTTCCAAAGCTCGTTCTCCGGGTGGAAAGGCCGGTTCTTCAAGATCTGCCGTACTGACCTGGTTCCCGACGCTCTGGATGGGTTTCCGCTGTACTGGGTGAGAGAGACGAGGGCCCTCAAAACCAAACCCTTCAAGAAGCTGGCTCCAAGTGATCAAATAGCTTGCCGGATTCTTGCTGAGGCGGGAGGTTTTGACTCTGCCACTTTGATCAGCCTGGAGTTCAACGCTGGGACTCTCGAAAAGTACATATGTAAGAGTTGCTGCCCTAGAAACTCCGGCCTTTGTTGTTTTCTGTACGTGCATGTCTTGCCTCATGGGATCTCTGACACATTTATCTCTCTTGGTGCAGGTTCGAAAATAAACCAAGAAAGGAGGACACGACTTACTCGAGCTCTGCGGGCTGGGAAAGGGGCTTCGGCTTCCTCTAGTGCTGATTCTGATGACCACTGAAAAGTAGCTCTTTTGTGACTTGCATGAGCTGTAATATTCGCCCCATTTGGGCTACTTCGATTGTATTGGACATTGTTTGTAACACCAACCTTTTTTATATCAATTGATTTTTGCAACGTCACTTTACTCTGCATATATTTCGCATATTGTGCGCTTTCCTTCGCCCTGCTCATCAACGACGCCCGCCTCCATCCAGGCGACGCCTTCTTTCCTGGTGACGCCTAGACCTAGGCGGCGCCTTCTTTCTTGGCGACGCCTTCTCTCTTGGCGACGCCTTCTCACGGCGACGCCTTTCCTTACTTCAAACGGAGAAAAATACAGGCTAAGAACCAAGGCACTTCTTTTTCTCAAATTGGTTTTACCTTTATTAGGGTGACCTCATTAAAAAACCCCCGAGAGGGAAAAAGAGCATCCCCTTCAACTAAACTGTTACATAACTGGTTACATAAGTCAATTGAAATAAAATTTTAAGTTGGTTGCATTCCAACTACGCGGAATAGGGCCTCCATCCAAAGTCTCCAGGTTGTACGAACCGTTGCCCTTAGACTCAGTAACTCTGAAGGGTCCGGTCCACTTGGGAGACAGCTTATTCTCCAACTCGTATGGGTGAGCATTCCTCATCACTAGGTCGCCAACCTGAAACTGTCGCGGCTTTACCTTAGAGTTATATTGCCGCTCTACTCTTCTCTTCGTCGCTTTAGCTTTTATTCTAGCTTCTTCCCTGGCCTCGTCTAGCAGATCCAGGTTTACCCGTCTCTCTTCATTGGATTCCTCCGCCACAAAGTTTTGAAAACGTGGCGAGCTCTCATGTATTTCTACCGGGATCATCGCGTCCAACCCGTAAACTAAACTGAAAGGCGTCTCCATAGTAGAGGATTGGGGCATGGTGTGATAGGCCCATACGATCCTTGGTACCTCTTCCGCCCACGCCCCTTTGGCTTTCTCTATCCTTCTTTTTAACCCTCTCAACATAAATCTGTTTGCCGATTCTACCTGTCCATTAGTCTGGGGGTGCTCAACTGATGCAAACACCTGTTTAATGCCTACCTCAGCACATAGGTTTCTCAACTGTTGACTGGCGAACTGGGTTCCGTTGTCGGATATCAACCGCCTAGGTACGCCAAAACGGCACACAATGCTCTTCCACACAAAATGTTGTACTTTGTTCGTTGTGATTTGTGCCACGGGCTCTGCCTCTATCCATTTGGTGAAGTATTCGATGGCAACGATCAAATACTTCATCTGCCTGATCGCCAATGGGAAGGGGCCCAGGATGTCGATTCCCCATGTATGGAAAGGCCACGGGCTGTATATGGATCGCAACTCTTCTGGCGGCACCTTGTGCCAGTCGGCGTGCTTTTGGCATTGCCTACACCGCTGGGCATTGCCTACGCCGCCATCTGTGGGTCCTTCGCCTGGAACTCACTCAACACCTGCCCCGTAATCAGCTGGGAGTCGCTCTTCACCAGGAGGTTCCGAGCGTCCATCTCCTTGGCCAGGAGCATTCCTGCTATCAGGGCTTCATATTCTGCCTGATTGTTACTTGCCTTGAAGGCGAAGCGCAGGGCCTGCTCGATCAATATGCCGTCGGGTCCCTCCAAGACTATTCCTGCACCGCTCCCTTGTTGGTTGGAAGAGCCATCAACCGAGAGCAGCCATTGCGAACTCATCTCCACCTCTTGCTCACCTCCGGGCGACAGTTCTGCTATAAAATCTGCGTACACCTGACCTTTGATGGGTCCTCTAGGCTCGTACTGGATGTCGAATTCTGACAGTTCCACCGCCCAGCGCACCATTCTTCCTGCCACATCAGGTTTCTGCAGCACTTTCTGTATAGGGAGGTTGGTCATCACCACCACCGTAAAGCTGTGGAAATAATGACGGAGCCTCCTAGCAGAGAACACTACCGCCAGCGCCGCCTTCTCTAGCGCTTGGTACCTCGTCTCAGCTCCCTGTAAGGCCTTGCTTACGAAATAGATGGGTTTCTGACTCTGGTCCTGCTCTTGGACCAACACGAAACTGATGGCCCGCTTCGTTACAGTAAATTATAACCGGAGGGGCACGCCCGCTACCGGCTTGCAGAGGACCGGCGGCGTCGCCAGGTACTCCTTCAGCTTAATGAAAGCCGCTTCGCATTCATCAGTCCATGCAAAACGACTGTTTCTCTTGAGGCACTGGAAATACGGGTGCCCCTTCTCTCCTCCGGCGGAAACAAAACTCGAGAGCGCCGCCATCCGCCCTGTCAGCTGTTGCACCTCCTTTACCGACGTCGGGCTCCGCATGGCGATAATAGACGCACATTTGTCGGGGTTCGCCTCTATCCCCCTCTCGGTGAGCATAAAACCCAAGAACTTACCGGCCTCTACCCCGAAAACACACTTCTCGGGGTTTAACTTGAGGTAGTACTTGGATATTGTGACGAACAACTCCTCCAGGCCCGCCATGTGCTGTGCCCTATTCTGCGACGCCACCACTATGTCGTCTACATAGGCATACACATTCCTCCTGAGCATTGGCGCCAGAACCTTGTCCATTAACCTTTGGTATGTGGCGCCCGCATTTTTCAGCCCGAAGGGCATCACCTTATAGCAGTAACTGCATGTCTCAGTCATGAATGCAGTCTTGCTCTCGTCTCTTGGGTGCATCTTGATTTGGTTGTACCCTGAAAAGGCGTCCAGGAAACTCAGCACCTTGCTGCCGGACGCATTGTCTACCAAGGCGTCGATGCTGGGCAGCGGATACGAGTCCTTTGGCCATGCCTTGTTCGGGTCCGTGAAGTCAACACACATCCTCCACTTTCCGTTCGCCTTTTTCACCAAGACGACGTTGGCGAGCCACTCAGGGTATTGAATCTCCCTGATGTGACCAGCACTCAGCAGCTTCTGCGTTTCGTCGCTCACCACCTGCTGTCGTTCCACATTGAATTTTCTCCTCCTCTGACGCACGGGGCGTACCATGGCGTCCATGCTGAGGTGGTGAAACAGGAAATCGGGATCAATGCCTGGCATATCCGAGGCGGACCACGCGAAGGCATCCAGGTGGCAGGAAATCACTTCCGCCACCCCTTCCTGTTCTGCCAGGCTCAGCGAACTTCCTAACTTGAAAGTCTTGCTGCCAATCTCCCTTTCTACGGCGTTAGCCGCGGGCTTTTCCCTGTTATCATCTTCAACGGGCGCCGCCTCTTCTACGGGCGCCGCGTCGTCAGGGCCTTCCTCCATAGGCGCATTTACTTCGGGCATCGCCCTCTCCACTATGGCCTCTTCAGGCGTCACCCCAGCGGGCGTCGCCTCAATCATCGTCGTGTCCGCGATCGGCGGATGTTCATACACCATGAACACGCCTCTCTTCGTTTTCAGGCTGTTTTCATAGCATTTCCTTGCCTCCTCCTGGACTGACCTGATGACTATCACCTGGCCATTGAGGTCCGGCAGCTTCATCTTCATGTGACGTGTGGAGGACACCTCGTTCAGAAGGTTTAACGCCGGTCTGCCCAGCAAAATATTGTAGGCAGAGTTGGCGTTCACGACAAGGTACCGGATGCTTTCAGTACGGGAGGCCTCTCCGTCTGTAAACGTAGTCCTCAACTCCAGGTAACCCTGGACTTCCACCTGGTTATCCCCGAACCCATACAGGCATCCCGTATAGGGACTCAACAGATCGGGGGACAACCGTAACTTATTAAAGGTCGACAGAAACATGACGTCTGCCGAACTTCCTTGGTCGACAAGCACTCTGTGCACCTTCCTTCCGGCTGTGACGACTGAGATGACAACGGGGTCGTTGTCGTGGGGTACCACATCCCGGAGGTCTCTTCTTGTGAACACGATATCCGACTCCCATGGCTCCCCCGAGAGCCTCTCTTCGATTGAAGTTACCCCCCTCGCGTATTTCTTTCGCTGGGAGGCGGTGGGTCCGCCGCCGGAAAAACCTCCAGCAATAGTGTGGACCTCGCCAAGCACAGGCATCTCGTGTGCTGGTTCTTCTGCCGGCGGCGGCAAGGTGGCGGTCGTGGCGGGCTCCGCGACATAGTCCTTCAAGAACCCAGTTCTTACCAGCTCATCTAGCTGGTAGCCCAACGACAGCCAATTATCAATGTGGTGCCCGAAAGCCTCGTGGAATTCGCACCAAGAGTCTTTACGAGGCCCTAACACCTTGTCGGTCTTCGCCGGTCGCCTCAGCCTCTCAGCTATGTTAGGCATGGCGATCAAATCCTTCAACTCAACCATGAAGTTGTACCTCGCCGGTCTCGCTCTTTCTCTGGCGGGGCGATCGCCTCCTGCTGGACCCCGGGGCTAGGGCTTTCTGGCCTCGTAGGGGCGTCTCGCCTCGGGCTTCTTTCTTCCCGTCGTGGTCTCATTGACCCTGACAGGTTGAGCTCGCGCCGGTCCCCTCGGGCGTGAGGGCACGGTGCTGGTGCGCTTCACACACACCTCCCCTTCAGAAGCAATATGTTCTACCGCCCTACGCCGTAGTTCAGCGAAAGTCCTAGGGCGGTTGCGGATGATGGATTCTCCAAAAGGACCGGGGCATACGCCTTTCACAAATGCGTACACGATCATAGGCTCCTCTGTTGTACCAACCTTCACGACCTGGGCCCCAAAGCGATTGATATACTCCTTCAGGGTCTCCCCTTGATACTGCTTCACATCAAACAGATCGTAAGAGACCGGCGGCGGGGCCTTGTTTGCTAAGTATTGTTCCCTGAACAATCGTGACAATTGGCGGAAAGATGTGATATGACCCTCTGGGAGGCTAATGAACCAGTCCATAGCCATCCCGGTCAAGGTGCTCATGAAGAGCTTGCACTTGGCAGCATCAGAACCGCTTATCAGGACCATCTGTGTGTGAAATGCTGCAAGGTGCGTCTCTGGGTCCTCCATCCCGGTGAAGATCACCTTGGGTCCCGCGAACGTGTTCGGGATCGCTGCGTCTAGGATCTCCTGCGAGAAAGGAGTGGAAAACTCCCTTGGTGGGGAATGGTTCTCCATTTTGTCATGTCCAGGCCGCCTCCGATCATTTCTCAGGCCCTGGCGCAACTCCTCATTCACACGGTGGAGCTCTTCGTTCCGCTCATGCGAGGCGTCAAGGTCTGCCTGCATGCGTTCCTGTTCCATTTTCGAATCCGCCATGTCCTGCTGCAGCCCCCTCATTATCTCCAGGACCTGTTGCATGGATAGTTCTGCTGGGGTTGCGCGTGCTGTGCTTCGTCTGGTGGGGGCCATCATCACTCCAACCTCCTCCAACGTTACTGCGACTTCGTAGATTTTCTCGAACTTGTGATGGGACTGATGTTTTATATCTGCCCCACAGTGGGCGCCAAATGTTCCGTCTGGTTGACCGGGACGTCTTCGTGCGCGACCTCAACCGTCAGCTAGGGACTCTTTCCCACTGATTGCCTGTGGATTCCTGCAAAAAAGAGGACAGAGAGGCGCCCTAGCGGCCGTTTGCACTCCGACGCTCAAGTCAGCCAGCAAGAAACACCAAAACTGGGCACCTCCGTATCTGAGCACCGCGTATGACACTCTGAAGGTGGTAAAAGATAACTGTGTATTGTCTGTGTGTGTTCTTTCTCTCAAGCAAAAATATTCCCCAGTCCCTTGTTCGTAACCTTGAAGCACGAGCAAGCAACTAGAGAGTTCTCGTAAATTTGCCAAAAGTTCGAACCCTCTTTCCAACATTCTCCGCGCTATTTAAACTACCCAAGCATTTAAAGCGTCTTAAAGCGCCTATAATTACAAATGTAACGCACTCAATCAGCGTATTTAATTAGAAAACGTAGCGCATTTAAGACGTTGAAATGCTTGGGAGCCATTATAACACCTGAATGCTCGAAAGGGAAACTGTATTGAATGACTTTAATTACCTGGCACCTGACTAAAGGGCGTTTCTATTCTGGCATGGCTGTCGTACACGTGGAGGGCCTCACGACGCCGTGAGCCCATCTGGGGGCGTTTCTGCCCACCTGGGGACGTTTCTGCATGTGAGTCCTCCTGCTTGGGAGTGCTACTGCGCTAGGGGTGACTTTTTGGGTGCCAACTCATGCCCCCAATTATCTAGTCACTTACTTTGAGAGCGTATCTGCCTACCTCTTGTACCCTGCACCCGGTTGCCCTGGGCGTGACTTTCCTCTTGAGTCGTATCTGTCCCACAGGCGTCTCTGGGGAGGCAGGAGCACTTCACGAGTCGGGCTGCCCTACACTGGTACTATTACTATGGCCTTGAAGCCACCTTTTCCTTTTCTTTATCACTGCCCCGGGTTATCGGGACCTGAGGCCTCCCCACGGCGTCGCTCCCTCCATGGTCTTTCCTACCCATGGGTATCGGGGAACCACACCGTGATTGCCTTGCTTTAGCACTGTTTGATCTGGCGACGCCCTGGTTGGGCGACGCCATCACCTAGGCGACGCCTTGTCCTGGCGACGCTTCCTCTTGGCGATGCTGGCACTTGGAGTTTCTCCACCTAGGCGACGCCTTGTCCTGGCGACACCTGCTTAAGGTTTCCAAGGGGTACAAGTACGGGGACTAGCGATATGCTTGTCACGCAGCAGTGGAGGATGAGCTTATCAGATGATCATTCCCTAGAGGTCGGGCAAGGGAACAATTTCCCAGACACATGCATGGTATGCAAGTGAAGCAGATCGTGATAGCGGCAGGCGAGACCACGGAGAAGGTGTGCAGGTTGACACCCCGTACTCACCACTTAAGGGGTCACGCTCCAAGGTGAGCTTTGCACCAAGTTACTCCTTGTATGGGTAACTTGGTCGAATGGCTTGAAAAGTAGAGGTGACGCTCAAGTGAAGGGAGCTCCAGATGGTGACACGTGTACAGCTGGATGCGAGCCACGTGTACAGCTGGATGCGAGCCACGTGTCCAGAGGTGTAACCGTCAGGAGAGAGAAAGTGCTCAGGTATATAAGGAACACTTAACATACTTTTGAGGTACGTTTTCAGAACACTTTCTAGTACGCTGAGATTCACTGCGCACGGTTCCTTGAGTTGAGATATTTTCTCTGAGTTTTTGGTGATTCCGTCACTGACTTGAGCGTCGGAGCGCGATCGGCCGCAGCGGCGCCACTTTGTTTTCTTCAGGTTCTTGCGAGGAATTCGAACGTGAGGAACAAAGGCTGACGTGCTGCGAAGCTGATCAAGAGGAGAGACCTTTGACGTGGCAAGACTCTTGCACTCAGGTCAACCGGCAGGATCAGTTTCATAACCTTAAATGCACTTTAAGACGCTTTAAATGCTAGAGTAGTTTAAATAGAACCTTGGATGTGGGAAACAGGGTTCGAACTTTTGGCAGACTTTCCGAGAATACACTCTAGTTGCTTCCTCGAGTCTTGAGGCTACGCACAAGCGACTAGAGAGAGGTTGTTTGCCAGAGGGACAAAAGATACACAACCACCAGTTCTTTCGACCACCTTCAGAGTGCCATTCACGGTGCTCCGATACGGAGGTGTAGAGTATTTGGTGTTTCTCGCTAGCTGACTTGAGCGTCGGAGTGCAAACGGCCGCTAGGGCGCCCTTTTGTCCTTCTTTGCAGGTATCCACAGGTAGCCAGAGGGAAGGTGTCCCTAGCTGACGGGCAAGGTTGCGCACAAAGACGTCCCTAGCGGCCGTTTGCACTCCGACGCTCAATTCAGCTAGCAAGAAACACCAAAACTCTCCACCTCCATATCGGAACACCGTGGATGGTGCTCTGAAGGTGGTAAAAAGAACTGTGTATTGTGTATCTTTTCTCCCTCTGGCAAACAACCTTGCTCTAGTCCCTTGTGCGTAGCCTTAAGACTCGAGCAAACAACTAGAGTGTATTCTGGGAAAGTTTGCCAAAAGTTCGAACCCCGTTTCCAACATCCCCGGTTCTATTTAAATGCCTCTAGCATTTAAAGCGTCTTAAAGCGCATTTAAGGTAACGTTCAGCGCCTTTAAGACGTTTAAACCGCCTGAAGCATTTAAAGTACCTTAAAATGCTCGGAACGTAAACTTTAATTACCTTTAAATAGCTTTAATTACCTTATACCTGACAAATGGATGTTTCTGTTCTGACTTGGCTGTCATTACAAGTGGTGGGCCTCACAGCACCGTGACCCAACTTGGGGGTATTTCGTCGCGTGAGTCCTCCTTCCTTGGAGTGCATCCGGCGCAAGGGGTGACTTTTTGGGTGCGAACTCATGCCCCCAAACCTCTAGTCACTCGCTTTGAGAGCGTATCTACCTTCCTCTTGTACCCTGCACCTGGTTACCCCTGGGCGTGACCCTCTCATGAGTCGTATCTATCCCAAGGGCCTCTCTGGGCGACATGGGCACTTCACGAGTCAGATTGCTCTCCACTGGCGCTAGTACTATGGCCTTGAAGCCACCTTTCTCTTTACTTTCTCATTGTTTCTGCGAAGCCTCCATGGCGTCACTCCCTCCATGGTCTTTCCTACCCATGGGTATCGGGGAGTGACATTACCGGTGGCTTGTTTGGCGACGCCGTATCTTGGCGGCACCTTGTCTAGGCAACGCCTTATCTCGGCGACGCCATGTTAAGGCGACGCCCTTCTTTGGCGACGCCTTGTGTAATTATTTTGTTGACCACCACATGTTGAACTTGGCCCCGACGCTGACTTTGACTTTGGTCAACGCCCGGGGGCAGGACGGTACACAAGCCCCCCAGTCCTGAGCTGATTACTTGTTTTCAGCGAAAAGACTAAGGCTTTGCCCCCATCGTACACGTGGCACCCTAGTGACGTGTCATTCTCTAGTCAGCTGACGTGACATCCTTCGTACCGCTGATGTGACACTCTCCATACTGCTAATGTGACCTTCTCTGTATTGAAGATGTAACATTCTCTGAGCGGGAAAAATGACGCTTTGAGATACACTCTCAATCTGTTGACACGTGGCCTAATCACACGATCACGGTTTGGCGCCTCTTGCGCTTCAAGTTGATACTTAATCCCTCGACACGTGGCTCAATCGCACGGTCCCAAATTAGCGCCTCTTGGGTTCCAAGTGTAACGTTTAAGACTTCGAAATACCGCGCCTCAAACACTGTTCTATTCACTCTTTCGCATTGTCCGCTACTGTTCATCTCTCTTTCTCTGAAGTTCTAGCGATCGCTGCTCCCTCTGCGCTTCCTTAACAACCACCGGCCCACACGTTCAAAGGTATGATTTTTCTACCTCCATGGCTCTTTCTCTTGATTTATGTTCTCCGATATAACTGCCTGGGAACGTCTGTGCTTCTGTATTCCTACATTTCTTTCTCTCATCGTGCTTCTACGCTCTCTTCTCCCTCCTTCTGGGTTTCTTCGCGTGGGTGGCGTTTTCTAGGGTTTCTCTTCCCCTTTCTGCCTTGGCCTTGCTTGTTAAAATCCTTTTCCTTTCATCTTTCTTCATCTATTTAATCGCATCATGGTGCGTTCAAAAACGAAGTTCAGTCCTTCCCCCAAGATCAACTACAAGGCCCTCTATAAATGGGCCTCTGACGATCTCTTAAACGAATGCACCACCTTGACAACCATTGAGGATGTGGAGAACCATCGGGGTGACCCTCATTTATACAACTTCAACGCCTTCTGTCGCACCCACGATGCCCACATCTCCGTCCGCTATGACACACCCGGGGAACCCGTTTGTGTGGATGATAAGCCCAGGGGTGGGGCACCCTTTTTCTTCATGTACCAAACAGTATTCAAGCGCGTTGGTGTGCGCCTTCCATTTACACCCTTCGAGAGGGAACTCCTCACGAAGATCAACACGGCCCCCACCCAGCTACACCCTAATAGCTGGGCCTTCGTCAGGGCCTTTCAAATTCTCTGCGGATATCTGGGCGTTCCCCCTTCTGTGGATGTCTTTCTTCATTTCTTCGAGGTGAAGAAACAAGGGAAAAGCCTATGGGTGAGCTTTTCCGGGATCACCGACAGGATCATCCTCTCCCTCTTCCAGAACTCATACAAAGGCTGGAAAGGGAAATTCTTTAGGGTGTGCTGCGCCAAACAGGACCCCACAGCCTTGAATGGCTTTCCCCTATACTGGATAGAGTACCCCAAGCTGCTTAAGCCTAAGACCCTGGATGAGCTATCCTCCGCTGATAGGGGGGTATGTGAGGCCTTGGCTGGCCCGAAGATCGTTTTTGTCACGCTGAAGCTCATAGCGTGTGAGTACAACGCGCACACCCTGTCCACCTATTTTGGTAGGGAGGCTCGTTCCTTGTTGCTTTTTTGTTCTTCCTTTCTTATCTGTGCTTTATTGCATCATGCTTATACTGTTGGCCTTCTCCACATGTTTCCCTCGTTGCTAAGTGTTCATTTGTACTCTTTATATTTCATTTACCTGCGTGCCTTGTGGATCTGTATAACTGCGTTGGTGGTGGGATTGGCATTCTGTGCTTTGTGTGTAACTGACGTCTTGTGCTTGGCTTAGGGTGGCTTTAACTTCTGTTCTTTGGTTTGACTGAATGCAGGATCAGTGATGGATTCATCTAGGAGGATGGTCCTGGCGAAAGCATTAATGGCTCGTGCCCCCAAGGCTGGCGCCTCCACCACCCCCACTGCTGACCCAAACCTCCCACTATCCTTGCCCTCACCAACACCAACCACCACCGAAACTCCACTAGGCCCATCTTTACCACCTCCACATAGCCCCCAAACACTCCAAACACCTAATTCACCTCCATTCATCGCCGCAGTCCCACTGGTTGTGGCCTCATCACCTGCTCCAGCCCCCCTTGACAAAGGGACGAGGGTGCTGGAGGTCCTCTCCGATGACGAACACTCCGGCAATGGGGTAGTCTTCAAGAGGAGAAGGGATGCTAGGGTTCCCATCCTACCAGCAGCATCCCCACAGGGAGGGGAGTCCTTCAGGGACAATCCCCCTAGCGCCACCTCTCCCCAACCCACAATAGTCCAAGAGGAAAAAGACGATGGGGCCGAGTCTAATCCACCTCCACCACCAGTAGAGGTCTCTGCTGTTCCTGCCCCCGTTCCTGCTGCCCCAGAGCTTATTGCCATTCCTCCTCCAATCATGCATCTGATGAGGGGCTTCAACGGAGGGTTGATGCCAGAAGGCTCCGACAGGAGAGAAGGAATGCTCTATTATTTGGGAGCCTTCTTGGCCGTGGCCCTTGATTGGCGCGCCCAAGCTAAAAATGCTGCTTCAAATACACAAGCCCTCCAGGTCCTGAAAGAAGAAGTGGTCGTTGTGAAGGAGGAGAAGGAACCTTTGGGACGTCAAAATGAGGCCTATCAAGCCTCTCTGAAGTTGGCCCAAGAGGCCAAAGAGGAGGCTGACAGGCAACTGGATGAGGCGATGGAAATCCAGGCTGATTTCTACGTCCGGGAGGTGTCTCTCCAAGTTCAAGTAACGGATATCCAAGACATGGCCGAGGCTTCCGAAGAGCTTCAAAAGGACTTGGAGGATCAGTGCTATGGGCAGGCGGAGAGACTGGAGTGGATGGAGGAGGAAATGGCTACCAAGGTCAAGGCATTGGGCCTTCTCCAGGTTGACCATGACAAGCTGCAAACTGAGGTCAACAGGCTCCAAGTTGAGAAGGAGGCTCTGGAGAAGCAGGTGGCCTCCGGGGACTCTACCATCGAGGAGTTGGAGAAGGTCAGGAAGGAACTCATCGATGACATGGCCAACACCTTCGAGGAGGGATTCAAGGAGGCTTTATACCCCGAAAAAGTGTCCAAGAAACTTAGCATTCCGCAGCCTGAGGCATTATCCACCAGGGCGTCGATGCTGGGTAATGGATACGAGACCTTGGGGCATGCCTTGTTCAGGTCCGTGAAGTCTACACACATCCTCCACTTCCCATTTGCTTTTTTCACTAGGACGACGTTGGCCAGCCATTCGGGGTATTGGATTTCCCGTATGTGTCCGGCGCTCAACAGCTTGTGCGTCTCTTCCCTTATCACAAGCCGCCTTTCTTCATTGAACTTTCTCCTTCTTTGTCGCACGGGGTGGACTGTGGCATCCATGCTAAGGTGGTGGCACAGAAAATTAGGGTCGATGCCCGGCATGTCTGAGGCGGACCATGCAAAAGCATCTAAATGACGTGAAATCACCTCTGCCACCTCATCCTGTTCTTCTTGGCTCAACAAACGCCCCAGCTTGAACGCTATGCCGCCAATCTGCCTCTCCACCGCCTTGGCCGCGGCTGATCCCTGCTATCTTCCTTAAGGGGCGTCGCCCGGTAGTGTTTTCCAGGCGTCGCCTCTTCTACGGGCGATGTGTCGTCCTGCCTCTCCTCTGTGTGCGTGTCTGCTTCGGGCGTCGCCCTCACTGTTGGCGTGGCCTCGTTCAAGGGTTCTACCTCTACCTCCATCGCCGTGTCTGCACTTGGCAGACGAACACCATGAATACGCCCCTCTTCGTTTTCAGACTGTTCTCATAACATTTTCGCGCTTCTTCCTGATCTGACTTGATGACGATCACTGGGCCCCTGAGATCCGGCAACTTCATCTTCATGTGGCGCTTGGAGGCTACTGCGTTCATCCTGTTCAATGCCGGTCTGCCCAACAAGATGTTGTAGGCTGAGTTGGCGTTTATGACTAAGTACCTAATGTTTTCGGTACGTGAGGCCGCTCCATCCGAGAATGTCGTCCTCAATTCCAGGTAGCCTCGTACTTCCACCTGGTTGTCAGCGAACCCATATAAGCACCCTGTGTAGGGTCTCAAAAGGTCAGGAGACAACCGTAACTTGTTGAATGTCGACCAGAACATAACATCTGCGGAGCTTCCTTGGTCGACTAGAACCCTGTGCACCTTTCTGCCGGCCGTGACAACCGAAATGACCACGGGGTCATTGTCGTGCGGCACGACATCCTCTAGATCCGCCCTCTTGAACACGAGGTCTGACTCCCACGGGTTACCTGAGATTCTTTCTTCAATTGAATTGACCCCCCTCGCGTATTTCTTCCACTGGTGTTGGCAGGGTCGCGGTCGTGGCGGGCTCTGCGATGTAATCCTTCAGAAACCCGCTTCTCACCAACTCATCTAACTGGTATCCCAGTGACAGGCAGTTGTTGATGTGGTGACCGAAAGCTTCATGGAACTCACACCAAGAGTCCTTGCGAGGCCCTAACACCTTGTCGGTCTCCGCCGGTCGCCTCAACCTTTCAGCTATATTGGGCACGGCAATCAGATCCTTCAACTCCACCACAAAGTCGTACCTCGCTGGCCTGGCTCTTTCCCTGGCCGGGCGATTTCCTCCTGCTGGACCCCTGGGCTGGGGTTTTCTTGTCTCATAGGGGCGTCTCCCCTCTGGCTTCTTCCTCCCCGTCGTGGTCTCGTTGACCCTGACAGGTTGAGCCCGCGTCTGCGCTCTCGGGCGTGAGGGTACGATGTTGGTGCGCTTCTCACACACCTCTCCCTCAGAGGCAATATGCTCCACCGCGTGACGCCTTATTTCAGCAAAGGTCCTGGGGCAATTGCGAATGATGGATTCGCAAAAAGGTCCAGGACACACGCCCTTTCTGAATGCGTACACGATCATGGGCTTTTCCGTAGTGTCAACCTTTACTACTTGGGCCCCAAAATGGTTGATGTACTCCTTCATTGTCTATCCTTGATATTGTTTCACATCAAACAGGTCGTACGAAACTGGCGGCATGGCCCTGTTTGCTAAGTATTGCTCCCTCAACAACCGCGAAAGCTGCTGGAAGGAGGTGATATGGCAGTTTGGAAGGCTGATGAACCAATCCATGGCCATCCCCGTCAAGGTGCTCATAAAGAGCTTGCACCTCACGGCATCGGAGCCGCCTACTAGCACCATCTGCGTGTGGAATGCAGTGAGGTGCGCCTCAGGATCCTCCATTCTGGTGAAGATCACCTTGGGTCCCGCGAACGTGTTGGGGATCACTGCTTCCAGAATCTCCTGCGAGAAGGGTGTGGAAAACTCCCTTGGTGGGGTGAGACGCTCGGCCTCATCTTGGTCACGTTGCCCTTGGTTATCGCCCAAACCACGGCGCAACTCTTCATTGATACGATGGAGCTCATCGTTTCTCACGTGGGAAGCCGTGAGATCCGTCTACATACTGATACCCGGGGAGTATGATAGAAACCGAGTAGAGGATTCTCAAGCCCATGAAGCCCAAGCCCAACAAGGGGCCCAAGCCTAACGAATCACTAGGAGCATGGCAAGAGCTTTGGGACAAGAGTATCAAAAGATTACTCTTCTTATTTCTTTTATAGAGTAGGGGTGCGGATGTAATAAATAGGTGTGTAAGTAGTAAGGGATGCTAGGGGGAGTGTAGATAAATAATGTGAAAATTTGGATTTACATTCTTAAAAGTGTTACAAAAGCATAGAAAAAAGAATTACTCAAAAATTCCAAGTACACAAAAAATGATAAATAAAATACGGAAAGTGTACAATACTGTCGAAAAGAATACGGTAATTGGGCAGCAATTTTGAAAACTTTATTTCTCTCAATTGGCTTACTGTTTTTACCTCATTCCAGTGCCATTATTGAGTTAAGACATTGAAGTTTCTGTGGTTAATTTTTCACATTCCAGTTATGATGTGATTCCACTAGCTTAGAAGAGAAAGGTTCTTGACCTTCTTAGGAATCACCTTGAGTTGGACATTATAGAGGCACTTTTCTTAGAGTTGGATCATTGTTCTAAGACAAGAACTCACCAAAAACTAGTACCAAATCCCAAACTCATTTGGATGAACCAATTTTAGTCAAATTGAACCGAACAAAAGAGTAAGAAAAGCAAAGGAACAAGATGAATGGACTGAAATATAAAACTGCCGAACCAAAACTCATAAAAAAAACAGCAAGAACACCAAACCAAAACACAAGAACACAAGCTAACAAAAACAATAGAAAGAGAAGAAAGGAAGGAGAAGAGAGTGCTCATGAAGATGGAAGAATGTTGGATGATCTCGCCACTAGAAGTGTGGAGTGCTCCTAGATGAGAGTGATGCCGCCACTTGAGGACTCCAATGATCCATCAAGATAAGACTAGAGAAGAAGGTTCAAAGCTCTCCAAAGTTCACTCAAAATTTGAGTAGAGTTTTCTTAGATTAATTCCAATCTAAATTTTACAAAGGAAGCACCTCTATTTATAGCCTAAGGTTCTGAAAAAATAGGTGGGAAATTTCAAATAAACTCATTTGAAATTCCCACCAAAAACAAGTCACATGGGAGGTGTGACCTTTTTCTACTATGACACCTCCCAAAAACTACACCTACACCTATCTACTAATACACCCCCCTCCTAAAGCTCCTAACTAAAGCCTAAAAGATGCTAAAACAAAAGAGGTTTCTAATGTTTCCCTCTAAGCACCTTCAACTAAAGAAATTACAAAAAGAGAAAATAAATGTCCTCTAGCTCCCAAAGCTTTGAACATGCTTCTTGTAATCCTTTGAGGTGGACTTTGACCTCCATGGGCGTCCTCCATTTGTGCCTCCACCTCTTCTTGATCTTGTTGATTGGCCTCCATGTCCTCTTGAGCTTGATCTCCATCATACTCCCCGAGTTGGAGAGAATTCGACCACGAATTCTGGAGACCTACAAAAAAGGGAGTTAGATCGCTGACATTAAAAGTATGACTACCTAAGAATGTATCAGGCATATCTAACTCATAAGCATTGTCATTAATCCTCTTGAGGACTTGGAAAGGTCCATCCCCTCGAGGAATTAGTTTGGACTTCCTTTGAGTAGGAAAACGATCCTTCCTCAAGTGAAGCCAAACCCAATCGCCCTCATCAAACAACAATGCTTTTCTCCTTTTATTGGCAAGTTCAGCATACTTGCCAACCTTCTTCTCAATTCTCTTCTTGATGTCTTTATGCAAAGTTTTCACAAAAGAAGCCTTTTCATCCCCATCTTTGCACAAGACATCTCCAAGAAGGGGAATAGGAAGAAGATCAAGAGGTGTTAGGGGATTAAACCCATAGACCACCTCAAAAGGAGAATGGGAGGTGGTAGAATATACTACTCGGTTATATGCAAACTCAACATGGGGTAGTAAATTCTCCCACACTCTAGGATTCCCCGAAATAAAGCATCTCAATAGTTGTCCCAAAGTTCTATTCACCACCTCGGTTTGACCATCAGTTTGTGGGTGGCAAGTGGTAGAAAATAAAAGCTTAGTTCCAAGCTTGCCCCACAAGGTCTTCCAAAAGTGACTCAAGAACTTAGGATCTCTATCGGACACTATAGACCTAGGAATCCCATGCAAGCGAACCACTTCTTGAAAGAAGAGGTTTGCAATGTGGCATGCATCATGCACTTTGTGGCAAGGAATAAAGTGAGCCATCTTTGAAAAACGATCCACTACCACAAAAATGGAGTCCTTTCCCTTTGATGTCTTGGGTAAGCCTAAGATGAAATCCATAGATATATCTACCCAAGGCATTGAAGGGATAGGAAGAGGAGTATAAAGACCATGGGGATGCATTTTAGACTTAGCTTTGCGGCAAGCTATGCATTTATCACACAAACTATGAACATGTTTATGCATATGTGGCCAAAAGAAATGTTCGTGCAACACATCCAAAGTTTTAGCAACCCCAAAATGTCCCATTAAACCCCCCTCATGAGCTTCTCCAACAAGAGATAATCTAATAGAGCTTTGGGGAACACAAAGACGTTTTCCTTTAAAAAGAAAGCCATCTTGAATAAAAAAAAATTTGTGTCCTCCTTTAAGACATTCTTGATAGATGGGAGAAAAATCAAGGTCATCATGATAAAGTTCCTTAATGTGATCAAAACCAAGATATTGAGAGGTTAAAAGATTTAGCAAGGTGTATCTTCTAGAAAGAGCATCCGCCACAATATTTATTTTTCCTTGCTTGTGTTTGATCACATAAGGAAATTGCTCAATGAATTCCACCCACTTAGCATGCCTCTTGCTAAGTTTGTTTTGGCTTTTCAAATATTTAAGAGATTCATGATCACTATGTATCACAAACTCTTTGGGAAAAAGATAGTGTTGCCAAGTAAACAAAGCCCTAACAAGTGCATATAATTCCTTATCATAGGTGGATTAGTTGAGATGACTTCCCTTCAATTTCTCACTAAAATAGGCTATGGGGTGGCCCTCTTGAAGGAGAACAGCCCCAATACCTATGCTTGAAGCATCACACTCAATCTCAAATGTCTTAGTGAAATTAGGAAGGGCCAAGATGGGAGCATTAGTCAATTTTTCTTTCAAAGTATCAAAAGCATTTTGTTGTGCTTCTCCCCAATGAAAGACCACATCCTTTTTCACTATGTCATTGAGTGGTGCGGCAATGGTACCAAAGTTTGGGACAAATCTTCTATAGAAAGAAGCAAGCCCATGAAAACTTCGGACCTCATTCAAAGATTTCGGTGTAGGCCAATTTTGAATGGCCACCACCTTTGTTTTGTCCACATGGACCCCTTTACAACTCACAACAAACCCTAGGAATTCTATATGATCAAGAGCAAACATACATTTAGCAAGGTTAGCATACAAATGTTCCTTCCTAAGGGTTTCCAAAACTTGCCTAACATGCAACCTATGGTCATTCAAAGATAAGCTATAAATGAGAATGTCATCAAAGTAAACCACAACAAACTTACCAATGAAAGGTCTAAGAACATGATGCATGAGGCGCATGAAGGTACTTGGTGCATTAGTTAAACCAAAAGGCATAACTAACCACTCATATAAACCAAAGTTGGTCTTAAAAGCCGTCTTCCATTCATCACCCGGTTTGATACGGATTTGATTGTAGCCGCTTTTAAGATCAATCTTTGAAAAGATTTTAGAACCATGTAATTCATCCAACAAATCATCTAGTCTAGGTATGGGATGCCTATACTTAATGGTTATGTTATTTATGGCCCTACAATCCGAACACATTCGCCATGTGCCATCCTTTTTTGGCACTAAGATGATAGACATAGCACAAGGACTCATGCTATCTTGCACCCACCCTTTCTCAATCAAAGCCTCAACTTGTTGGCGAATTTCCTTGGTTTCACTTGGATTGGTCCTATATGCTGGACGATTTGGTAAAGAAGAGCCCGGTATCAAATCAATTTGGTGCTCAATCCCTCTCAAAGGTGGAAGTCCATTTGGAGGATCTTGAAACACATCTTGGAACTCTTCTACCAAATTTTCCATGCAATGAGAACTATCAACAAGTGATTCTACTCTAAGAGTTCTAGGGATGGCTAAAAAAAGAGGATGATGAGCCACTATTTCCCTTTCAATTTCACGCCTAGACACAAGGAGTGTAGGCTTAGAACTCTTATCTTTTTTATCTTTTTCACTCTCCCTCTTTTTCTTCATGATAACTTGGTCCTCATGGACTTCTCTTGGAGAGAGAGATTTTAAAGTAACCTTGTGACCATGGAATTCAAAAGATAGTTTGTTGGTAAAGCCATCATGTAAAACTTTTCTATCAAATTGCCAAGGCCTTCCCAAAAGAACATGAGTAGCTTCCATGGGCACAACATCACATAATACCTCATCTTTGTATTTTCCAATGGAGAAATGGATGAGGACTTGTTTATTAACAATTATTTCTCCTACTTCACTAAGCCATTGTAATTTGTAGGGCTTTGTATGAGAGATAGTAGGCAATCCAAGCTTATCTACTACTCTTGTACTAGCCACATTTGCACAACTACCCGCATCCACTATCAAGGAACAAATGTTGTTTTGAATAAGACATCTTGTATGGAAAATATTTTCCCTTTGACTTTCATCAAAAGGTTGTGAAACTTGTCCAAGAAGTCTTCTCACAACTAACAAGTCCCCTTCAAGTGGACATTCACTCTCTTCCTCACTAGATGCATGAGAATGCAATGAATGCTTAGGAGAATCCGAATCATGATCACTAACTACAATGCCCTCATGCATGTACATACTTCGTTTGGAAGGACAATTTGCAGCAATATGACCATAACCCATACATTTAAAGCATTTAGTATTAGATGTTCTAGTGGGAGACTTTGGTCTAGAAGTTGATGGCTTAGATTCCTTGGGTTTGAAAGATGAATCTTTGGAAGGATGTTTAGAAAAAGAAGTTTTGTTTCTCCAAGACTTGGAGTAGTATCCATCATTGGATGCATTTTTAAAAGAGTTTTTCTTTGCAAGTTGGGCTTCCACCTTCATTGCAAGATGAACTAAAGAGCCCAATGATGAATACTCTTGTAACTCAACAATGTCTTGAATATCCTTCCTAAGACCACTCACAAACCTAGCAACCATGGCTTCTTCACTTTCTTCTAATTCAATTTTAAGCACAAGCGTCTCAAGCTCCTTATAATATTCATCCACATTTAGCGTGCCTTGTTGAAACCGTTGGAGTCTCAACATGAGGTCTTTCCTAAAATGTGGGGGCACAAACCTAGCGCGCATGTGATCCTTTAAAGAGTTCCAAGAGTCCACGGGAGGACCCTTGTGATAGATAATGTCCTTTACAATTCCATGCCACCATTTCATGGCATAATCACTAAACTCTAGGGTGGCTAGCTTGAGCTTATGCTCATCTTGGATCTCATGGATCTCAAAAATTTGTTCACACTTAGCCTCCCAATCTAAATATACATTTGGATCACTAGAACCATTAAAACAAGGTAACTTGACCGAAGGAAGCTTGGACTTTGCATCATGATAGAAGCCATTGCCGTAGTGAATTCTTTCCCCTTGGTGATGATGTCTTTGTCCATGGACTTGGGGTGGAGGTCTCCTTCTCCTATGCTCATCTTCACGGCCAACATCATTTGAAGAAGCTCTTGAAGATGGTCTATGAGAATGATGTCCATCATGGATAGAAGGAGATGGTCTAGCTTGTTGGACCTCCATCTTTTGCATTTTCTCCTCCAACCGTCTAATTGTTCTTTGAGCTTCATGTAATTCACCAAGAATTGAAGCTTTGGAAGGAGAATTCTGCTTGTAGGATGCATCACTTGAAAATCCAGCCATTTGTAATTAAAAACAGCAAACACACAAAACAGCAAAAAAGTTAAAAAAATTAGCAAAAACAGTGAGCTTTGCAATTGAAACTGCCGAAGTGAAATGAGGTAGAAAAAGAGGTCACTCTCAAAGAAATAATGTTCTTGCACCAATCTGATCTTGAGGCCTTGGAATCCTCAAATGAAAGATGTCAAAGCAAGCACACCAATCTCAAAAGCAACCACCACAAAACCAATGAAACAATAAAGACAAACAAGAAAAGGTATAAGCAAAGAAAGGTAATTGCAAAAGGAAAACTATATGTGAGACAAACTCAAAGATTAAGAATGAAAGAAAATCAAGAAAATCAAGAACTCAATGAGAAAATTAGGCACACAAAAGAATACTTAAGGAAAAGTTCTAGAGTAGATGAAGAAAACAAAAAATTAGCTACTGGAATTTTTTTTTTTTTAAAAGGCAAACTGTGCTTGATATTCACTGATTTAAATGGAATGATGTAGAGCGAACTGGATTATGAAATTTAAACCACAGAAACTTCAAGATGTTAACTCAATAATGGCCCTAGAATCAATTAAAAACAGTAAGCCAATTGAGAGAAATAAATTTTTCAAAATCGCTGCCAGATTACCGTATTTTTTTCGGCAGAATTGTACACTTTTTTTATTTTATTTATCATTTTTTGTGTACTTCGTATTTTTGAATGATTCTTTTTTCTATTCTTTTCTAACACTTTGAATATCTCAAATCCAGAATTTCAGAATTTTCCAGTAAGTAAATCAATTGCAATAAGGAAAAACAGTAAGCACTTTTTTTCAGAAACAGAGGAATCCTAATAGGAATAAAAAAACAGGATGATGAACTAGCAAAGACATAATAGAAAATGATGTATTGGAACTTGTATAGGTCTAGAATACAAGTATGAACTCAATTCTAAAAAGAAAATGCACAAATGATCAACATCAATTCAGAAAATTATATGACACCTGATCCTGCCTGTTGACCAGAACGCTGGAAACTGCCTCGTCAAGGGATCGACGTGCACACCGCTTCGAACCTCCGTTCCTCTTTAAGATCCACCTCAAGAACCTGCAAAGAAACAGAGCGGCGCCGCTGCGGCCGATCGCACTCCAACGCCCAAGTCAGTGACAGTATCACCAAATACTAAGAGAACAAGAACCGTGCAAATCCTCTCTCACAGTCAGCTCTAACTCGCAAGCGTAAAGAGTATAAACTGAACGTGCGTACCTCAGAAAGTTTGTTAAGAACTCTTATATACCTGGTAGCTTTCTCTCTCCTGGCAGTTACAGACTTGAACACGTGGCTCGCATCCAACTGTACACGTGCCATCATCTGGAGGCTCCCTGACTTGGCGCTGCTTCTACTCTCATTTTGGCTAAGTTACTTATGCATGGTACTGCCCAGTGCATAGCTAACTTGGGAGTGCGATCTCTACTGGAACTGGCGAGTTAGGGGTCTTCATACACCTTCCCTGTGGTCTCGCCGGCCGCCTTCATAATCTGCTTCTCCTTCATCTTCGGCGATGTGCTTGCTCTGGCGATCTCCCATGACTAGGTCGCCTGAATCTACATCTGGCGACTTCATCTTTAACCTGGCGATCGCCGATTCTGGTAAGCTGGAAATCGGAACACGCCAATATAACAACTGGCGACTACACGAGCCCCCCGACTTCCTTCCCTTCTGCCAACCTGGCGCCTTGTCAACACGCCTATACTGTAGCAGGATGCCACGTCATCACACCCGACCACCAGGGCGGTACACAAGCCCCCCAGTCTTAAGCGAAGACTTCTCTAGCGAAAAGACTGAAAGAGCCCACGTTAACACCGATCTACGTGGCACTGACACAGAATTCCAAGCGGTTGTACCTTCTGCTGCTCTGACGCTCCACCAAACCCCTCACTCATCGTTCGACACGTGGTTTCATCAACGGCTCTCTTCATTTGCCGTTTGCGCTTCCTACAACCATTTCGAAAAACCCTTAAACCCATTTCGCTCCACTGTTCCATCACTTTCTTCGTGCTTGCAACGCTCTAACTTCCTTCTGCGAAAACTCTCAACGCTCTCCAACACTCTAGATCACCATCTTCCTCCATCGTCTTCCTGATCATCGAAAGGTACCTACTTTCCTTCATCTGCTGGTTTTTCTTGCATTTTCACCGATTTGCATCATCCTGTAACTGCTTGGTGCATACGCTGTGGGTTGTTTTTCCATTTATCCTTCTGCGTAACTTAGGGCTTCGTCAATCGTCGCAACGAACCTACATTCGTTCGTTTTTCACCTTCCTTCTATGATCGAGTCAGCCTCTGTAACCCCCTGATCATTTTTCCTTTCTTCTTCCTTTGCAGCTGCTACCATGACTCGCACAAAGATTACCCCGAACCCTCCTCCTTCAGCACGAAACCTTCCTTCACAAGCACACGACCCAACACAAGTTCGTGGCGCTTCATCTTCGCAGGCTGAGAGGCCTGCGTCTTCCCAACCTGTCCTGGCCTAGGCGACTCCACCTAACGCTGGAGGAGCCCCCGTTCCCCTGCCCGACTTCAAAACTTTGTATCCCTGGGCCAACTCGACCCTTCTAAGGGAGACATCCTCTGTGAATACTGCGGGAGCAGTTTTGCGGCTGACCAAGGGGGACGAGATCTATCAATCGTTTCACAAGGAGCACGACGAGAAGATGATGGTGCTGCCTTGCCCCGCCGATCTGCCCGTGTGTGCTGATGACAAAGTAAGCGCCGACGGGCCCTTCTGTTTTGTCTATACGACTCTATTCAAGAAGGTCAAGTTCAGGTTCCCTTTCACCCGATTCGAGAGGGAACTCCTTACCGAGCTCAACATTGCTGCCGCCCAGCTCCACCCCAACAGCTGGGCGTTTGTTCGAGCTTTTCAAGTAATGTGCGACCACCTGGGGTTGCTCACGTCGGTGGACGTGTTCTTATTCCTCTTCGAAGCCAAGCACCCAGGAGAGCGCCTGTGGGTCAGCTTGAACGCGATTGCTGGGAGGTCCATTTTTGCCATCTTCCAGCAATCGTACAAAGACTGGAAGGGGAAGTTCGTCCAAGTACGTGCGAACGACAAGGACGCCTCCCTTCTCGATGGCTTCCCCTTGTACTGGGTGGACAAGGGGAAGAAGGAGTCCAAGAGCTGCTTCAGGAGGCCCAGAAGTCCTGACAGCATGGGAGCATTGGACAGAGACCTTTGTCTCTTCTGGAAGAAGGTGGCGGACGCCAATATAACATTCCTTACCACCACCTTGATATGCTTCGAATTCTACGAAGATCAGCTAGAAATTCGAATAGGTTAGGACATTAAACTCTTGTTTTGATACCGCTTCTTGTTTAGCTGTTTCTGGGCGTCTTGTGCGTTATGCACAAGACTTTGGTTTTACCTTTCCTGCACATGTCATCTGCTTTGCTGTTTATTACCTTACACACTTATCTTTTTCTTTTTTGAGTTAACCCATGCACTTTCGTTCCATGCAGACAACTTGTTGTGCAAAAGCATGCTCGCCGAACTGAAGGCGCTCGCCCGAAACCACGGGTTGGCGACCGGTTCCCAAACGGTGCCCAACTCGGTGGTGGAGACCGCCATTGTCCAAGGGCGATCACCACCCAAGGAACCCGCCCAACGCAAGAAATTGGTCCTTAAGAGACCTAAAAGGAAAGCCCCTCAAGTCATTCATGAGGAGGAAGAAGAGGATGACGAGGTCACCAAGGATGGCCTCGTTACGAAGAGGAAGAGGGTGGCACCTTCTTCACCACCTGCTCCACCCCCTCTTCCAACCTCAACACCACCATCGACGCCTGCTCCTCCTCCATCATCGCCACCCCCACAGGCTCCTGCCTCTCCAGTCCAAGCGGTTCCACTGGCTACTGCGCCACCTGCAGCTGAGGCCCAAGAGCCAAACTTCCTGGAGGACCCCCCAAGCGCTTCAACGCCATATGTGTCAGCTGGAGGGGGTCCCCCTTCAAACGCCTCAGCTGCAGAAGATGCTCCAATTGGGGATGAGGTTGCTCATACCTCTCCGATTCTGATCACCGAATCCCCGATTCCGTCGCCACGCCAGGAAGCAACTACTGAAGAAGCTGCTAAGGAAGGTGGCGGCGAGAACCCACAACAAGCCCACCTGGTGCCTCTCCAAGCCGCAAACCTTCCCCTTGAGGTCACAAGGATGTGGGAGCCTCTAACTGCCAAGCTGAAAACCATAGCAGAGGATATCCCAGCGATCATAACCAGGGCTGTGGAAGGCTCAACCAGGAGGCTCCAAGACGACCTCTTCAACCTCAAAACCGAAAACAGCACCATGAGGGTCGAGGTGGAGAAGTTGTCTTTCAGCCTGATGCTCGCAGAAATCGAACACTCCCGAGTGGAGGATGCAATGAATACCGAGCTCAGGCTGGCACGCAAGGAGGCCACTGACCTTCGCCACAAAGTTCACCAACTTTCCCAGGAGAAGGTCGAGCTGGAAAGCAAAATTGTGCCTCTTCGCGCCCGGGCGGTCGACCTGGAGGCTCTCATGAAAGCTGACGCCGCTAAGGTGCAAAAACTGGAGCAAAGGTCGATCGACCGAGAGAAACTACTTGGGCAAGTAGAAAAGGAGAGGGACGACGCCATGGCTGATCTCGTCAAGGCCAACAAAGAGAAGGGAAAGGTGGCTGCTGAGTTGGCCCAAGCACAATCGGAATCCAAGAAGGTTACTGAAGACCTTCTCCAGGCTCAAGAGACCAACGAACAACTCAAAAAACAGGTTGAAGAGCTGGAGCAGCAGAATAAAGAGCTAAAAGAGCAAACTGAAGACCTCAAGAAGCGGATTGAGGAACTTCAGGGGCAAATCGAAGAACTTAAGCTAAACTCTACTCAGATTCTGGCTGCTGGATTCGAAGCTGCGCGGGAACAATTTGCTTGCCTATTCCCCGAACTGAATCTCAGCATGATGTCGCTGAACAATGAAGTAGTAGATGGAAAAGTCGTTCCTGCTGAAGACTAATCAACCCCTCTTCATCTGCTACTTTATTGATTTCCCTTGTATTATTCTGTAATAAACTCGTGTATATGTGCCTTTAACAGATACTTATCTTAATGACAAAGTTTGGATATTCCCTCTCCTGACTTCTTTAAGCGCTTTAACCTTCTTCGCATGTTTAACTTTGTCGGATTTAACTTAATGATTTTGCAAACACGACTTTTGACTTAACTGCTTCGAACCACTTCAAACTTAAGCAATAATCACTTTAACCAACTTGTACTCTTAAGGCACTAACCTTATCGTAAGAATACCCTTCAAGCAACGAACTGTAACTCAGTTATTGGCTCAAAACACCGTCCCACTCGACCTGCTTCAACAAACAGGTCTTTTAACCTTCTCGCCGTTGTTTGAACTCTTCCCGATCGCCAAGAACTCTTGGTAATGTCAGCTTCTTTCTGGCCTCATGTTTTGGCCATTGTTTCTTTATCTGGGGTAGAAGCGCCCTTTGGGATCCTTCTTTGCCCCCTGAACTTCAGAACAAAAAACCGGTTAACTAGGCGTTCTCTTCGAACCTACCTTAGCCACCTTCCAAACTTCTTCCACCCTCTACACCATACCTGAACTCGTTCGAGACGAGAAGGATTTTATCTTGCCTAAGCTCGCATGTAAGCGAGAAGGTCTTTAACTCGCCTGAACTCGCTCATCGGCGAGAAGGTCTTTAACGCGCCTGAACTCGCTCATCAGCGAGAAGGTCTTTAACGCGCCTGAACTCGCTCATCGGCGAGAAGGTCTTTAAACTCGCCTCTACATTGCCCCAGGGGTTACATTTTCTCGCCCCCAGAAACAAGGAGGACTTTTTACTGGTGCCTCTACATTGCCCCAGGGGTTACATCTTCTCGCCCCCAGAAACAAGGAGGACCTTTTCTCTTTCTCGCCTGCACTCGCTCGACGGCGAGGAGGTCTTTTACTTGCCTCTACATTGCCCCAGGGGTTACATCTTCTCGCCCCCAGAAACACGGAGGACTTTTTCTCTTTCTCACCTGCACTCGCTCGACGGCGAGGAGGTCTTTTACTTGCCTCAGGACGCGCGAGGGCGTTGAGGTCTTTCATCTGGTGCCTCCGATCGCCGAAAAACGATGAGGACTTTAAAACTTTAACTGGTGCCTCCAATCGCCGAAAGACGATGAGGACTTTAAAACTTTAACTGGTGCCTCCAATCGCCGAAAGACGATGAGGACTTAAAACTTTAACTGGTGCCTCCAATCGCCGAAAGACGATGAGGACTTAAAAACCTTTACTGATGCCTCTAATCGCCGAAAAACGATGAGGACTTAAAAACTCTAACTGGAAAGCACGCGATATATCTTTTCTTGCCTTAAATCACTTATAAGTGACAAGGTCTTTCTTCAAAACTTTTGGAAAACAGCAAACATGCAACCAGAAAACGCCTTATACTTCGAAAACTCTTCTTTTATTGGGTGGCCTCGTTAAAAACCCTCCTTAGGGAAAAAAGAGTGCCCCCTTCAAACTGTTTCATCAGAGACATTGTAATATAACTTTGTGTTTGTCTTTACTTACAAAGCTCTTAACTATAGTACAACTTCAGGTGTGTGGCGTTCCAGGTGCGAGGAATCGCCCTTCCTTCCAGCGTCTCTAAGCGGTAGGCGCCGTTCCCTCGGTTATTCTGAACGGTCCAGTCCACTTGGGTGAGAGTTTATTCTCCATCTCGTACTGGTGGGCCTTCCTCATCACCAAGTCGCCTTCTCTAAACTGCCTTGGCATCACCTTCGAGTTGTATCTTCGTTCGATCCTCCTCTTCACCGCCTCAGCCTTCAGCCTCGCCTCTTCCCTGACCTCGTCCAGTAGATCCAGGTTCAGCCTTCTCTCTTCATTCGAGTCTTCCTCTACGAAGTTTTGGAATCTCGGCGAGCTCTCCTGGATCTCCACTGGAATCATGGCATCACACCCATAGACCAAGCTGAACGGGGTCTCATGGGTTCCTGACTGCTCGGTGGTGTGGTACGCCCAGACTATACGGGGCACCTCCTCAGCCCAACTTCCCTTGGCTTTCTCAAGCCTTCTCTTCAAACCTCTCAACAACACCCGATTAGCTGACTCCACCTGGCCATTTGTCTGAGGGTGCTCGACGGATGCAAACACTTGTTGAATTCCCACCCCTTCACAAAGCTTCTTCAACAGGTGGCTTGCAAACTGCGTCCCATTATCCGACACCAGGCGTTTAGGCACTCCAAACCGGCACACGATGTTTTTCCACACGAAACCTTCGATCTTGTGTGCGGTGATCTGGGCCACTGGTTCTGCTTCAATCCACTTGGTGAAATACTCAATCGCCACCACCAAGTACTTCATCTGCCTGATCGCCAGCGGGAAAGGTCCCAGGATGTCGATTCCCCAAGTATGAAACGGCCAAGGGCTATAGATCGACTTCAGCTCCTCGAGAGGTGCCTTGTGCCAATCGGCGTGCTGTTGGCATTGTTTGCAACACTGGGCATACTTCTTGCAATCTTCTCTCATTGATGGCCAGTAGTAGCCTGCACGGAGAGTTCTCGCGGCCAGAGCTCGACCCCCGACGTGGCTTCCGCATATACCTTCGTGGAGCTCTGCCATGATTCTCGTGCACTTCTCGCCGTGTATGCATTCCAGGAGTGGGTGAGTGAACCCAAACCTGTACAGATCGCCATCAATCAATGTGTACTTGCTGGAATTTTTCTTTACCTTCCTAGCTTCCGTCGGATCCAGCGGGAGGAGGCCATCTGCCAGGCACTGCTTGTACTGTGTTATCCAAGTGTCTGGCTCATGGGTGGCGCAGACCTGCATCACATTCACCTTCTCTCCTCGACATGCTCTAATTCTCGGCGATCTCAGAGTTTCTTGCGTCAAGGACTTATGGCTTCTCGCTGCTCTCTCCATCGACTTGCTTATCTGAAGGACCAGGTGATCTGCTACAAATGCCCTTGCCGTCTTCAGAGTTTCTTGAATCACCGTCCTCTGCCTACCCCCCTTGCCTGAGCTGGCGAGCTTAGCAAGGAAGTCAGCTCGGGCATTCTGCTCTCTGGGCACATGTACTACTTGAAAAGAGGCAAAGGAACTCTTCAATTCCTGCACATACGCCAAGTAAGCCGCCATTTGTGGATCTTTAGCCTGGAACTCGCCTGTTACTTGCCCCGTGACTAGCAGCGAGTCACTCTTAGCCATCAGCACCCTAGCTCCCATCTCTTTGGCCAGCAAAATTCCGGCGATCAACGCCTCATACTCTGCTTGATTGTTGCTGGCTTTGAAGGCGAACCTCATAGATTGTTCGATCAGCACGCCGTTGGGTCCTTCCAATATGACTCCAGCACCGCTGCCCTGCTGGTTCGACGATACATCCACTGAAAGTACCCAACGGAAATCGTCTCCTTCAAGTCGTGTCGCCTCTGATGAGAGCTCAACCACGAAATCTGCAAAGATTTGCCCCTTGATCGGGCCTCGGGGCTCATATTTAATATCAAACTCTGACAACTCTACAGCCCACTTCACCATCCTTCCCGCAACGTCAGGCTTCTTCAAGACCTTCTGAATGGGCAGATCGGTCATCACCAATATGGTGAAACTATGGAAGTAGTAGCGCAACCTGCTCGCCGAAAATACCACGACAAGCGCAGCCTTCTCCAGGGCCTGATATCTGGTTTCTGGGCCCTGCAACACCTTGCTCACAAAATAAATAGGCTTCTGAGCCTGATCTTGATCCTGGGCGAGCACCGCACTCACCGCCCTCTCAGTTACGGCAAAATACAACCTGAGAGGGATTCCCACCAGCGGTTTGCACAGAACCGGCGGGCTCGCCAGATACTCCTTCAGTTTGACGAAAGCTTCCTCGCACTCTTTCGTCCAAACGAACTTATTATTGCGCCACAGACACTGAAAATAGGGATGCCCCTTTTCTCTGCTAGCTGACACGAAGCGAGATAGGGCTGCCATCCGACCCGTTAGCTGCTGGACTTCTTTCACCGTAGCTGGGCTCCTCATCGCCAAGATGGCGGCACACTTGTCTGGGTTGGCTTCTATTCCTCTTTCAGTCAAGAGGAAACCCAAAAACTTTCCAGCCTCCACGCCGAAAATGCATTTCTCCGGATTAAGCTTTAACTTGAACTTGGCGATCGTCGTGAACAATTCTTCCAAGTCTGCAACGTGCTTGCTTTTTTCCGGCGAGGTCACGACCATGTCATCGACGTAAGCTTGCACGTTCCTACCCAGCATTGGTGCAAGTACTCGATCCATCAGCCTCTGGTACGTGGCCCCGCGTTCTTCAGCCCAAACGACATCACCTTATAGCAATAGCACGATCTCTCCGTCATGAAGGCTGTCTTCTCTTCATCCATGGGATGCATCTTGATCTGATTATATCCTGAGAAGGCATCCAGGAAACTCAGCAACTTGCACCCTGCAGCACTATCGACCAGGGCATCAATGCTTGGTAAAGGATACGAGTCCTTTGGGCAAGCTTTGTTCAGGTCGGTGAAGTCGACGCACATGCGCCATTTCCCGTTACTCTTCTTCACCAGCACGACATTTACCAGCCATTCAGGGTACTGGACTTCCCTGATGTGGCCTGCAGCGAGGAGTTTCTGTGTTTCGTCTCTGATCGCCTGCCTCCTCTCCTCGTTGAACTTTCTTCTCCTTTGTCGCACCGGTTTCACCAAGTTGTCCATCGCCAGATGATGGCACAAGAAGTCGGGATCAATTCCGGGCATGTCCGAAGCGGACCATGCAAACGCGTCCAGATGCCGCTCAATCACCTTGGCGATCTGGTCCTGGAGATCGACCTCCAGAGATCTTCCCAGCTTGAAGATTTTTCCTCCGATCTCCTTTTCGAGCCACTGCTCGACAGGTTTAGGCCTGGATTCTCTGGCGATCACCGCCCTGGCGATTCCCTGCTCCCTTGCTTCCTCAGGGCGATTCCGCGCCTCTTCCTCCTCCAGGCCAGCACTCCTCTCCCCTAGCTCAGCGTCTACCATCTCTACATCTCTTCCGGCGGCCTCCTCCGTTACCGTCGATCTGGGCTTCACACCGGGAGGTGGGGTGGTTGTTACATAACTCACTGATCTTTTGTTTTTCAGGCTATTCTCATAGCACCTTTTCGCTTCTTTCTGATCAGACTTGATCGTGATCACCACCCCTTCCATGGACGGCAACTTTACCTTCATGTGCCGAGTCGACGGAATGGCGCCTATCCTGTTAAGCGTGGGCCTTCCCAACAGGATGTTATATGCTGAAGGGGCGTTTACGATGAGGTACTTGATTTTCTCCGTCCTCGACCCAGCCTCATCTGTAAACGTGGTTCTCAGCTCAATGTACCCCCTGACCTCCACCAGGTCACCAGCGAACCCATATAGGCACCCTCCATAGGGCCTTAGCTGGTCAAGGGGCAACTCCAGCTGCGTGAAAGTCGGCCAGAACATCACGTCTGCCGAGCTTCCTTGGTCCACCAGAACTCTGTGGACCTTCCTTCCCGCCGTAATCAACGAAATGACTATGGGATCGTTGTCATGAGGCACAACGTCCCGAAGATCCTGCTTGGTGAACGTAATGTCCACTTCCGGCGAGTGATCTTCAAACATATCCACTGTCATCACCGATCGCGCGTACTTCTTCCTCTGCGATGCGGTGCATCCACCACCTGAGAAACCCCCTGCAATGGTGTGGATCTCCCCGTGGATAGGCATCTCGTGTTGCTGGGCTTCTCCACCTGTTGGATTGGAACTCGACGCTCCCCCCGCCCTCCTGTCCAGCAGATAGTCATTTAGGAACCCGCTCTTCACCAGATCGTCGAGCTGATATCCCAAAGACAAACACGAGTCCAAAGTGTGGCCAAAACATTGGTGGAACTCACACCAGGCGTCCGGCTTTGACCCCAGCACCTTGTCGCCCACCTTCTCAGGCGCCTTCAACCTAGCAGATATGTTAGGAATGGCGATCAGATCCGCCAGTCCCATGACAAACTTGTGCTTAGGCGGGCGATTGTATTCCCGGCGTGCTGGTTGCTGGCGTGCTTGGCTTCTTCCCTTGTTTCTCCTATCGTAAGGATGGCGAGTCCTTTGGTCTTTCCTGGCCGCCGCCGCTGTTTCCAGCACCCTCTGTGGCTGGATCCTGGTCTGGCCGCGTGGCCTGGCGGGAGCCACGCTGCCCCTCTTCTCGGCGACTTCCCTCTCGTCGGCGATGTGAGCCACCGCAAGTCGCCTGACTTCAGCAAACGTCGCGGGATGAGCCCTGATCAAGGCCTCGCAGAATGGTCCTGGCTGCACGCCCTTCTTGAAGGCATAGACCAGCATTTCTTCATCCTTGGCCGGCGATCTGACCATCTGCGCCCCAAAGCGATTCAGGTAGTCTCTGAGGGACTCTCCCTGGTACTGCCTTATATCAAACAGATCATAAGACACCCTGGGCGGTGCCTTATTCACGATGTACTGCTCAACAAAGATCTTCGAGAACTGTTGAAAATTGGTTATGTGGTCGTTAGGCAGGCTCACAAACCACTCCATCGCCGTTCCCTGGAGCGTACTCACGAACATCTTGCAGTAGACGGCGTCTGATCCTCCCGACAGCATCATCTGAGTATGGAACGTGGTTAGATGAGCCTCTGGATCCTCCACGCCGGTAAAGACAGCCTTGACCGGAACCACGCTCGTGGGAATAGGCGTGTCAGTAATCGCCTGAACAAAAGGCATTGGGAAAACACGAGGTGGCGTCGACGGCGCCACCTCTTCAGCAGAAGAACGCCCTTGCTGCTCCTGAAGAGCTTGACGCAGCTCCTCAGTCACCTTGCTGAGCTCCTCGTTCCTGGCGCGAGAGGCGACCAGGTCCTCATGCATTCTCGCCTGCTCTACGCGTGAGGCTTCCACAGTTGCCTGCAACGAACGCATCATCTCTGCCATCTGCGCCATAGTCATGGCGGCGGCGCCTTCGTCAGCAACGGGCGCAACCGGACTTGAACGATTGCTTCTCATTTTTCTCATGAACTCAGCGAATCTCAGAATGTAGCGAACGACACTTCAACCGCGATCGAATCAGCGATCAATCGGAGAAAACAGTGCGAAACTGCGCAAGAAAACTCAAGAACACCGTAAGCCTTCAAAGAGAACCACAACTTCACCAGAAACCGCCGCTTCCCTGCGAACAACCAAACGAGCGAAAGAACTCGAACTTCCACCAAACAGATTACGTGTAAACAGCAGGAAACCTCACTCCACCGATCGAAAAGCCAAACGAACGGTATAAAACGCGAATTCACCGAACGAAACTCAAGCAAACAGCGAGCGATGGTTGCACCAACACACAACCGCGCAGAAAACTTCGAAAACCTGCAAAGAAACAGAGCGGCGCCGCTGCGGCCGATCGCACTCCAACGCCCAAGTCAGTGACGGAATCACCAAATACTAAGAGAACAAGAACCGTGCAAATCCTCTCTCACAGTAAGCTCTATAACTCGCAAGCGTAAAGAGTATAATCTGAACGTGCGTACCTCAGAAAGTTTGTTGAGAACTCTTATATACCTGGTTGTTTTCTCTCTCCTGGCAGTTACAGACCTGGACACGTGGCTCGCATCCAGTCGTACACGTGCCATCCTCCGGAGCCTCCTTGACTTGGCGCTGCTTCTACTCTCATTTTGGCTAAGTTACTTATGCATGGTACTGCCCAGTGCATAGCCAACTTGGGAGTGCGATCTCTACTGGAACTGGTGAGTTAGGGGCCTTCATACACCTTCCCTGTGGTCTCGCCGGCCGCCTTCATAATCTGCTTCTCCTTCATCTTTGGCGATGTGCTTGCTCTGGCGATCTCTAATGACTAGGTCGCCTGAATCTACATCTGGCGACTTCATCTTTAACCTGGTGATCGCCGATTCTGGTAAGCTGGAAATCGGAACACGCCAATATAACAACTGGCGACTACACGAGCCCCCCGACTTCCTTCCCTTTTGCCAACCTGGCGCCTTGCCAACACGCCTATACTGTAGCAGGATGCCACGTCAGCACTCCCGACCACCAGGGCGGTACACTACTCCTACACCTATCTACTTATACACCCCCCTTCCTAAAGCTCCTAACTAAAGCCTAAAAGATGCTATAACAAAAGAGGTTTCTAATGTTTCCCTCTAAGCACCTTCAACCAAAGAAATTACAAAAAGAGAAAATAAATGTCCTCTAGCTCCTAAAGCTTTGAACATGCTTCTTGTAAGCCTTTGAGGTGGGCTTTGACCTCCATGGGCGTCCTCCATTTGTGCCTCTACCTCTTCTTGATCTTGTTGATTGGCCTCCATGTCCTCTTGAGCTTGATCTCCATCAATTATGGTCCTCTTTAGCCTATAAAAAGAGGAGCCTACACCTTGTATTTTCAAGATTATTGTGAGTAAAGTTATGCTGCCATTTTTGTGCCAAGCTTTGCTTCTACCTAGATTCTAGGCTCTAATCTTCACATCCTTCACCTTTCCTTGGGCTGGCCGAACCTCCCAACTTTCATACATACCATGCACCTTCAAGATCACCATAGCTCTTAGGAGGATCTTGCACATCCATGGCTTCCGCACCATCCTTTACATGATTCAAGAAGAACTTCATGAAATTTGCCATCATTTGATATCAGAGCTGCCTAATTAGTAATGAAATGCTGCCTAATTTTGGCCATTCTATTTGTTCTTAAGTTCTCCCTAGGTTAGTCTCCTTCAAGACTTAGCCTAGACTCTTTCCTAGTGAGTTGGCCTCACCTCTCACTCTCACAAATTCCTACTCCACTTCAATCCATGGAAACTCCTCTGGAGTTTCTTTAATGCTTCCGCTCATCATATCTCCTTCATCATTCATCCAAAGAAGAAATTACAAAGATCATTACTAGAAGAAGATCGTTTTTCCATCATTTGGTATCATGAGCTTGGGTTCTTCAAGATGAGTTTCTTTTGGTCTTTTCATTTCTAGTTCTTCTTTATTTCATGTTGTTTATCTTATTTCCATAATTGTCTTGCTGTTTTTTGCATTTTAATTTGTTTTGGTGTGCTTTTTGGAAGATCCAACCGAAGCACTTTTGTTCAATTGATCTTGAACAATTTCTTGTGCAAATTGTGATAGGATTCCATACACCTTTTGTGCCTTGGTAGCAAAATTGGTGAGTAAGTGAAGTCATGGTTTTTGAGCAATCTTGGTGGGGAATTGTCATAAATGTATGCAAAATTAGGTGTGAAAACTTTGGCTGCAAATGAATTTCATCTTGGTTGGGTTTTGGCTTAGCCAAGTTGGGTGGATTGGCTTTTTTTTGCCTTGGTAGCAAAATTGGTGAATAAGTGAAGTCATGGTTTTTGAGCAATCTTGGTGGGAAATTGTCACAAATGCATCCAAAATGAGTTGTGAAAAGTTTGGTTGCAAAAGGTATTGATCTTGGTTGGGTTTTGGCTTAGCCAAGTTGGGTGGATTGGCTTTTTGTGCCTTGCGAGCAAAATTGGTGAAAAAGTGAAGTCACGGTTTTTGAGCAATCTTGGTGGGGAATTGTCACAAATGTATGCAAAATGTGGTGTGAAACCTTTGGTCGCAAAAGGAATTGATCTTGGTTCGGTTTTGGCTTAACCAAGTTGGGTGGATTGGCTTTTTGTGCCTTGGTAGCAAAATTGGTGAATAGTGAAGTCATGGTTTTTGTGCAATCTTGGTGGGGAATTGTCACAAATGTATGCAAAATTAGATGTGAAAACTTTGGTTGCAAAAGAAGTTGATCTTGGTTGGGTTTTGGCTTAGCCAAGTTGGGTGGATTGGCTTTTTGTGCCTTGGGAGCAAAATTGGTGAAGAAGTGAAGTCACGATTTTTGAGCAATCTTGGTGGGGAATTGTCACAAATGTATGCAAAATGTGGTGTGAAACCTTTGGTTGCAAAAGGAATTGATCTTGGTTGGGTTTTGGCTTAGCCCAGTTGGGTGGATTGGCTTTTTGTGCCTTGGGAGCAAAATTGGTGAAGAAGTGAAGTCACGATTTTTGAGCAATCTTGGTGGGGAATTGTCACAAATGTATGCAAAATGTGGTGTGAAACCTTTTGTTGCAAAAGGAATTGATCTTGGTTGGGTTTTGGCTTACCAAGTTGAGTGGATTGGCTTTTTGTGCCTTGGTAGCAAAATTGGTGAATAGTGAAGTCATGGTTTTTTAGCAATCTTGGTGGGGAATTGTCACAAATGTATGCAAAATTAGGTGTGAAAACTTTGGTTGCAAAAGAAGTTGGTCTTGGTTGGGTTTTGGCTTAGCCAAGTTGGGTGGATTGACTTTTTTTGCCTTGGTAGCAAAATTAGTGAATAAGTGAAGTCATGGTTTTTGAGCAATCTTGGTGGGGAATTGTCACAAATGCATCCAAAATGAGTTGTGAAAAGTTTGGTTGCAAAAGGTATTGATCTTGGTTGGGTTTTGGCTTAGGCAAGTTGGGTGGATTGGCTTTTTGTGCCTTGGGAGCAAAATTGGTGAAAAAGTGAAGTCACGGTTTTTGAGCAATCTTGGTGGGGAATTGTCACAAATGTATGCAAAATGTGGTGTGAAACCTTTGGTTGCAAAATGAATTGATCTTGGTTGGGTTTTGGCTAGCCAAGTTGGGTGGATTGGCTTTTTGTGCCTTGGTAGCAAAATTGGTGAATAGTGAAGTCATGGTTTTTGAGCAATCTTGGTGGGGAATTGTCACAAATGTATGCAAAATTAGGTGTGAAAACTTTGGTTGCAAAAGAAGTTGATCTTGGTTGGGTTTTGGCTTTGGCAAGTTGGGTGGATTGGCTTTTTTTGCCTTGGTAGCAAAATTAGTGAATAAATGAAGTCATGGTTTTTGAGCAATCGTGGTGGGGAATTGTCACAAATGCATCCAAAATGAGTTGTGAAAAGTTTGTTTTCAAAAGGAATTGATCTTTGTTGGGTTATGGCTTAGCCAAGTTGGATGGATTGGATTTTTTTGGCTTGGTAGCAAAATTGGTGAAAAAGTGAAGTCATGGTTTTTTAGCAATATTGGTTGGGAAGTGTCACAAATGTATGCAAAATGAGGTGTGAAAAGTTTGGTTGCAAAAGGAATTGATCTCGGTTGGGGTTTGGCTTAGAGAAGTTAGGTGGATTGTGATGGATTTCCTATGAGCTCTTCTTGGATGTTTGTGGTAGATGGTGCGGAAGCTTAATGGAGGAGATGAACACGGCGATGGAGGTAGAACCCTTTTACGAGGCGATGCTAATGGAGTCAACGCCTGGCGAGGCCGCAGCCGTAATGGCGACGCCTGAAGCAGACGCGCACACAGAGGAGAGGCGTGACGACACATCGCCCGTAGAAGAGGCGACGCCCGGAAAGCACTATCGGACGACGCCCCTTAAGGAAGATAGCAGGTACCAGCCGGCGGCCAACGTGGTGGAGAGACGGATTGGCGGCAAAACGTTCAAGCTGGGGCGTTTGTTGAGCCAAGAAGAACAGGATGAAGTGGTGGAGGTGATTTCACGTAATTTAGCTACTTTCGCATGGTCCGCCTCAGACATGCCGAGCATCGACCCTAACTTTCTATGCCACCACCTTAGCATGGATGCCACGGTCCGCCTCGTGCGGCAAAGAAGGAGAAAGTTTAATGAAGAAAGGCGGCTCGTGATAAGGGAAGAGACACAGAAGTTGTTAAGCGCCAGACACATACGGGAAATCCAATACCTCGAATGGCTGGCCAATGTAGTCCTGGTGAAGAAGGCAAACAGGAAATGGAGGATGTGCGTGGACTTCATGGACCTGAACAAGGCATGCCCTAAGGACTCGTATCCACTACCCAACATTGACGCCCTGGTGGATAGTGCCTCAGGCTGCGAGATGCTAAGTTTCTTGGACGCTTTTTCGGGGTATAATCAGATCAAGATGCACCCGAGAGACGAGGGTAAAATAGCGTTCATGACCGAGACATGTAGCTACTGCTACAAAGTGATGCCGTTTCGGTTAAAGAATGCGGGCGCCACCTATCAGAGGCTAATGGACAAGGTTCTGGCGCCCATGTTGGGAAGGAATGTGCAAGCTTATGTAGACGACATGGTGGTAACTTCGCGCGATAGAAGGCGACATACAACAGACCAGGAAGAGTTGTTTGCCACCATCTCAAAATATCGCCTTAAGTTGAACCCTGAGAAGTGTGTCTTCGGGGTTGAGGCAGGGAAGTTTTTAGGCTTCATGCTCACAGAAAGAGGAATTGAGGCAAACCCAGATAAGTGCGCGGCCATCATCGCCATGAGGAGCCCAACATCAGTGAAGGAAGTGCAGCAACTGACAGGGCGAATGGCAGCATTATCAAGGTTTGTTTCTGCGGGAGGAGAGAAGGGACACCTCTATTTCAAGTGCCTCAAAAGAAATAGTCGCTTCGCATGGACCGACGAGTGTGAAGCAGCTTTCATCAAGCTGAAAGAGTACTTGGCGACGCCGCCCGTTCTTTGCAAACCAGTAGCAGGCGTGCCCCTCTGACTATACTTTGCGATAACATAACGGGCTATCAGTTCTGTGCTAGTCCAGGAGCAGGACCATGTACAGAAGCCCATCTATTTCGTGAGCAAGGCTTTACAAGGCCCAGAGACGAGGTACCAGTCAATGGAAAAGGCAGCATTGGCCGTGGTATTTTCGGCCAGGAGGCTCCGCCACTACTTCCACAGTTTTACAATGGTGATGACGAACCTCCCCATACAAAAGGTACTGCAGAAACCTGATGTAGCTGGAAGGATGGTTCGTTAGGCGGTGGAGTTGTCAGAGTTTGACATCCAGTACGAGCCTAGAGGATTTATCAAAGGACAGGTATATGTAGATTTTGTGGCAGAGCTCTCGCCCGGAGGCGAACAAGAGGTGGAGTCGGGATTGTAGTGGTTGCTCTCGGTCGACGGCTCCTCCAATCAGCAAGGAAGTGGCACAGGGATAGTCTTGGAGGGACCCAATCGTGTGCTGATTGAGCAAGCTCTACGTTTCGCCTTTAAAGCGAGCAATAATCAGGCTGAGTACGAGGCACTGATCGCAGGGATGCTCCTGGCTAAGGAGATGGGTGCGCAGAACCTCTTGGTGAAGAGTGATTCACAGCTGATCACGGGACAAGTCTTGGGTGAATTTCAAGCCAAAGACCCACAAATGGCGGCGTATTTAAGGTACGTCCAGCTGCTGAAGGGAGCATTTTGCGCTCTTGAGCTAATACATGTCCCACGAGAGCAGAATGCCAGAGCTGACTTGCTTGCCAAGCTGGCCAGCTCAGGCAAGGGGGGCTGACAGAGGACAGTAATTCAAGAGACGCTCAAAGCTCCGCGAAAATTCGTGGAAGATAACAGGGTGGATGTTCTCCATATTAGCACTGCGAGAGGGAGACCAAGGAGTCATCGTTCCTTGACTCAAGATACAATAAAGACACCCCATATGAGCACATACGCGGACGCACCCGAGGGACGAAAGCATACGCAGATATATGCTTTAGCCGAAGGAGACACCTGGGTGACGCCATACAGACGATACCTAGTGGATGGGATTCTCCCAGCGGAGCCAGAGGAGGGCAAGAAGATTAAGAGGAATGACGCAAGATATACCCTGGTAGACGGAGTATTGTTCAGACACGGGTTCACCCACCCCATCCTGACGTGCTTAAGCGGCGACGAGTGCACCAGGATAATGGCGGAGCTCCACGAAGGTATCTGTGGGAGCCACGTCGGGGGAAGGTCTTTAGCTTCTAAAGTGGTACGCGCAGGTTTCTACTGGCCAACAGTGAAAGAGGATTGCGTGCGGCACGCCCAACGTTGCCAGCAGTGTCAAAAGCACGCTGATTGGCACAAGGCGCCGCCAGAGGAGCTAAGATCCATATATAGTCCATGGCCTTTTCATTCGTGGGGAATCGACATCCTAGGTCCGTTCCCCTTGGCGATAAGGCAGATGAAGTACCTAATCGTCACCATTGAATACTTCACTAAGTGGATAGAGGCGGAGCCCGTGGCCCAGATCACCGCGCACAAGGTACAACACTTTTTTTGGAAGAACATTGTGTGTCGCTTTGGCGTGCCTAGGCGGCTGGTATCCGACAATGGCTCCCAGTTCGCAAGCCAACAATTGAGAAACCTGTGCGCAGAGGTAGGCATCAAGCAGGTGTTCGCATTAGTCGAACACCCCCAAACTAATGGACAAGTAGAGTCAGCGAATAGAGTTTTGCTGAGAGGACTAAAGAGAAGGCTAGAAAAAGCCAAAGGGGCGTGGGCAGAAGAAGTGCCATGGATTGTATGGGCATACCACACCACGCCCCAATCTTCCACCATGGAGACGCCTTTCGGCCTAGTATATGGGTCAGACGCGATGATCCCAGTTGAGATTCACGAGAGCTCGCCACATTACAAGAATTTTGTGGCTGAAGAATCCAACGAAGAGAGGCGAGTGAATCTGGACTTGTTGGACGAAGCCAGGGAAGAAGCAAGAATAAAGGCCGAGGCAGTGAAGAGAAGAGTGGAGCGACAATATAGCTCCAAGGTGAAGCCCCGGCAGTTCTAGGTTGGTGACTTAGTCATGACGAAGGCTCACCCATATGAGCTAGAGAACAAATTGTCTCCCAAATGGACCAGACCCTTCATGATCACCGAGGCCAAGGGGAATGGTTCGTACAATCTAGAGACTTTGGAAGGGGGTCCCATTCTGCGCAGTTGGAATGCGACCAATTTGAAAGTTCGTACAATCTAGAGACTTTGGAAGGGGGTCCCATTCCGCGCAGGTAGAATGTGGCCAATTTGAAATTTTATTTTCGTTGAATTATGTAAGAGAACGGTAATGTAACAATATTATCAAAGGGGACACTCTTTTTCCCTCTCGGAGGTTTTTTAATGAGGTCACCCAAGTAAAAAAGAAGTTCAAGAAAACCTTTGCCTCAGTTTTTTCTCTTCCCACTCGAAGTGTAAGATCAAAGGGTAGAGAGATAAAAGACAAAGACTCAAAGCGACGTCAAGCGTCCCCAAGATAAGGCACCGCCAAGACAAGGCGCCGCAAAGATAGAGCGTCGCCAAAATGTAGGCATCGCCAAAGGGGAGTATAACTAGCCCCAGTCATGGTGTTTTCAAACACCCTGAGGACGATCCGACACTGTTGTAATAGGCCCCTCCTCAGGCGTGGGCACCAAGCAATGAAGAGATAAGGGACTAGTTGCCTTGGTGTTTGAGACGCTCCATGGACAATACGACACTGTCATACAGGCCTCTCCATGGGCACGGGCACCAAAGCGCGATTTTGTCCCTAGTGTTAGACACGCAAAGGGCACCCAGAGCAGGTCTCCCTTCGATCGTGAACACTCAGTACAGGTAAAATAAACCCTCCCAAACACAATGGAGGGAGTGCCGGAGGTAACGCACACAACATGGCAGAGGAAGCAGAAGCAGACGAGAGTATGCAAAAATAAAAGGAGCGGCGCTTACAAAAAACCAAAATATGGCGCAAGAGTTAATGTTACAGATAAAGTTTGTGATAAAGACAGATTAGACAAATGGGGCAATCATGTACACGCCCTATGCTCGTATGAAAAGTGAAATCAGGCCACCTTTCAGTGGCCTCCGGAGTCTGAATGGGAGGATGATGAAGCCCTATTCTCGGTCCGTAGCGCCTGGGCAAGTTGCGACCTTTGTTATCGGTTTATCTTCGAACCTGCACCAAAGGAAACAAACATGGTGAAGACACCGCAAGATTAGTCATGCAAAAATCCAGGAAAGGTGAAGGACAGGTTTAAGGTAACCCTCGTACATATATATTTCTCCAAGGCCTCCGCGTTGTACTCCAGACTAATCAAGGCTGCAGCGTCAAAGCCCCCCGCCCCGGCCAAGATCTTACAAGCCACCTGGTCGCTCGAAGGTAGCCTCTTAAGAGGCCTGAACTTCAAGGCTCTCGTCTCCCTCACCCAGTACAGTGGAAAGCTGTCCAGGGCGGAAGGCACGAGACCAGAACAACAAACCTTAAAGAACTTGCCCTTCCACCCTGTGAAGGAGTGCTGGAAGGGAGTCAGGAGGACCCTGCCTGGATCATTGCTGAGGGTCACCCAAAGGTTGTTCCTTTGCCTCTTCACCTCAAAGAAGTGAAGAAAGATATCCACCGAGGGTGCGCACCCCAAAAAGCCAAAGAGTATGTCGAAGGCTTTGACGAAAGCCCAGCTATTAGGGTACAGCTGGGCCGGGGCAGCATTAATCTCTGTCAGCAGTTCCCTCTCGAACCTAGAGAAGGGCAGGCGCACGCCGACGCTTTTGAAAACCACCTGGTAGAAGTAGAAAAAGGGGACCCCATCGTTGGCCCGTTCGTCTCCACACACCGGCTCCCCTAAGGTGCATGGGAGCACGATGATATCGTCATCATGCCTCTTCGCGAAGGCACGATGACCGTAGGAACACGGGTCACCCACGTGTTACCTTAGGGCCCTGGCGGAAAGTAGGCTAGAGCACTCGTCGAGGAGCTCGCGCGAGGCCCATGCATAAAGGTCCTTGGGGTTGACTCTAGGGGGAGGAGGAGGGATAGACATGTCGGCACAAGATGCCAGTGAAGGAGCTAGAAGATCGAAGGAGAACGACGCGGTAGAAATGCGGAAGAAAAACGCCAACAAGAAAGAACGCAGGAGGAACTCTTTGGAAGGAAGAGGAATGGTGCAAAGAAGGTGCGAAAACACAGAGATGATGAGTGTAAGTACAAGATTTCAAAGATCTAAATATTACAGTTGAAGCGACAAAGGGCACGAAAAGGAACACCGTGCAATCGAGCCACGTGTCAGGAGATGGGAGGACGACCCTAGCGTCACTGGTTCTCATTCAGAAAACGTCGTGTCGACAGAATTCCCAAGGGCACGATGCGCCGTCGAAGAAGAGAGCATCTTGTCAAAAGCTCAGAAAGTGTCAAAATCAAATCGAGCAAGGGAACGTCCCATCAGCCATATGGGAAATGCCACGTGGATGGTGCGGAAGAGGCCTTAGTCTTTTCGCTGAGGCAAGTGTCCCGCCCTCAGGCGTTGACCAGAGTCAAAGTCAAAGTCAACGCCATGGCCAAAGTCAACAGATTGACCGCACCAGGCATCACCAAGACATGGCGTCGCCAGCATAAGACGCTGAAGGCGTCGCAAGTATGAGACGCTGAAGGCGTCGCCAGTATCAGACGCTGAAGGCGTCGCCAGTATAAGGCATTGATGGCGTCGCCTCCCCGATACCCACAGGTAGGAAAGACTGTGGAGGGGGGAGAAACCGCCAGAAGCCAAACGAGTCACCAACAGGGTTACTCCCCGATACCTATAGGAAGGAAAAACCATGGAGGGAGCGACCCCATGGGGGGCTTCGAGCCTGCCCAGTGCTTGGCGTTTCTAGACACCCTGAGGACGATACGGCGCTACGGTAGTAGGCCTCTCCTCAGGCGTGGGCGCCAAGCACCAAGAGTTAAGGGACAGATTGCCTTGGTGTTTGAGACACCCCATGGACGATACGACGCTGTTGGACAGGCCTCTCCATGGGCGTGGGCACTGAAGTGTGACTTTGTCCCAAGTGGTTAGGCCCAGAGCAGGTCTCAATTTTTGCATTTGAGCAATGGCGGAGCAGCCAGCGCCTTCACGAGGCGGAACCCTCATAGATGCGAAGGTTGAATAGGTTTCGAGGTGGAAGTTAGAAGTGATGGGTAAAAGAAAGAGAAGAGAAGGTTACATGCTACCTAAGCGCCATAGGTACAAGTTCGCCCAGTATAGCGAAAGAAACAGATAGAAGTACAGGCGAAGTAGTTGAAGCATACAAGAATGAAGAACAAAGGTAAAGATAGCAGTCAAACAACACTTAATTCCTCAGAAGCATGCAATCGTTAAAGTGAAGATCAAAGTCAAAGATAAATGTCAGTTAATACACCCATTGTTCCAACAAAATACAAATGGTTCAAAATATTTACAAAGTTATCAAGAACAAAGAAAAACGTAAAGAGCAAAGATGGAAGTTGAGGGTTTGCGGTTCAGTCACCCAGTTCAAGAGGCACAACTTTCCTGTCGACGACGTGGTGGGTACGGTCACAGTTTGAAACATTGATTCCCGGGTTCTCGCAAGACGCCTAAACCAGAGCCTCCTGGAAGCCCTCGTCGAACACACCCGCCATCTCTCCGGTAAGCTCTTGGACCTCCCTCTCCAGCTCGGTGATCCTGGAGTCCTTGGACGCCAGCTATTTGTCCAAGAACTCCTTCCCCACCCGGAGCTTATTGGCTTCAGCTTGGAGAAGGTCAAAGGCCTCGACCTTCGCCCCCAGGGCGCCCTCACTCTCAGCCAGCTTCTGCCTCCAAACAACATTCAGTTCTTCAAGCTTTTTCTGCTGCATTTCGGAGGCACGAGCCACCTCTTAGAGACCGATATTCTGGATTTGATGGAAGGTAAGGTGGGCTAGCAGGTCTGCATACGCTTGCTCAACCTCATGCGCGTATGCTTCAGCCCTCTCCTTACCCTCCTGGGCTAGCTTCAACGAAGATTGGTGGGCTTCCTCCCTAAGCCCCCAAGTTTGCTTCTCCTATGTTAGCGCCCCCACCTCTTGCTTCAGTTTTCGGAGGGCCTCCTTCCCCTGTGGCAACACTTTGGGCCTGGGAGCGCTAATCGAGTGCTACCTCCAGGAATGCCCCCAGGTAGTAAAGCATGCTTCCTCCCCTATTGGGGTTTTCTGGCGACATCCCTTCAGAGAATCCCTGCGCCAATTGCCCGTAGACGGGGTGGGGAATCAGTATTTCGTGGGGAGAAGGAGTGGAAGCCGGCACGGGAGGAACAGAACCCGAAGTCGCAGCCACTTCAGACAGGGGTAGCGGCAGAGGAACCAACTCGGCCCCTTCATCTTGTTCCTCTTGGACTGCTTGGGGCGAAGGTGACATGGCGCTTGGAGGGTCATTCCTTAGAGAGTCCCCGCCACCGGGAGATGCGGTTGGCCGGGTAGGGACCCTTGTAGGTCTCCTCTTTTTGAAGACCAGGGCGCCACCTGAATCTTCATTATCAGAAGTTATCTCCAGCACCCTTTTTCCTTTGTCAGAGCGCGCTGGAGCATGTGTTGATGCTGCAGCTAGTGGGACCGCAGCAATGGGAGGAGGAGAGGTAGGAGTTTGGCAGGTTTGGTGAGAAGATGGTGGAGTCAGTAGGGAAGTGACGAGAGCTGAGGGAGTAGTGGGCGGCACGTCAAGGGCGACGGAATCCCCATCTCCCTTGGTAGATTTTGCCTTCTACAAGAACTTGGCAAGTGCGAGACGTCTTGAAAAAGCCATTACCGAACCTGCGACAACCAAGCAAAGACTAATTCAGATAAGGCAGAATGGGAGCAGCAGTCAAGCACACGCAGACAACCACAGTGATTCAAGCAATGCAAAGTAAGGTCATATAACCGCAACGGTTCATACAATGCAATTACATTCAAATGAGACCAAGCAGAGTACAAGCAAGTTCTAGTGGGAGAAATCAAAAGCAAGTACCAAAATAGGTGGAGAGGCCGTGAGCGTTGAACTTGTTGGCGATGCGCTTGGCGGTGTCAAAGACCACCCCGAGCCCAGCCAAGGCCTTGCACACCTCCCTGTCAACGGGAGCGAGTTCATCCAAGGCCAGGGGCTTGGTCGATATGGGTTTTTCCGACCAGTACAAAGGGAAGCCCTCCAGTGCAATGGGATCGAATTTGGTTGCACGCATCTTGAAGAACTTCCCCTTCCACCCCTTGAATGAATTTTGGAAGAGGGTGAGGATGATGCGCCCAGCGACGCCAGAAAAGCTCATCCAGAGGCTTTTGCCCTGTTTCTTTACCTCAGAAAAGTGAAGAAAGACATCCACAGAGGAAGGGATGCCCAGATACCCACAAAGAATTTGAAAACCCCTCACGAAGGTCGAGCTGTTGGGATGAAGCTGGGCAGGGGCGGTCTTGATTTCAGTAAGCAACTCCCGTTCGAAGGGAGTAAAGGGGAGACGCAGGCCCACTCGCTTGAATACCATTTGGTAGACGAAGAAGAAGGGACTTCCCCCGGTAGGCCTTGCGTCCACACAAACGGGTTCCCCCCAGCTTCACACGACATACTGAGACGTGGGAGTCGTGGGTTTTGTGGAAGGCGTTGAAATTGTAGACCGTGGGGTCTCCCCTGTGGGCCTCTACGTGTTTGACGGAGGTCAATGTAGAGCACTCCGCGAGGAGGTCATCGGAGGCCCATCGATACTCCTCTTTGTAGTGGGACCTGGGGGCGGAGGATCGGCAGTGGCTTTGTCTCGCGCCATCCGATCAAAAGCTGAAGAGTGAAGAAAAAAGAAAGGGTTCAGCGAAAGTAGGTTTGAAGAAGAAAAAGGGGGAAAAGGAGGAACCCTAGGCAAACCCTACCCACGCGAGAAAAAGAAGAATGAGGGGAAACAAAGAGGCACAAAAACAACATGAGCATACCGGAAAGTAAACAGTCCCAGGCAGTTCATCCATACATCACAGTAATGCAGTAGAGAGGAAGAGTCAGCAGGGGTGGGAAAAACCGTACCTTTGAGTATCAGAGCAAGTGAGAAGAGGAAGCGCGAAGGAGAGAACAGAGATTGCAGAGAGAGAACTCGAAGAAGATGAACAGTGCGAGAATGCAAAGAGAGTGGATGAAACAGTGGTTTCGAGCGCGGAGTTTTGGGTAACTTAAACGTTAAGAGGAGCGCGAGGGGCAACAGATGGTGACCGTTCGATGATGCCACGTGTCGTAGGATTAGGCGCTAACTAGAAGCGCAAGAGGCTTTTGATGATGACCTCGTGATAAGCCACGAGGCGAGCGATTAAGCATGGCCCAAAAAGCGTTGCTTTTCCCGATTCAGAGGATGTCCCACCAGCCATTAAGAACATTTCAACTGCTCAGGGAATGTCACATCAATGGTTTGAGGAGTGTCGCGTCAGCAAGAATGACACGTCATCAGGATGCCACGTGGATGGCGTTGGCAAAGCCTTAGTCTTTTCGCTAAAGAAAAGTCATCAGCTCAAAACTGGGGGGCTTGTGTACCGTCCCGTCCTCGGGCGTTGACCAAAGTCAAAGTCAATGTCGGGGCCAAGGTCAACATAGGGTGAGACCATGCGAAGGGGTCAAAGAAAGGAAGTCAACAGAGTGACTACACAAGGCGTCACCAAGACAAGGCGTCACCAAAGAAGGGCGTCGCCTTAACATGGCGTCGCCAAGATAAGGCATCACCTAAACAAGGTGCTGCCAGGATAAGGCGTCGCCAAACAAGCCACCAGTAGTGTCACTCCCCGATACCCATGGGTAGGAAAGACCATGGAGGGAGTGATGCCATGGAGGCTTCGGGCCCGCCAAGCGCAAAAACAATGATAAAGTGAAGAGAAAGGTGGCTTCAAGGCCATAGTACTAACGTCAGTGGAGAGCAATCTTTTTCGCGATGTGCCCATGTCACCCCGGGGAGACCCTTGGGATAGATATGACTCATGAGAGGGTCACGCCCAGGGGTAACCAGGTGCAGGGTACGAGAGGAAGGTAGATACGCTCTCAGAGCGAGTGACTAGAGGTTTGGGGGCACGAGTTGGCACCCAAAAAGTCACCCCTTGCGCCAGATGCACTCCAAGGAATGAGGACTCACATGACGAAATACCCCTAAGTTGGGTCACGGTGCCGTGAGGCCCTCCACGTGTAATAACGGCCAAGTCAGGTGGACACGCGGCAGGAAGAACAGAAACATTAGTTTGTCAGGTATAAGGTAATTAAAGCTATTTAAATAATTAAAATTTACGTTTCGAGCGTTTTAAGATACTTTAAATGCTTTAAGCGGTTTAAACGTCTTAAAGGCGCTGAACGTTTCATAACCTTAAATGCGCTTTTAAGACGCTTTAAATGATAGAGACGTTTAAAGGGAACCTGGGATGTTGGAAACGGGGTTCGAACTTTTGGCAAATTTTCCCCAGAACACACTCTAGTTGCTTGCTCGAGCCTAAAGGTTACGGACAAGGGACTAGAGAAAGATTGTTTGCCAGAACGAGAAAACGATACACAATACACAGTTCCTTTTACCACCTTCAGAGTACCATCCACGGTGCTCCGATACAGAGGTGTAGAGTTTTGGTGTTTCTTGCTAGCTGACTTGAGCGTCGGAGTGCAAACGGCCGCTAGGGCGCCCATTTCTCCTTCTTTGCAGGTATTCACAGATTGCCAGAGGGAAGGTCTCCCTAGCTGACGGGAAAGGTTGCGCACAAAGACGTACCCAGGTCAACCGGCCGGAACAGCGGCTAACCTAAAACCCAACCAAGATAAATTCCTTTTGCTACCAAAGTTTTCACACCTCATTTTGCATACATTTTTTATACTTCCCAGCAAGATTTCTCAAAAACCATGACTTCACTTTTTTACCAATTTTGCTACCAAGGCAAAAAAAGCCAATCCACCTAACTTGGTTAAGCCAAAACCCGACCAAGATGAATTCCTTTTGCAATCAAACTTTTGACACCACATTTTGGATGCAATTGTGACAACTCCCCACCAAGATTAATCAAACACCATGACTTCACTTATTCACCAATTTTGCTACCAAGGCAAAAAAAGCCAATCCACCCAACTTGGTTAAGACAAAACCCAACCAAGATCAATTCCTTTTGCAACCAAACATTCCATACCTCATTTTGCATACATTTATGACAATTCCCCACCAAGATTGCTCAAAAATCACTACTTCACTTATTCACCAGTTTTGCTGCCAACGCACATAAAGTCAATCAACCAAACCAAGATCAATTTCTTTTGCAACCAAACTTTTCACACCTCATTTTGCATACATTTGTGACACTTCCCCACCAATATTGCTAAAAAACCATGACTTCACTTTTTCACCTATTTTGCGACCAAGGCACAAAAACCCAATCCACCCAACTTGGCTAATCCAAAACCCAACTAAGATCCATTCCTTTTGCAACCAAACTTTTGACACCTCATTTTGGATGCATTTGTGATAATTCCCTTCCACGATTGCTCAAAAACCATGACTTCACTTTTTCACACATGTTGCTACCTAGGCAAAAAAAGCCAATCCACCCAACTTGGCTAAGCCAAAACCCAACCAAGATCAATTTCTTTCATGGTTTTAGAGCAATCATGGTGGGGAATTGTCACAAATGCATTCAAAATGAGGTGTCAAAAGTTTGGTTGCGAAAGGAATTGATCTTGGTTTGGTTTTGGCTTAGCAAAGTTGGGTGGATTGGCTTTTTTTGCCTTGGTAGCAACATGTGTGAAAAGGTGAAGTCATGGTTTTTGAGCAATCGTGGTGGGGAATTGTCACAAATGTATGCAGAATGAGGTGTGAAAAGTTTGGTTGCCAAAGAAATTGATCTTGGTTGGGTTTTGGCTTAGCCAAATTTGGTCGCTTGGCCTAGTTTTTGTGTCTTGGTAGCAAAATTGGAGAACAAGTGAAGTCATGGTTTTTGAGCAATCTTGGTGGGGAATTCTCACAAATGCATCCAAAATGAGGTGTCCAAAGTTTGGTTGCAAAAGGAATTGATCTTGGTTGTGATGGCATTTCATGAAGGTCTTCTTGAATCATGTAAGAAAAAGTGGTGCGGAAGCTATGAAGGTGTGTGAGCAAGATCCTCCTAAGAGTGGTGTTGATCTTGAAGGTGCATGATGTGTATGAAACTAGGGAGGTTCGGCCAACCCAAGGAGAGGTGAAGGAGATGAAGTTTAGAGCCTAGAATTCTAGGGAGAAGCAAAGCTTGGCACAAAATGGCAGCATAACTTTACTCACAATAAACTTGCAAATACAAGGTGTAGGCCTCCCTATTTATAAGCTACTTGGTCGTAAGTTTTAAGCTAAAGCCTAATGAAATGAAAACCAAATTAAATGCAATTCACAAAGCCAAGTGCCATGTGCTCATGACTGGCCACACCAAGAGAGTTTCTAGAATGTTTCACTCAAATATGCTTTCTACACTACTCTAATTACTAAGCACCCCTATTGGGCCTTTATGCAACATGTACAAAGCCTTCTCTCTTCCATCCATGGCTTCATTCAATTGGGCTTGAATATGCTTAGCCATTGACCTTGTGATAGGTCCTAGACGGTCTAGGTCTCCTCCTAGACGCTCCATGGGTAGCCTTTCCTCTTCACGTCCTAGACGCTCCATTCTTCTAGCTAGACGCTCATCATGGTCTAGACGCTCTTCATGGTCTAGTGTTGGGCTTTGGCTTTCATGGTTAGATGTGCTTGGCCCTCTTCCATCATCCCCTCCCCCTTGGAAAGGATTTGTCCTCAAATCCAGCTCGTCATCGTCATTGGTACCTACAAATGGAGAAAGGTCAATTACATTAAAAGTGTCATGTACTCCATATTCAAGAGGTAGGTCCAATTTATATGCATTGTTATTGACTCGCTTGAGGACTTGAAAGGGTCCATCACCTCGGGGACTTAGTTTGGACTTCCTTTGAGTTGGAAATCTATCTTTGCGAAGGTGAAGCCAAACTAAGTCTCCTTCCTCAAAATTTATTTCTCTCTTCCCTTTATTGTTGTATTTTGTGTACTTCTCATTTTGGTGTTGTATTTGGAGTTTAATCTTCTCATGCATTTTCTTTACAAAGTCAGCTTTGATTACTCCTTCTTTATGCACAAAATCTTGTGTATTAGGAAGAGGTATCAAATCCATGGGTGTGAGAGGATTAAAACCATATACTACTTCAAAAGGAGAAGCATTAGTAGTCTTGTGAACTACTCGATTGTAAGCAAATTCAATGTGGGGAAGATACTCATCCCAAGATTTGTGGCTGCCCTTCATGATGGCCCTAAGCATAGTTCCAAGAGATCTATTGACTACTTCAGTTTGCCCATCCGTTTGAGGATGACAAGAAGTTGAAAATTGTAGTCTTGTTCCAAGTTTACCCCAAAGAGTTTTCCAAAAGTGGCTTATAAACTTGGGATCTCTATCGGACACTATACTTCTAGGGAGACCATGGAGTCTCACCACTTCTCTAAAGAAGAGTTTAGAAATATTTTGAGCATCATCTACTTTGTGGCATGGAATAAAATGGGACATTTTGCTAAAACGGTCCACTACCACAAAGATAGAGTCATGGCCTCTTGCAGTCCTAGGAAGTCCTAAAATGAAATCCATGCTAATGTCTTCCCAAGCAGCATTTGCAATCGGCAAAGGGGTGTAGAGTCCATGCGGCATTGTTCTAGAACAATGTCGTTGGACATCTTTCCTCATGTGTGGCCAACAAAATTTTGCTTTTAAAAGATCTAGAGTCTTATCAACTCCAAAATGGCCCATGAGTCCCCCCTCATGTGATTCTTTGATAAGGAGTTTCCTATGTGTTCCTTGGGGAATGCAAAGTTTTCCCTCTTTAAAAAGATATCCCTCAGACACATAGTAACCTCCTTGCGCTCTATCTAGACATTGGGCATAGATGGATGAGAGTTCTTGATCTTCTTGGTAAAGCTCTCTTATATGGTCAAATCCAAGAATTTGGGCACCCAATTTTGAAAAGAGTGTATGCCGTCTTGAAAGAGCATCAGCCACTATATTAGTGCTTCCTTTCTTGTATTTGATTACATAAGGAAATTGTTCAAGAAATTCCATCCATTTAGCATGTCTCTTGTTGAGCTTGTGTTGGCCCTTTAAATATTTTAAAGACTCGTGATCACTATGGATGACAAATTCTTTGGCACAAGGTAGTGTTCCCAAGTCTTTAGGGCTCGCACAAGAGCATAGAGCTCTTTGTCATAGGTGGGGTAGTTGAGGGTGGCACCATGGAGTTTTTCACTAAAATAAGCAATGGGGTGTCCACCTTGCAACAAAACCGCACCTATGCCTACCCCCGATGCATCACACTCTATCTCAAAAGTTTTGGAAAAATTTGGGAGAGATAGAATGGGTGCATTGGTGAGTTGAGCTTTTAGCCTTTGAAAGGCTTGCTCATGTTTTTCATTCCAACAAAATGCAACATCTTTTTTAACAAGTTCATTCAAAGGAGAAGCTAGACCAAATGCTAAGGAGGACCATAATGCAACCCTAATGCTAGCCAAATGAAATGTAAATGTGAAGCACATGGGTGCACAAATGAGCACATGGGGAGGGGTGTGTCTAGTTTTTATGCTCACCCCCTCCATGGGCTTTCTAAACCGGCCTTGGTAAATTTATAGGTTTTTTTAGAAACTCTAAGTTTACCTAGGTTGATGTTTTAGGTGCCAAAATTAATTATAAGAAAATTACAAATAAAGTTCCTATGCTAATTTTGACAAGAAATTAAAGTCTACTCTACACTAGAGTTTATGGCATTTGAACATGTAAAAGAACGTCTTCTTGGATCCTCTTGGCCATAACTCTATGGTTGGCCCAAATCTACCCTTAGGTGGGCTTGCATGTGGGCTTGTGCTTGGGCCTCTTCCATCATCCCCTCCCTCTTGAAAAGGATTTGTCCTCAAATCCATTGCTTCTTCTTCTTCATGGCTAGGGGAATGGATGTGGCTGGATGGTGTCCATCATCTCCTTCTCCTTGAGAAGATCTATCCTCAGATCTAGAGATTTGATCTCGGATAGCAGCCTCTTGCTTCTTCAACTATGCTTGCCCTCCCGGATCAAACATCCACCTAGGGGAATTATCAAATAAAGCAAATGAGTTAGTTGAAGCAGTTATATACAAATCAATTTTATGAAGCTGCCATTTTTGTTTTTCTTTTGTTTTTCGCAACTTTTTACAATATTTCTCTTTTGATGGTTGCATGTGTTCTCTAATCCTCTCATGCTTTGTAAAATTTTCAATAGCGGTTACTTGTTCCTTAGGCATAATTCCTTTAGGAAGTGGTAACAACGCAAAAAGAGAAAGAGAACTATGTTCACATACAACTTCAAATGTAGAAATATTAGTAGTCTTGTGGACTACTCTATTGTATGCATGCTCAATAGAAAAAGGATACTCATCCCAAGAATTGTGGTTGTCTTTCATGATTTCCCTAGGCATAGTAACAAGAGCTATGTTTTCAATTTTATTTTGACCATTCTTTTGAGGATGATAAGAATTTGAAAAGGACAACTTAGTTGCAAGTTTTTCCAAGAGAATCCTCAAATGATGGTTTTCAAATTTTGGAGCTCTATCCAACACTAAGTTTGAAGAGAAATCATGAAGACTTGTCACTTCTTTAAGGAAGAGTTTATCCATGTCCATGAAAATGGAATCAAAACCTTTTGTTGTCCTAGGAAGATCTAATATGAAATTTAGGCTTATGTCTTCCCAAGGATCATTTGCAAAAGGTGAAGGAGTATAGAGTTCATGAGACATCGCCTTAGATGTATTTTTAAAACACGGAATGTATCTAGGGTAATGTCTTTGAACATCTTTTCTCATGGGTGACAATAATTTTCCTTTTAAAAGCTTTAGAGTTTTATCAACTCTAATTTGACCCATAAGTTCTCCTTCATGAAGAATTTCTCTTTTATGTGTGAAGGTAGTCTCGTTGATACAACCTTTGTTCATGGAAATTTCAATTCTTTGCAAAGGTTGTCTCAATAAGACATGACAAGTTTCTTTAGGCACTACTTCACATAAAAAATTGTCTTTGTAGATGCCTATAGATGACTTGACCTTCACTTGGTGATATCTTGGCATGTATGTAAAATAATCTACTATATTTTTACCTATGCAAGCCTTTTTTAAGGATTCTTCTTTTTTTTCTAGGCTTGCAAGTGTTCCTTTACAAAAGGTAAGGCTAGGTTGTTCAACAAGAGGTATATTTTCAAATGTATTTTCAACTTTTCCTTTTTGTTGAATGACCTTGTGGGAAGGAACACTCTTCTCCCACGCCTTTTGTTTCCCAAGGGTTTTCTCTTGCTTTTCTATTTTTACATTTTCTTCACTCTCACTAGCTTCTTTTTCTTGGCTACTATTCTCATCTTTGTCCCTTAAGATCATAGATCTTTCATTGAAACATTGAGATGCTAATTGATCATTGCCAAGGTATTCTAAACATGGAATTTCTCTAGCTTGAGTGTGAGAGTTATGCTTGGTTAGGTTTTCTTGTCTCTCTTTCCTAGCTCTCCTAGGGAATTGTTGATGATATTCATTTTTCCTAAGACTTTCTTCCCCAAGATAATCATGATGTTTAGAGCTAGATGCATGAGAATGTAATTTTTTTGAAAATTGAAACTTCTCATTCTTTGCTTTAGTCAAAACATTAAGTTTAGTCTCACTCTCCAATTGTCTATAAGCAATTGATTGCACAGTTTGTGAAACTTCTTTCAAAAGAGTTTTTAAAGATTTTAATTCACTTCCAATAGACTTTGTAGAATGAGAAGAAGAAGACATGGCTAAAGCTTTGTGTATACAAGTATTTTACCTTGAGAAAACTTAGGAAAGTCAAAGAAGGTAGTTTTCCAGGTAAGGGAGGTGAGTCACAAAGGACTACTTAAATACCAAGCCTTTGCCTTAGCCAAAAACTATCCCTCAATGTCTTCACACAAAAATTTCTCTTAGTAAACCACTTAGAACACAATTAAGTTGAGAAATCAAATTTTCAATGAAAGAAAACAATGCAAGCTACTAATCAACAAAGCTAGTCGGTTTCACACAAACTTAACAAAATAACCATGCAAAGCGTCACTAACTAAGCAAAAGAAAAGGCAATTACAAACAATTAACAATTGCTAATTTAGAATTCTATACTAGTCGGCCCTAGGTGAGGCTTCTTGGACACTTGGAGCCCTTGAAGACACACTCACCGTCTAAAACATAATTAAGAGGTAATTAACACAAATTAAGTTGTAAGGAAATTAAGAAAAACTCCCTTTGTTGATCCTCTTTTTGCTAAATGCACTTCCTTGTTGTCTTTTCTTGTTGGTCCTCCAAGTGTTTGTAGTGTTTTTCAAGAATTGATTCAGCCTTGGCTTTGTTTCCCCTTAGAATGAAGGTCTTAATTCTCCAATTCCAGCACCTATCAAAAGACTAGACCTTACCCAAGTCAAGTTTCAATTCAATTAAGCACCAAAGGAGAATAATTTCCAGCACCAAATTAGAGGTCAAAGAACAAAAGCAAGAAACAATTTAATTAAATAAAACAGTACCACCAAAAAGGGTTAGATTATGACAACTAGAAAGAGGTCCAAAAAATATTAAGCAAGCAAATAAAAGGTACCAAAATAAAGGTAGGCACACAAAAGAATCCTAAGAATAGCACTAGAATTAGATGACCAAATAAAAAAACAGCACCACTGGAAAATGTTGTGGGCCAGAAACGTGTTTTTCCCCAATTTATGCTGAGCTGTGTTTTTAAGATATGATTCTGAAATTTGATATGCAAGATATTCAAGATCTTAGCTAAAATCTGGCTTTGAAATCACTCAAAACGCATGCACCAATGTTTTTTAATAAATTTTGCAATTTTGGTGTTCAGTTACGCCAGCTATAGCGCCTCAGATTTGCACACTGATTTTAAAAGATTTATCATTTTTTTTCTGTTGATTCTTTTGGACTAATTCTTTCTTTATCCTTTCTATAACAATACAAACTTGCATATTCCAGAGAATAAAAATTTTCCTATGAGTGAAAATATTTTTCTGGAACAAAACAGCCAGCACAGAAAATCTGAAACAGGGGATTCTGGAAACTGGAAACAAAAACAGCAAGATACCAAAATTTAAACACAATAGAATTTGTGAAATAGAATTTGTGTAGGATCTAAACACAATATGAACTCAAAATAAAATTAAAAAGGCACCAAAAGATCAAAGAAAAGCATATATAAAGCAATTAAAGATACCCAAAATCAACAAACAATCAAGCCAAATAAAGGACTACTAAGAATAGTTGACATTGTGGATGAACATGACTTGAAAAAACATATAAGATTCAGAAATTAAAGACTCAAAAGCATAATATGAACAAAATAAGAAAGCAATAAAGACTCAAAAGCCTAAAAGAAAATAGCAACTCAAAGGTGTATGGAATCCTATCACAATTTGCACAAGAACTTGTTCAAGATCAATTGAACAAAAGTGCTTCGGTTGGATCTTCCACAAAGCACACCAAAACAATTAAAATGTAAAAAACAACAAGACAATTATGGAAAATAAGATGAACAACATGAAAGTAAAGAAGAACTAAAAATGAAAGACCAAAAGAAACTCATCTTGAAGAACCATAGCTCTGATACCAAATGATGGCATTTTTCATGAAGGTCTTCTTGAATCATGTAAGAAAATGGTGGGGAAGCTATGTATGAGTGTGTGCAAGATCCTCCTAAGAGTGGTGTTGATCTTGAAGGTGCATGATACGTATGAATATAGGGAGGTTCGGCCAGCCCAAGGAAAGGTGAAGGATGTGAAGTTTAGAGCCTAGAGTTCTAGGGAGAAGCAAAGCTTGGCACAAAATGGCAGCATAACTTTACTCACAATAAACTTGAAAATACAAGGTGTAGGCTCCTCCTTTTATAGGCTAAGGAGGACCATAATGCAACCCTAATGCTAGCCAAATGAAATGTAAATGTGAAGCACATGGGTGCACATGGCACATGGGTGCACAAATGAGCACATGGGGAGGGGTGTGTCTAGTTTTTATGCTAACCCCCTCCATGGGCTTTCTAGACCGGCCTTGGTAAATTTAGAGGTTTTTTTAGAAACTCTAAGTTTACCTAGGTTGGTGTTTTAGGTGCCAAAATTAATTCTAAGAAAATTACAAATAAAGTTCCTATGCTAATTTTGACAAGAAATTAAAGTCTACTCTACACTAGAGTTTATGGCATTTGAACATGTAAAAGAACGTCTTCTTGGATCCTCTTGGCCATAACTCTATGGTTGGCCCAAATCTACCCTTTGGTGGGCTTGCATGTGGGCTTGTGCTTGGGCCTCTTCCATCAAGAACTCACCAAAAATTAGTACCAAATCCCAAACTCATTTGGATGTTCCACATATTGTCAAATTGAATCAACAAAGAGAGGTAAAATTAAAACACACCGAACAGAAAAGGATGATAAGCAAACTGCACCGAACAAAGTGAAATTAAAGGCAAAGAACAGAAAAAATAGGTGCTGGAAAACAATTACAGCCAAACCAAAACAACAAGACAACAAGCTAGAACTAGGAATTAACAAAGAAGAAAGGAAGGAGAGAAGAATTGCTCATGAAGATGGATGAATGATGGATGATCTCGCCACTAGAAGTGTGGATGCTCCTAGATGAGAGTGTTGCCGCCACTTGAGGACACCATGGATCCTTCAAGATAAGACTAGAGAAGAAGGCTCAAAAGCTCTCCAAATGCTCACTCCAATTTTGAGTATAGTTTCTTTAGATAAAATTCAAATATGAAATTTACAAAGAGAACACCTCTATTTATAACCTAAGGTGCTGAAAAGTAAGCTACACAAATTCAAAAACTCCCTCCTAAAAAGCTTCTAGAATTGGCGCCTAAAACAAAGCATGAGGAAGGTGTGACATCTTCCTTCACTTTGGCACCTCCTTTTCTACTCCTACACCTATCTACTAACACACCCCCCCTAAGACTCCTAACTAAAGACTAAAAGATGCTTTAACAATAGAGGTTTCTAATGTTTCCCTCTAAGCACCTTCAAACAATATTCTTTATTATTTAAAACTTGGCCTTGCCCTTCATAGGATGGACTTGGGCTTGGGCTTCGACCTCTCTTTATTTTATGTCTTCTTTTAAATTTGAGAAGACTAGAAGGAAGAACTTCAAGTGTGATGGTGAATTGCCTCTTCCTTCATTAATAAAAACCTCCTTTATTTGACTCTCATAAAAAACCATGACTTCACTTTTTCACCAATTTTGCTACCAAGACACAAAAACGAGGCCAAGCGACCAAACTTAGCTAAGCCAAAACCCAACCAAGATCAATACCTTTTGCAACAAAACTTTTCACTCCTCATTTTGCATACATTTGTGAAAATTCCCCACCAAGATTGCTCAAAACCCATGACTTCACTTATTCACCAATTTTTCTAGCAAGGCACAAAAAGCCAATCGACCCAACTTGGCTAAGGCAAAACCCAACCAAGATCAATTCCTTTTCCAACAAACTTTTGACACCTCATTTTGGATGCATTTGTGAGAATTCCCAACCAAGATTGCTCAAAAACCATGACTTCACTTGTTCACCAATTTTGCTACCAAGACACAAAAACTAGGCCAAGCGACCAAATTTGGCTAAGCCAAAACTCAATCAAGATCAATTCCTTTGGGAACCAAACTTTTCACACCTCATTTTGCATACCTTTGTGACAATTCCCCACCAAGATTGCTCAAAAACCATAACTTCACTATTTCACACATGTTGCTCCCAAGGCAAAAAAAGCCAATCCACCCAACTTGGCTAAGCCAAAACCCAACCAAGATCAATTCCTTTTGCAACCAAAATTTTGACACCTAATTTTGAATGCATTTGTGACAATTCCCCACCAAGATTGCTCTAAAACCATGACTTCACTTATTCACCAATTTTGCTACCAAGGCAAAAAAAGTCAATCCACCCAACCTGGCTAAACCAAAACTCAATCAAGATCAATTCCTTTGGGAACCAAACTTTTCACACCTCATTTTGCATACCTTTGTGACAATTCCCCACCAAGATTGCTCAAAAACCATAACTTCACTATTTCACACATGTTGCTCCCAAGGCAAAAAAAGCCAATCCACCCAACTTGGCTAAGCCAAAACCCAACCAAGATCAATTCCTTTTGCAACCAAAATTTTGACACCTAATTTTGAATGCATTTGTGACAATTCCCCACCAAGATTGCTCTAAAACCATGACTTCACTTTTTCACCAATTTTGCTACCAAGGCAAAAAAAGTCAATCCACCCAACCTGGCTAAACTAAAATCCAACTAAGATCAATTCCTTTTGCAACCAAACTTTTGACACCTCATTTTGCATGCATTTGCGACAATTCCCCTCCAAGATTGCTCAAAAACCATGACTTCACTTATTCATCAATTTTACTACCAATGCACAAAAATTCAATCCCCCCAACTTGGCTAAGCCAAAACCCAACCAAGATCAATTCCTTTTGCAGTCAAACTTTTGACAGCTCATTTTGGATGCATTTGTGACAATTCCCCACAAGGATTGCTCAAAAACCATGACTTCACTTTTTCACCAATTTTGCTACCAAGACACAAAAACTAGGCCAAGCGACAAAACTTCGCTATGCCAAAACCTAACCAAGATCAATACCTTTTGCAACCTAACTTTTTACTCCTCATTTTGCATACATTTGTGAAAATTCCCCACCAATATTGCTCAAAAACAATGACTTCACTTATTCACCAATTTTTCTAGCAAAGTACAAAAAGCCAATCCACCCAACTTGGCTAAGCCAATACCCAACCAAGATCAATTCCTTTTGCAACCAAACTTTTGACACCTCATTCTGGATGCATTTGTGACAATTCCTGTTCCGTCCGGTTGACCGGGACGTCTTCGTGCGCAACCTCAACCGTCACCTAGGGACTCCTTCCCACTGGTTGCCTGTGAATTCCTGCAAAAAAGAGGACAAAGAGGCGCCCTAGCGGCCGTGTGCACTCCGACGGTCAAGTCAGCCAGCAAGAAACACCAAAACTGTCCACCTACGTCTCCGAGCACCGCGTATGGCACTCTGAAGGTGGTAAAAAATAACTGTGTATATGTGTGTGTGTTGTCTCTTTCAGGAAAAAATATTTCCCAGTCACTTGTACGCAACCTTGAAGCACGAGCAAGCAAGTAGAGAGTTCTCTCGTAAATTTGCCAAAAGTTCCAACCCTTTTTCCAACATTCTCTGCGCTATTTAAACTACCCAAGCATTTAAAGCGCCTTAAAGCGCTTTTAATCACAAACGTAACGCACTCATTAAAGCGCTTCATTAGAAAACGTAGCGCATTTAAGACGTTGAAACGCTCGGGAGCCATTATAGTACCTGAATGCTCGAAAGGGAAACTGTATTGAATAACTTTTAATTACCTGGCACCTGACTAAAGGGTGTTTCTATTCTGGCATGGCTGTCGTACACGTGGAGGGCCTCACGACGCCATGACCCCATCTGGGGCGCTTCTGCCCACCTGGGGACGTTTCTACGTGTGAGTCCTCCTGCTGGGAGTGCTACTGCGCTAGGGGTGACTTTTTGGGTGCCAACTCATGCCCCCAAGTATCTAGTCACTTACTTTGAGAGCGTATATGCCTTCCTTTTGTACTCTGCACCCGGTTGCCCTGGGCGTGACTTTCCTCTTGAGTCGTATCTGCCCCACAGGCGTCTCTGGGGCGGCAGGAGCACTTCACGAGTCAGGCTGCCCTTCACTGGTACTATTACTATGGCCTTGAAGCCACCTTTTCCTTCTCTTTATCGCTGCCCCGTGCTATTGGGACCTGAGGCCTTCATACGGCGTCGCTCCCTCCATGGTCTTTCCTACCCATGGGTATCGGGGAACCACACCGTGATTGCCTTACTTTAGCACTGTTTGACCTGGCGAAGCCCTGGTTGGGCGACGCCTTCACCTAGGTGACGCCTTGCCTTGGCGACACCTTGCCTTGGCGACGCTTCCTCTTGGCATTTCTCCACCTAGGCGACGCCTTGTGTTGACTTTGACTCTACAGTCGTTGACTTTGACCTTGACTTAGTCAACGCCCGGATACGGGACGGTACAATTCCCAACCAAGATTGCTCAAAAACCATGACTTCAGTTATTCACCAATTTTGCTACCAAGGCAAAAAAAGCGAATCCATCCAACTTGGCTAAGCCAAAACCCAACCTAGATCAATTCCTTTCGCAACCAAACTTTTCACACATCATTTTGCATACATTTGTGACAATTCCCCACCAAGATTGCTCAAACATGACTTCACTTTTTCACCAATTTTGCTACCAAGGCACACAATGCCAATCCACCTAACTTGGCTAAGCCAAAACCCAACAAAGATCCATTCCTTTTGCAACCAAACTTTTGACACCTCATAATGGATGCATTTGTGACAATTCCCCACGAAGATTGCTCAAAAACCATGACTTTACTTATTCACCAATTTTGCTACCAAGGCACAAAAAGGCAATCACCCAACGTGGCTAAGCCAAAACCCAACCAAGATCAATTCCTTTTGCAACCAAACTTTTCACGCCTCATTTTGGATGCATTTGTGACAATTGCCCACCAAGATTGCTAAAAAACCATGACTTCACTTATTCACCAATTTTGCTACCAATGCACAAAAAGCCAATCCACCCAACTTGGCTAAGCCAAAACCCAACAAAGATCAATTCCTTTTGCAACCAAACTTTTGACACATCATTTTGGATGCATTTGTGACAATTCCCCACCAAGATTGCTCAATAACGATGACTTTACTTTTTCACCAATTTTGCTACCAAGGCACAAAAAGCCTATCCACCCAACTTCGCTAAGTCAAAACCCAACCTAGATCAATTCCTCTTGCAACCAAACTTTTCACACCTCATTTTGGATGCATTTGTGACAATTACCCACCTTTATTGCTCAAAAACCATGACTTCACTTATTCACCAATTTTGCTACCAATGCACAAAAAGCCAAACCACCCAACTTGGCTAAGCCAAAACCTAACCAAGATCAATTCCTTTTGCAACGAACTTTTGACAAGTCATTTTGGATGCATTTGTGACAATTCCCCACCAAGATTGCTCCAAAACCATGACTTCACTTTTTCACCAATATTGCTACCAAGGGATAAAAGGTCAATCCACCCATCTTGGCTAAGCCTAAACCCAACCAAGATCACTTCCTTTTTCAACCAAACTTTTCACACCTCATTTTGGATGCTTTGTGACAATTCCCCACCAAGATTGCTTGAAAACCATGACTTCACTTTTTCACCAATTTTGCTACCAAGCCACAAAAAGTAGGCCAGGCGACAAAACTTGTTGCAACCAAACTTTTCACACCTCATTTTGCATACATTTGTGACAATTCCCAACCAAGATTGCTCGGAAACCATGACTTCACTTTTTCACGAATTTTGCTACCAAGGCACAAGAACTGGGCCAAGCGACCAAACTTGGCTAAGCCAAAACACAATCAAGATCTATTCCTTTTGCAACCAAGAAATTAGCATGAAAGGACTTGAAACTAGTTTTTTTTTTATTACAGGTCGCTCTGTCATTGTGTGATTTTTTGTTGTCTGATCACACTCGAAATTATGTATCTACTTATTGTAGTTTTGCCCCCTGATCGGTAGTATTTGATAGATGAGTCTTTAGATAGTTTATAATAGTTATAGACATTGATTTACAATAAATTAGCATGAAAAGACTTGAAACTAGTTTTTATGTGGTAGTTGCATGAATTTATTGTATATATGTAATATATGAGTCTTTAGATAGTTTTCATAACAGTGATAGACATTGATTTAAAAGAAATTAGCATGAAAAGACTCGAAACTAGTTTTTTCGGTGGTAGTTGCATGATCTTATTGAATATATTTCATAGATGAGTCTCTACAGTAGTGATTTACATTGGTTTTCAAGAAATTAGTATAAAAAGACTTGAAACTTGTTTTTTTGTGGTAGTTGCATGAATTTATTGTATATATATGATAGATGAGTCTCTACAGTAGTGATAGACATTGGTGTTCAAGAAATTAGCATGAAAAAACTTGAAACTACTTTTTTGGTGGTAGTTGCATGAATTTATTGTATATATTGGAGAGATGAGTCTTTAGATAGTTTATAATAGTCATTGATCCGGCCGGTCATCGGTAGTCGATGACGTCAGTAGCAAATAACCACGTGGACCACTCGCAGGGTGACACGTGGATCAGGTGGCAGAGAAATCAGGGAGGAGATCACCCAGAACGGTGATCGGTGGTCAGTAACCGAGTGGCCACCGACAGATCAGTTCCAAGATAAACACCTGAGGGGAGAACGCGAGAAGCAATAGAGCACCGATCAGTCATCGGGTGCATGGTCTTCGGGGTTTCGTGTTACACGCAGTTAAACTGCGACTGAGATTCCCAGCAAGAGCGTTACGCATGGACCTCGCATGATCATATCTCAGAGAAAGAGAAGCTGCTCGCCGGTAGATTCGTGCACGAGAGTGGCCTGAGGGAGTTAGTAAACTGGTCAGTGATTGGTGACTCTCTTAACCCATTACGTGCATGACATCGTGAAGGGGAAATCGTGTATGTAGAGAGCAGTGCTTAGTGAGTGTGCCTAGTCCAGCCACACCTGGCGTTCTCTTGGGAATGTGCGATTCACCCAGATGGAAGAAATGCGCTAAGTTACTCCGCAAGGGAATAACTTAGGCGCACAAAGAGATGCGCTAGAGCCCTTCAGGTAGTGGCACGTGTACGGTTAGATGTGAGTTGCATGCTGATGTGATTCCAATAGCCACATAGAACAAGATTCTTGACACTTTGAGGAATCACCTTGAGCTGGAAAATGTAGAGGCACTTTCTTAGAAGTTGGATCATAGTTCTAAGATCAAGAACTCACCAAAACAAGTACCAAATCCCAAACTCATTTGGATGAACCAAGTATTGTCAAATTGAATCAACAAAGGAGAAGGAAAAGAACAAACCGAACAGAATTGAACTTCAAAACAAAAGAACCGAACAGAATTTAAAAACTAAACAGAAAATAGGTGCTGGAAAATTAAAGGAACCGAAACAAAAACAACTCAAAACTCAAGGCAATAAGAACAAATTGAAGAAGAAGAAAGGAAGGAGAAGAGAATGCTCATGAAGATGGAGGAATGGTTGGATGATCACGCCACTAGAAGAATGGATGCTCCTAGATGAGTGTGGAAGCCGCCACTTGAGGAAACCATGGTCCTTCAAGATAAGACTAGAGAAGAAGCTCAAAGCTCTCCAAATGCTCACTCCAATTTTGAGTATAGTTTCTTTAGATAAAATTCAAATCTGAATTTTACAAAGGAAGCACCTCTATTTATAGCCTAAGGTGCTGAAAAATAGGTGGGAAATTTCAAATAAACTCATTTGAAATTCCCACCAAAAACAAGTCACATGGGAGGTGTGACCTTTTTCTACTATGACACCTCCCAAAAACTACACCTACACCTATCTACTAATACACCCCCCTAAAGGTCCTATTTAAAACCTAAAAGATGCTATAACAAAAGAGGTTTCTAAGGTTTCCCTCTAAGCACCTTCAACTAAAGACACTACAAAAAGAGAAAATAAATGTCCTCTTGCTCCCAAGGCTTTGAACATGCTTCTTGTAATCCTTTGAGGTGGACTTTGACCTCCATGGGCATCCTCCATTTGTGCCTCCACCTCTTCTTGAGCTTGATGAGTGGCCTCCATGTTCTCTTGGGCTTGATCTCCATCATACTCCCCGAGTTGGAGAGAATTCGACCACGAATTCTGGAGACCTACAGAAAAAGGAGTTAGATCGCTGACATTAAAAGTATGACTACCTAAGAATGTATCAGGCATATCTAACTCATAAGCATTGTCATTAATCCTCTTGAGGACTTGGAAAGGTCCATCCCCTCGAGGCATTAGTTTGGACTTCCTTTGAGTAGGAAAACGATCCTTCCTCAAGTGAAGCCAAACCCAATCGCCCTCATCAAACAACAATGCTTTTCTCCTCTTATTGGCAAGTTCAGCATACTTGCCAACCTTCTTCTCAATTCTCTTCTTGATGTCTTTATGCAAAGTTTTCACAAAAGAAGCCTTTTCATCCCCATCTTTGCACAAGACATCGTCAAGAAGGGGAATAGGAAGAAGATCAAGAGGTGTTAGGGGATTAAACCCATAGACCACCTCAAAAGGAGAATGGGAGGTGGTAGAATTTACTACTCGGTTATATGCAAACTCAACATGGGGTAGTAAATTCTCCCACACTCTAGGATTCCCCGAAATAAAGCATCTCAATAGTTGTCCCAAAGTTCTATTTACCACCTCGGTTTGACCATCGGTTTGTGGGTGGCAAGTGGTAGAAAATAAAAGCTTAGTTCCAAGCTTGCCCCACAAGGTCTTCCAAAAGTGACTCAAGAACTTAGGATCTCTATCGGACACTATAGACCTAGGAATCCCATGCAAGCGAACCACTTCTTGGAAGAAGAGGTTTGCAATGTGGCATGCATCATCCACTTTGTGGCAAGGAATAAAGTGAGCCATTTTTGAAAAACGATCCACTACCACAAAAATGGAGTCCTTTCCCTTTGATGTCTTGGGTAAGCCTAAGATGAAATCCATAGATATATCTACCCAAGGCATTGAAGGGATAGGAAGAGGAGTATAAAGACCATGGGGATGCATTTTAGATTTAGCTTTGCGGCAAGCTATGCATTTATCACACAAACTATGAACATGTTTATGCATATGAGGCCAAAAGAAATGTTCATGCAACACATCCAAAGTTTTAGCAACCCCAAAATGTCCCATTAAGCCCCCCTCATGAGCTTCTCTAACAAGAGATAATCTAATAGAGCATTGGGGAACACAAAGACGTTTTCCTTTAAAAAGAAAGCCATCTTGAATGAAAAAATCTTTGTGTCCTCCCTTAAGACACTCTTGATAGAGGAGAGAAAAATCAAGGTCATCATGATAAAGTTCCTTAATGTGATCAAAACCAAGATATTGAGAGGTTAAAAGATTTAGCAAGGTGTATCTTCTAGAAAGAGCATCCGCCACAATATTTATTTTGCCTTGCTTGTGTTTGATCACATAAGGAAATTGCTCAATGAATTCCACCCACTTAGCATGCCTCTTGTTAAGTTTGTTTTGGCTTTTCAAATATTTAAGAGATTCATGATCACTATGTATCACAAACTCTTTGGGAAAAAGATAGTGTTGCCAAGTAAACAAAGCCCTAACAAGTGCATATAATTCCTTATCATAGGTGGAATAGTTGAGATGACTTCCCTTCAATTTCTCACTAAAATAGGCTATGGGGTGGCCCTCTTGAAGGAGAACAGCCCCAATACCTATGCTTGAAGCATCACACTCAATCTCAAATGTCTTAGTGAAATTAGGAAGGGCCAAGATGGGAGCATTAGTCAATTTTTCTTTCAAAGTATCAAAAGCATTTTGTTGTGCTTCTCCCCAATGAAAGACCACATCCTTTTTCACTATGTCATTGAGTGGTGCGGCAATGGTACCAAAGTTTGGGACAAATCTTCTATAGAAAGAAGCAAGCCCATGAAAACTTCGGACCTCATTCAAAGATTTCGGTGTAGGCCACTTTTGAATGGCCACCACCTTGGTTTTGTCCACATGGACCCCTTTACAACTCACAACAAACCCTAGGAATTCTATATGATCAAGAGCAAACATACATTTAGCAAGGTTAGCATACAAATGTTCCTTCCTAAGGGTTTCCAAAACTTGCCTAACATGCAACCTATGGTCATTCAAAGATAAGCTATAAATGAGAATGTCATCAAAGTAAACCACAACAAACTTACCAATGAAAGGTCTAAGAACATGATGCATGAGGCGCATGAAGGTACTTGGTGCATTAGTTAAACCAAAAGGCATAACTAACCACTCATATAAACCAAAGTTGGTCTTAAAAGCCGTCTTCCATTCATCACCCGGTTTGATACGGATTTGATTGTAGCCGCTTTTAAGATCAATCTTTGAAAAGATTTTTGAACCATGTAATTCATCCAACAAATCATCTAATCTAGGTATGGGATGCCTATACTTAATGGTTATGTTATTTATGGCCCTACAATCCGAACACATTCGCCATGTGCCATCCTTTTTTGGCACTAAGATGATAGGCATAGCACAAGGACTCATGCTATCTTGCACCCACCCTTTTTCAATCAAAGCCTCAACTTGTTGGCGAATTTCCTTGGTTTCACTTGGATTGGTCCTATATGCGGGACGATTTGGTAAAGAAGAGCCCGGTATCAAATCAATTTGGTGCTCAATCCCTCTCAAAGGTGGAAGGCCATTTGGAGGATCTTGAAACACATCTTTGAACTCTTCTACCAAATTTTCCAAGCAATGAGGACTATCAACAAGTGTTTCTATGCTAAGAGTTCTAGGGATGGCTAAAAAAAGAGGATGATGAGCCACTATTTCCCTTTCAATGTCACGCCTAGACACAAGGAGTGTAGGCTTAGAACTCTTATCTTTTTTATCTTTTTTATCTTTTTCACTCTCCCTCTTTTTCTTCATGATAACTTGGTCCTCATGGACTTCTCTTGGAGAGAGAGATTTTAAAGTAACCTTGTGACCATGGAATTCAAAAGATAATTTGTTGGTAAAGCCATCATGTAAAACTTTTCTATCAAATTGCCAAGGCCTTCCCAAAAGAACATGAGTGGCTTCCATGGGCACAACATCACATAATACCTCATCTTTGTATTTTCCAATGGAGAAATGGATGAGGACTTGTTTATTAACAATTATTTCTCCTACTTCACTAAGCCATTGTAATTTGTAGGGCTTTGTATGAGAGATAGTAGGCAATCCAAGCTTATCTACTACTCTTGTACTAGCCACATTTGCACAACTACCCCCATCCACTATCAAGGAACAAATGTTGTTTTGAATAAGACATCTTGTATGGAAAATATTTTCCCTTTGACTTTCATCAAAAGGTTGTGAAACTTGTCCAAGAAGTCTTCTCACAACTAACAAGTCCCCTTCAAGTGGACATTCACTCTCTTCCTCACTAGATGCATGAGAATGCAATGAATGCTTTGAAGAATCCGAATCATGCTCACTAACTACAATGCCCTCATGCATGTACATACTTCGTTTTGAAGGACAATTTGCAGCAATATGACCATAACCCATACATTTAAAGCATTTAGTGTTAGATGTTCTAGTGGGAGACTTAGGTCTAGATGTTGATGGCTTAGATTCCTTGGGTTTGAAAGAAGAATCTTTGGAAGGATGTTTTGAAAAAGAAGTTTTGTTTCTCCAAGACTTGGAGTAGTATCCATTATTGGAAGCATTTTTAAAAGAGTTTTTCTTAGCAAGTTGGGCTTCCACCTTCATTGCAAGATGAACTAAAGAGCCCAATGATGAATACTCTTGTAACTCAACAATGTCTTGGATATCCTTCCTAAGACCACTCACAAACCTAGCAACCATGGCTTCTTCACTTTCTTCTAATTCAATTTTAAGCACAAGCATCTCAAGCTCCTTATAATATTCATCCACATTTAGCGTGCCTTGTTGAAACCGTTGGAGTCTCAACATGAGGTCTTTCCTAAAATGTGGGGGCACAAACCTAGCGCGCATATGATCCTTTAAAGAGTTCCAAGAGTCCACGGGAGGACCCTTGTGATAGATAATGTCCTTTACAATCCCATGCCACCATTTCATGGCATAATCACTAAACTCTAGGGTGGCTAGCTTGAGCTTATGCTCATCTTGGATCTCATGGATCTCAAAAATTTGTTCACACTTAGCCTCCCAATCTAAATACACATTTGGATCACTAGAACCATTAAAACAAGGTAGTTTGACCGAAGGAAGCTTGGACTTTGCATCATGGTAGAAGCCATTGCCGTAGTGAATTCTTTCCCCTTAACAAGTGGAAGGAAGCTTAAGGTAAACTCTAGGAAGGATAATGCCATTCCAAAAGAGCAACCATACTCATAAGAATTATGAGTGCCATAAACCTTTCCACAAACACTTGGAGCAAAAGAAAAACAGCAAGAATACTCAATTAAAATTCTAAAACAGAAACTTAAATTGCAAGAAAAAATTAAAGAGCTCTTGAAATAAAGTGCACACAACTCAACAATTAAACAAGAATGAACCTAAGACTCATGATACCACATGATGTGATTCCAATAGCCACATAGAACAAGATTCTTGACACTTTGAGGAATCACCTTGAGCTGGAAAATGTAGAGGCACTTTCTTAGAAGTTGGATCATAGTTCTAAGATCAAGAACTCACCAAAACAAGTACCAAATCCCAAACTCATTTGGATGAACCAAGTATTGTCAAATTGAATCAACAAAGGAGAAGGAAAAGAACAAACCGAACAGAATTGAACTTCAAAACAAAAGAACCGAACAGAATTTAAAAACTAAACAGAAAATAGGTGCTGGAAAATTAAAGGAACCGAAACAAAAACAACTCAAAACTCAAGGCAATAAGAACAAATTGAAGAAGAAGAAAGGAAGGAGAAGAGAATGCTCATGAAGATGGAGGAATGGTTGGATGATCACGCCACTAGAAGAATGGATGCTCCTAGATGAGTGTGGAAGCCGCCACTTGAGGAAACCATGGTCCTTCAAGATAAGACTAGAGAAGAAGCTCAAAGCTCTCCAAATGCTCACTCCAATTTTGAGTATAGTTTCTTTAGATAAAATTCAAATCTGAATTTTACAAAGGAAGCACCTCTATTTATAGCCTAAGGTGCTGAAAAATAGGTGGGAAATTTCAAATAAACTCATTTGAAATTCCCACCAAAAACAAGTCACATGGGAGGTGTGACCTTTTTCTACTATGACACCTCCCAAAAACTACACCTACACCTATCTACTAATACACCCCCCTAAAGGTCCTATTTAAAACCTAAAAGATGCTATAACAAAAGAGGTTTCTAAGGTTTCCCTCTAAGCACCTTCAACTAAAGACACTACAAAAAGAGAAAATAAATGTCCTCTTGCTCCCAAGGCTTTGAACATGCTTCTTGTAATCCTTTGAGGTGGACTTTGACCTCCATGGGCATCCTCCATTTGTGCCTCCACCTCTTCTTGAGCTTGATGAGTGGCCTCCATGTTCTCTTGGGCTTGATCTCCATCACATGCCTCCACCTGTCACCATCTGAGAGAGGCGCGGCCAAGATAAAAGTGCACTCCGCGTCGTGAAAGGTACATACGCACATACACCCACGTTTTTTTTCATTGGGTACGTTTTCGCACAATAGCGTAACAGAATTCTGACACACGCAAAGGATAGCGTAACAGAATTCTGTTAGGCACAGACACAGAAAGAGAGAAAAAAGAGAATGAGAGAGAGATTCAGTGACATTTTTTGTTGGTGGTTCTATGATCTAACTTGAGCGTCGGAGTACAAACGGCCGCTAGAGGCGCCGTCTGTGTGTTTTGTAGGTTGCGTTTGAAGTTCCCGGAGAAGGTTCTAAGAGCATTCTTGCAGATAGCACAGTTGCATAGGCGGGGTAAGGAAGCGACAAAGCAATTCCTCCACGCTAGAGTTGGCGACAGGATCAGTCATAGACATTGATTTACAAGAAATTAGCATGAAAAGACTCGAAACTACTTTTTTGTGGTAGTTGCATGAATTTATTGTATATATTTGATAGATGAGTCTCTACAGTAGTGATAGATATTGGTTTTCCTGAAATTAGCATGAAAAGATTTGAAACTAGTTTTTTTGTGGTAGTTGCATGAATTTATGGTATATATTTGATAGATGAGTCTTTCGATAGTTTATAATAGTGATAGACATTGATTTTCAAGAAACTAACATGAAAAGACTCGAAACTAGTTTTTTTGTGATAGTTGCATGAATTAATTGTATATATTTGATAGATGACTATCTATAGTAGTGATAGACATTGGTTTTTAACAAATTAGCATGAAAAGACTCGAAACTAGTTTTCTGTGGTAGTTGCATGAATTAATTGTATATATATTGATCCGATCGGTCATCGGTAGTCGATGACGTCAGCAGCAGATAACCACGTGGACCACTCGCAGGGTGACACGTGGATCAGGTGGCAGAGAAATCAGGGAGGAGATCACCCAGAACGGTGATCGCTGGTCAGTAACCGAGTGGCCACCGACAGATCAGTTCCAAGATAAACACCCGAGGGGAGAACGCGAGAAGCAATAGAGCACCGATCAGCCATCGGGTGCATGGTCATCGGGGTTTCGTGTTACACGCAGTTAAACTGGGACTGAGATTCCTAGCGAGAGCGTTACGCATGGACCTCGCATGATCATACCTCAGTGAAAGAAGAGCTCCTCGCCGGTAGAATCGTGCACGAGAGTGGCCTGAGGGAGTTAGTAAACCAGTCAGTGATTGGTGACTCTCTCAACCCATTACGTGCCTGACATCGTGAAGGGGAAATCGTGTATGTAGAGAGCAGTGCTTAGTGAGTGTGCCTAGTCCAGCCACACCTGGCGTTCTCTTGGGAATGTGCGATTCACCCAGATGGAAGAAATGCGCTAAGTTACTCCGCAAGGGAATAACTTAGGCGGACAAAGAGATGCGCTAGAGCCCTTCAGGTAGTGGCACATGTACGGTTAGATGTTAGTTGCATGCCTCCATGTGTCACTGTCTGAGAGGGGTGCGACCCAGATAAAGGTGCACTCCGTATCGTGAAAGGTACATACAGAAAACCCAGACACCCACGACCCTGACTGTGGTACATTTTCGTACAAAAGCATAACAGAATTCTGACACACGCAGAGAACAACGTAACAGAATTCTGTTAGGCACAGACACAGAGGGAGATAAAAAGAGAATCAGAGAGAAATACACACACATTACTTTTGTTAGTGATTTTGTGATCTAACTTGAGCGTCGGAGTGCAAACGGCCGCTAGAGGCGTTGTCTGTGTGTTTGCAGGTTGCGTTCGGAGTTCCCAGAGGACGAGTTCTAAGAGTATTCTTGCAGATAGCACAGTTGCATAGGCGGGGGAAGGAAGCGACAAAGCAATTCCTCCACGCTCGAGTTGTCGACAGGATCATATATGATAGATGAGTCTTTATAGTATAGACATTGATTTTTAATAAATTAGCATGAAAAGACTTGAAAATAGTTTTTTGGTGGTAGTTGCATGAATTTTGTTGTATATATTAGATAGTTTATCATAGTTATAGACATTGATTTACAATATATTACCATGAAAAGATTTGAAACTAGTTTTTATATGGTAGTTGCATGAATTTATTGTATATATTTGATTGATGAGTTTATAGATAGTTTATAATAGTGATACACGTTGATTTACAAGAATTTAGCATGAAAAGACTCGAAACTAGTTTTTTTGTGGTAGTTGCATGAATTAATTGTATATATTTGATGATTTCAGGAAAACCAATATCTATCACTATTGTAGAGACTCATCTATCAAATATATACAAGAAATTCATACAACTACCACATAAAACTAGTTCCAAGTCTTTTTATTCTAATTTCTTGAAAACCAATGTCTATCACTATTGTATAGACTCATCAATCAAATATATACAATAAATTCATGAAACTACCACAAAAAAAACTAGTTTCGAGTCTTTTCATGCTAATATCTTCGAAATCAATGTCTATCACTATTATAAACTATCTAAAGGCTCATCTATCAAATATATACAATAAATTCATGCAACTACCACAAAAAAACTAGTTTCAAGTCTTTTCATTCTAATTTTCTTCAAAGCCAATGTCTATGACTACTATAGAGACTCATCTATCAAATATATACAATAAATTCATGCAACTATCACAAAAAAACTAGTCTGAAGTCTTTTCATCCTAATTTCTTGAAAACAAAAGTTTATCACTACTTTTGAGACTAATATATTAAATATATACAATAAATTCATGCAACTACCTAAAAAAAACTAGTTTGGAGTCTTTTCATGCTAATTTCTTGTAAATCAATGTCTATCATAATTATAAACTATCAAAAGACTCATCTATCAAATATATACATTAAATTCATGTAACTACCACAAAAAAACTAGTTTCAAGTTTTTTGATGCTAATTTCTTGAAAACCAAAGTCTATCACTACTGTAGAGACTCATCTATGAAATATATACAATAAATTCATGCAACTACAAAAGAAAACTAGTTTGAAGTCTTTTCACGCTAATTTCTTGTAAATCAATGTCTATCACTATTATAATCTATCTAAACACTCATCTATCAAATATATATAATAAATTCTTGCAACTACCAAAAAAAACTAGTTTCAAGTCTTTTCATGCAAATTTCTTGAAAACCAATGTCTATAACTACTATAGAGACTCATCTATCAAATATATACAATAAATTCATGCAACTACCACAAAAAAACTAGTTTCGAGTCTTTTCATGCTGATTTCTTCTAAATCAATGTCTATCACTATTATACACTATCTAAACACTCTTATATCAAATATATACAATAAATTCATGCAATTACCATACATAAACTAGTTTCGAGTCTTTTCATGGTAATTTATAATAATTCAATGTCTATAAGTATTATAGACTATCTAAAGACTCATCTATTAAATATATACAATAAATTCTTACAACTACCACATAAAAACTAGTTTCAAGTCTTTTCATTCTAATTTCTTGAAAACGAATGTCTATCACTATTGTATAGACTCATCAATCAAATATATACAATAAATTTATGCAACTACCACAAAAAAACTAGTTTCGAGTCTTTTCATGCTAATATCTTCTAAATCAATGTCTATCACTATTATAAACTATCTAAAGGCTCATCTATCAAATATATACAATGTTCCGGCCGGTTGACCTGGGTACGTCTTTGTGCGCAACCTTGCCCGTCAGCTAGGGACACCTTCCCTCTGTCAATCTGTGAATACCTGCAAAGAAGGACAAATGGGCGACGCTCAAGTCAGCTAGCAAGAAACACCAAAACTCTGCACCTCCGTATCGGAGCACTGTGAATGGTACTCTGAAGGTGGTAAAAGGAACTGTGTATTGTGTATATTTCCTCCTTCTGGCAAACAACCTTTCTCTATTCCCTTGTGCGTAACCTCAAGACTCGAGCAAGCAACTAGATTGTGTTCTGGGAAAATTTGCCAAAAGTTCGAACCCCGTTTCCAACATCCAAGGTTCTATTTAAACGCCTCTAGCATTTAAAGCGTCTTAAAGCGCATTTAAGGTTATGAAACGTTCAGCGCCTTTAAGATGTTTAAACCGCCTGAAGCATTTAAAGTGCCTTAAAACGCTCGAAACGTAAACTTTAATTACCTTTAAGTAGCTTTAATTACCTTATACCTGACAAATTGATGTTTCTGATCTGACTTGGCTGCTATTACACGTGGAGGGCCTCACAGCACCGTGACCCAACTTAGGGGTATTTTGTCGTGTGAGTCCTCCTTCCTTGGAGTGCATCTGGCGCAAGGGGTGACTTTTTGGGTGCCAACTCATGCCCCCAAACCTCTAGTCACTCGCTCTGAGAGCGTATCTAACTTCCTCTCGTACCCTGCACCTGGTTACCCCTCGGCGTGACCCTCTCATGGGTCGTATCTATCCCAAGGGTCTCCATGTGGTGACATGGGCACTTCACGAGTCAGATTGCTCTCCACTGGCGCTAGTACTATGGCTTTGAAGCCACCTTTCTCTTCACTTTATCATTGTTTCTGCACTTGGCGGGCCCGAAGCCTCCATGGCGTCACTCCCTCCGTGGTCTTTCCTACCTACGGGTATCGGGGAGTGACACTACCGGTGGCTTGTTTGGCGACGCCGTATCTTTGCGGCACCTTGTCTAGGCGACGCCTTATCTCGGCGACGCCATGTTAAGGCGACGCCCTTCTTTGACGACGCCTTGTCCTGGCGACACCTTGTGTAATTATTCTGTTGACTTCCTTTCTTTGACGCCTTCGCATGGTCTCACCACATGTTGACCTTGGCCCCGACGTTGACTTTGAATTTGGTCAACGCCCGGGGGCGGGACGGTACACAAGCCCCCCAGTCTTGAGCTGATGACTTGTCTTCAGCGAAAAGACTAAGGCCTCGCCCACGCCATCCACGTGGCATCCTAATAACATGTCATTCTTGCTGACGTGGCACTCCTCAAACCATTGACGTGACATTCCCTGAGCAGTTGAAACGTTCTTAATGGCTGATGGGATCTGAGACGGGAAAAGTGACGCTTTTTGGGCCATGCTTAATCGCTCGCCATGTGGCCCATCACGCGGTCATCATCAAAAGTCCCTTGCGCGCCCAGCGAGCGCCTAATCCTACAACACGTGGCATCATCGAACGGTCACCATCTATTGCCCCTCGCGCTCCTCGTAACGTTTAAGTTACCCAAACTCCGCGCTCGAAACCACTGTTTCATCCACTCTCTTCGCATTCTCGCACTGTTCATCTCCTTCGAGCTCTTTCTTTGCAATCTCTGTTCTCTCCTTTGCGCTTCCACTCCTCCCCTACTTCGACACTCAAAGGTACGGTTTTTCTGCCCTTGCTGACTCTCCTTCTTCACTGCATTGCTATGATGTATGTATGAACTTCCTGGGACTGTTTACTTTCTTGTGTTCTCGTGTTGTTCGTGTGTTTCTTTGTTTCCCCTTGTTCTTCTCTTTCTCGCGTGGGTAAGGTTTGCCTAGGGTTTCTCCTTTTCCCCCTTTTTCTTCTTCAACAACCCCCTTTCGCTGAACCCTTTCTTTTTTATTCACTCTTCAGCTTTTGATTTGATGACGCGAGACAAAGCTACTACCGATCCTCTGCCCCCCAGGTCCCCCTACAAAGAGGAGTATCGATGGGCCTCCGATGACCTCCTCGCGGAGTGCTCTACATTGAACTCTGTCAAAGACGTAGAGGCTCACAGGGGTGACCCCACGGTCTATAACTTCAACGCCTTCCACAAAACTCATGATTCCCACGTCTTAGTATGTCGCGTGAAGCCCGGGGAACCCGTTTGTGTGGACGCAAGGGCTACCGCGTGAAGCCCCTTTTTCTTCGTTTACCAAATGGTATTCAAGAGAGTAGGCCTGCGTCTCCCCTTTACTCCCTTCGAACGGGAGTTGCTCACCGAAATCAACACCGCCCCTGCCCAGCTTCATCCCAACAGCTGGGCGTCCGTGGATGTCTTTCTTCACTTTTTTGAGGTAAAGAAACAGGGCAAAAGCCTCTGGATGAGCTTTTCTGGCGTCGCCGGGCGCATCATCCTCTCCCTCTTCCAGAATTCATTCAAGGGGTGGAAAGGGAAGTTCTTCAAGGTGCGTGCAACCAAATTCGATCCCACTGCACTGGAGGGCTTCCCTTTGTACTGGTCGGAAAAGCCCATATCGACTAAGCCCCTGGCCTTGGATGATCTCGGTCCCGCTGACAGGGAGGTGTGCAAGGATTTGGCTGGGCTCGAGGTGGTCTTTGACACCGCCAAGCTCATTGCCAACGAGTTCAATGCCCACGGTCTCTCTACCTATTTTGGTACTTGCTTTTGATTTCCCCCACTAGAACTTGCTTGTACTCTTCTTGGTTTTATTTGAATGTGATTGCATTGTATGAACCACTGGGATTATATGAACTTACTCTGCATTGCTTGATTGCTGCTCCCGTTCTGCCTTATCTGAATTAGTCTTTGCTATGATTTTCGCAGGTTCGGTGATGGCATCTTCAAGGCGCCTCGCACTTGCCAAGTTCATGAAGAAGGCAAAATCCACCAAAGGAGATGGGGATTCCGTCGCTCTTGACGTGCTGCCCACCACTCCTTCAGCTCCCGTCGCCTCCCTACTGACTCCACCATCTTCTCCCCAAACCTGCTAGACTCCTACCTCCCCTCCTCCCATCGCTGCGGTCCCCCTGTCCGCCGCATGAACACATGCTCCAGCACGCTTAGACAAAGGAAAAAGGGTGCTGGAGATAATATCTGACAGTGAAGACTCAGGTAGTCCCCTGGTCTTCAAAAAGAGGAGACCTGCGAGGGTTCCTACCCTGCCAGCCACATCTCCCGGTGGCAGGAACTCTCTAAGGGATGACCCTCCCAGTGCTACATCGCCATCGCCCCAAGCAGTCCAAGAGGAACAAGATGAAGGGGCTGAGTCGTTTCCTCCGTCGCTAACCCTGTCTGAAGTGGCTGCGGCTTCGGGCTCTGTTCCTCCCGCGCCGGCTCCCTCTCCTTCCTCCCGCGAACTACTGATTCCCCCTTGTCTACAGGCAGTTGGCACAGGGGTTCAATGAAGGGATGTCGTCAGAGAACCCTCATAGGGGAGGAGGCATGCCTTACTATATGGGGGCATTCTTGGCGGTAGCCCTCGATTGGCGCTCCCAGGCTCAAAGTGCTGCCAAAGGGAAGGAGATCCTCCGAAAACTGAAGCAAGAGATGGGGGCCCTAAAACAGGAAAAGCAAACTTGGGGGCTCGGGGAGGAAGCTCACCAAGCTTCGATGAAACTGGCTCAGGAGGGTAAGGAGGGGGCTGAATCATACGCTCATGAAGTTGAGCAAGCGTATGTTGACATGCTAGCCCACCTTACCTCCCAGCAAATCCAAAATATTGGTCTCCAAGAGGTGGCTCGTGCCTTCGAAAAGCCGCAGAGAAAGCTTGAAGAACTGAATGCTGCTTGGAGGCAGAAGCTGGCTGAAAGTGAGGGCGCCTTGGGGGTGAAGGTCGAAGCCTTGGACCTTCTCCAAGCTGAAGCCAATAAGCTCCGGGGGGAGAAGAAGTTCTTGGACAAACAGCTGGTGTCCAAGGACTCTAGGATCGCCGAACTGGAGGGGGAAGTCCAAGAGCTTACTGGAGAGATGGCAGGCGTATTCGACGAGGGCTTCCAAGAGGCTCTGGTTCAGGCGTCTTGTGAGAACCCGGGAATCAATGTTTCAAACTGTGACCCTACCCACCATGTCGTCGACGGGAAAGTTGTGCTTCTCGAATTGGGCGACTGAACCGCAAACTCTCAGCTTCCACCTTTACTCTTTGTGCTTTTTTCTTTGTTCTTGATAACCTTGTAAATATTTTGAACCATTTGCACTTTGTTGGAACAATGGGTTTTGTAACTGACATTAACGATTGCATACTTCTGAAGCGTCAAGCGCTGTTTGGCTGATATCTTCACCTTCGTTCTTCATTCTTGTATGCTTCAATTGCTTCACCTGTACTTCTATCTGTTTCTTTCGCTGTATTGGGCGATCCTGTACATATGGCGCTTAGGTAGCACGTAGCCTTCTCTCCTCTTTCTTTTACCCCTCACTTCTAACGTGCACCTCAAAACCTGTTCAGCCTTCGTATCTATGGGGCCTCTGCCTCGTGAAGGAGCTGGCCGCTACGCCATTGCTGCAAATGCAAAAGTCGAGACCTGCTCTGGGCCTAAACACTTGGGACAAGGTCGCACTTCAGTGCCCACGCCCATGGAGAGGCCTGTCTAACAGCGTCGTATCGTCCATGGAGTGTATCAAACACCAAGGCGATCTGTCCCTTAATTCTTGGTGCTTGGCGCCCACGCCTAAGGAGAGGCCTACTACAGGAGGGCCGTATCGTCCTCAGGGTGTCTAGAAACGCCGGGCACCGAGAAGGCTCGAAGCCCCCCATGGGGTCGCTCCCTCCATGGTCTTTCCTTCCCATGGGTATCAGGGAGTAACGCTGTCGATGGCTCATTTGGCTTCTAGCGATCTCGTCTCCCTCTAGAGTCTTTCCTACCTGTGGGTATCGGGGAGGCGACGCCGCTGATGACTTATTTGGCTTCTGGCAATTTCGTCTCCCTCCACAGTCTTTCCTACCTGTGGGTATCGGGGAGGCGACGCCGCTAGTGCCTTATATTGGCGACGCCTTCAGCGTCTTGGCGATGCCTAGTGCGGTCAATCTGTTGACTTTGGCTTTGGCATTGACTTTGACTTTGACTCTGGTCGACGCCTAGGGGCGTGACACTTGCCGTAGTAGAAAGCTTAAGGTCTCGCCCGCACCATCCATTTGGCATTTCCCATATGGCTGATGGGATGTTCCCTTGCTTGATTTGATCTTGACATTTTCTGAGCTTTTGACAAGATTCTCCCATCTTCGACGGTGCATCGTACCCTTGGGCATTCTGTCGACGCGACGTTTTCTGAATGTTAACCAGTGGCGCCAGGGTCATCCTCCCATCCCCTGACACGTGGCTCGATCGCACGGTGCTCCCTTTTGCGTCGTTTGGCGCTCCAACTGTAATATTTGGGACTTTGAAATCTTGCGCCTGCACTCATCATCTCTGTGTTTTCACACCCTCCTTGCACCGCTCCTCTTCCGCACAAAGAGTTCCTCCTGCGTTCTTTGTAGTTGGCGTTTTTCTTCCGCATTTCTAACGCGTCGTTCTCCTTCCGTCTTCCAGCTCCTTCACTGATACTTTCTATCGACATGTCTACCCATCCTCCTACCCCTAGAGTCAACCCCAAGGACCTTTATGCATGGGCCTCGTGCGAGCTCCTCGACGAGTGCTCCAGCTTACTTTCTACCAAGGCCATAAGGGAACACATGGGGGATCCGTGCTCCTACGATCATGGTGCCTTCGCGAAGAGGCATGATGACGATATCACCGTGCTCCCTTGCACCTTAGGGGAGCCGGTTGCGGAGACGAACGGGCCAACGATGGGGTCCCCTTCTTCTACTTCTACCAGGTGGTCTTCAAGAGCATCGGCGTGCGCCTGCCCTTCTCCAGGTTTGAGAGCGAACTGCTGACAGAGATTAACGTTGCTCCAGCCCAGTTGTATCCTAACAGCTGGGCTTTCGTCAAAGCCTTCGACATACTCTTTGGCTTTCTGGGGTGCGCACCCTCGGTGGACATCTTTCTTCACTTCTTTGAGGTGAAGAGGCAAAGGAACAACCTTTGGGTGACCATCACCAATGTTCCCGGTAGGGTCCTCCTAACTCCCTTCCAAAACTCCTTAACAGGGTAAAAGGGTAGATTTTTTAAAGTTTGTTGTTCTGATCTCGTGCCTTCCGCCCTGGATGGCTTTCCGCTGTACTGGGTGAGGGAGACGAGAACCTTGAAGTCCAAACCTTTTAAGAGGCTACCTTTGAACGACCAGGTGGGTTGCCGGATCCTGGCTGAGGCGGGGGGCTTTGACGCTGCCACTTTAATTAGTTTGGAGTACAACGCCGAAGCCTTGGAGAAATATATATGTACGAGAGATTACCTTAAAACCTCCCATTCTTCATCTTTACTAGATCTTTGCATGACTTATCTTGTTGTGCCTTTACCATTCTTGTTTCCTTTGGTGCAGGTTCGAAGATAAACCGGCAACAGAGGTCGCAGCTTGCCCAGGCGCTGAGGAGCGAGAATGGGGCTTCGTCCTCTTCCCATTCAGACCCCAGATTGCACTTTTCATACGAGCGTAGGGCATATAAATGTTTGCCTCATTTGTATCATTCGTCTTTATCTCAAACTTTATCTGTAACCTTAACTCTCGCGCCATATTTTGGTTTTTGTAAACGCCACTCCTTTATTTTTGCGCACTCTCGTCTACATTCGCTTCCTCTGCCATGCTGTGCGCGTTCCCTCCGTTGTGTTTGGGAGGGTTTATTTTACCTGTACTGAGTGTCCACGCTTAAGGGGAGACCTGCTCTTGGTGTCCTTTGCGTGTCTGACACTAGGGACAAAGTCGCGCTTTGGTGCCGGCGCCCACGGAGAGGCCTGTATGATAGCGCCGTATCGTCCATGGGGCGTCTCAGACACCAAGGCGACTGGTCCCTTATCTCTTCAGTGCTTGGTGCCCACACGTGAGGAGAGGCATATTACCTCGGCGTCGTATCGTCCTCAGGGTGTCTAAAAACACCATGGCCGGGGCTAGTTATACTCCCATATGGCGATGCCTACGTTTTGGCGACGCCTCACGCTGGCGACTCTTTATCTCGGCGACGTTCCATCCTGGCGGCATCTCCTGTTGTCGACGTCTCGTTTAGGCGATGTCTATGCTTGGCGATGTCCCTTCTTGGCGACACCTATGCTTGGCGACGCCCCTTCTTGGCGACACCTATGCTTGGCGACGCCCCCTTCTTGGCGACGCCTGACGCCGCTTCGAGTCTTTGTCTCTTTACCCCTTGGTCTTACACTTCGAGTGGGAAGAGAAAAAACTGAGGCAACTTTTGTTTGATCTACATGCACCCCTTTATGACACCACAAACCCTGGGAAGTCTATATGATCTAATGCAAAGAAACATTTATCATGATTAGCATACAATTTCTCCTTCCTAAGGGTTTCTAAAACTTGTCTAACATGTGACTCATGATCTTCTAAAGACAAGCTATATATAAGAATATCATCAAAGTAAACCACAACAAACTTGCCAATGAATGCTCTTAAAACATGATGCATGAGTCGCATGAAGGTACTAGGAGCATTAGTCAAGCCAAAAAGTATGACCAACCACTCATAAAAACCAAATTTGGTCTTAAAAGCGGTTTTCCATTCATCACCATGTTTAATTCGAATTTGATTGTAACCACTCTTAAGATCAATTTTGGAAAATATTTTAGACCCATGTAATTCATCCAACAAGTCATCTAACCTAGGAATGGGATGTCTATATTTGATGGTGATGTTATTTATAGCGCGACAATCCGTACACATCCTCCATGTCCCATCCTTTTTAGGAACAAGTATGACAGGCATAGCACATGGGCTCATGCTATCTTGTACCCACCCCTTAGCTAATAAATCCTCAACTTGTCTTTGAATTTCTTTGGTCTCTTGGGGATTGGTCCTATATGGAGGGCGATTTGGTAAAGAAACCTCGGGCATGAAGTCTATTTGGTGTTCAATCCCTCTTAGAGGTGGTAAGCCTTTAGGAGGATCTTGAAACACATCTTCATATTCCTTTACCAAATGGTCCAAACATGTGGGACTATCCATAGTCGACTCATATTCACTAGGTCTAGGAATGGCTAAAAAAATAGGCTTGTGAGTAACTATTACCTTTTTAACTTGTTGGAAAGATATGAGAAGGCTTCTCTTGGAATTTTTTATATCTTTTTCTTTCTCTCTCTTTTCTCTCATTTTGATTCGGTCCTCATGTACTTCCTTTGGAGAGAGAGACTTAAGAATGACTTTGTGTCCATGGAAGTTAAAAGAAACTTTGATGGTAAAGCCATCATGAAATTTTTTTCTATCAAATTGCCATGGCCTACCTAAAAGTATATGAGTAGCTTCCATTGGAACAACATCGCACAACTCCCCCCATCCACAATCAAAGAGCATACCCTATCATTAATAAGACACCTTGAATGAAATATATTTTCTCTTTGAGTTTCATCAAAAGGTTTTAACACTTGTCCAAGCATGCGTCTTATTACTAATAGGTCACCCTCATGTGGGCTTTCACTTTCACTCTCACTTGGGGATCTAGAAGGTGAGGAATGTCTAGAAGATTCGGACCCATGCTCACTACTATCTACCCCATCATGCATATACATAGCTCGTTTAGAAGGACAATTAGAAGCAATATGTCCATAGCTTAAGCATTTAAAACACTTCTTACTAGACGATTTAGGTGGTGATTTAGGCCTAGAATTGGAAGCGGAAGGCTTAGACTCTCTAGGTTTGAAAGTAGAGTCCTTAGAAGGGATATTTGAAAAAGAGTTATTTTTATTTTTCCAAGAAGAGTGGTAGTAGTTATCCTTAGAAGAATTTTTGAAATCATTTTTCCTTGCAAGTTGATTTTCAATTTTGCTAGCAAAGTGCACCACATTTTCCAAAGAAGAATATTCTTGTAATTCTACCACATCTTGAATGTCCCTTCGAAGGCCACTCACAAACCTAGCTATCTTAGCTTCATCACTCTCATCCATATTAACTCGAATTAAAAGCGTGTCTAGTTGTTTAAAGTAATCATCCACACTTAGCGCGCCTTGATGAAACCGTTGGAGTTTCAACATATGGTCTTTCCTAAAGTGTGGTGGTACGAATCTAGCGCATAAACATGCTTTCAAATCGTTCCAAGAGACCACGGGCGGCCTCTTGTGTAGGTCAATGTCCATGAGGTATTGATGCCACCATTGCATGGTATAGTCCAAAAATTCTAAAGAAGCTAACTTAACCCTATGCTCATCCCTAACCCCATTTACATCAAAAATTTGCTCAACCTTAGCCTCCCATCCTAAGTATACATTGGGATCACTTTCACCACTAAAACTAGGAAGTTTTACATTAGGAGAACAAGGGCCAGCCACATGTTGGCGCCTCTCTTCATGGTGATGATGTCTTGGCCTTGGATTATCTTCATAATAACCATGAGAAGAATGGGAGTGCCTTGAAGAATGCCGAATAGGAGGAGGAGTTCTTCTCTCACGGTTTTGATGCATCTTGATCCCTCGTTGAAGAAAGTTCAAGTTAGGGGGATCCCTCGTTGAAGAAGAGCGAAGGCTGATCATGGGTGTGATTGCGAAGCACATGAATGCCTTCGCATGGTCAGCATCCGACATGCCAGGAATCGACTCCGACTTCCTCTGCCATCGTCTGTCGATGGACCCCATGGTTCGACCCGTGCGATAGAGGCGAAGGAAATTCAACGAGGAAAAGAGGAAGGTGATCCACGACGAAGCGCAGAAGCTCCTTGCCGCAGGGCACATCAGAGAAATCCAGTACCCCGAGTGGCTAGCGAATGTGGTACTGGTTCGAAAGGCAAGCGGCAAGTGGAGAATGTGCGTGGACTTCGCTGACCTCAACAAGGCGTGCCCCAAGGATTCTTACCCACTACCCAGTATAGATGCTCTAATTGATAGCGCCTCGGGGGGAAAGCTACTCAGCTTCTTGGACGCTTTCTCAGGGTATAACCAGATCAGGATGCACCCAATGGACGAATGCAAGACCGCGTTTATGACGGAACGGTCTTGCTATTGCTACAAGGTCATGCCATTTGGGTTAAAGAATGCGGGGGCTACCTACCAGCGGCTCATGGATAGGGTGCTCTCGCACAAGCTGGGAAGGAACGTACACGCCTATGTAGATGACATGGTGGTTACGTCCCAAGAGAAGAAGCATCATGCAGCTGATCTGGAAGAGCTATTCACCACCATTGCCAAGTACAGGCTGAAGCTCAACCCTGAGAAATGCATATTCGGTGTGGAGGCTGGGAAGTTCTTGGGTTTCCTCTTGACAGAGCGGGGAATCGAAGCTAACCCGGAGAAGTGTGCGGCGATCGTGGCAATGAGGAGCCCAACGACGGTGAAGGAGGTGCAGCAGCTCACCGGTCGCTTGGCAGCTCTGTCCCGATTTATGTCCGCTGGAGGGGAGAAAGGTCACCCATACTTCCAGTGTCTCAAACGCAACAGCAGATTTCTCTGGACACAGGAGTGCGAGGAGGCTTTCATCAAGTTAAAGGGGTACCTGGCGAGCCCACCAGTCTTGCGAAAGCCCCAGGTAGGCATCCCTCTTCGTCTATACTTTGCTGTTACGGAGAGGGCAGTCAGTTCAGTCCTGGTGCAAGAGCAGGACCAGGCCCAGAGGCCTGTTTACTTCGTTAGTAAGGTGCTGCAAGGCCCTGAAACAAGTTACCAGGCCCTCGAGAAGGCTGCTCTGGCGGTGGTGTTTTCAGCTAGAAGACTCAGGCATTACTTCCACAGCTTCACAGTGGTCGTGATGACTGATCTGCCTATCCAGAACGTATTGAAGAAACCTGATGTAGCAGGCAGGATGGTCAAATGGGCAGTAGAATTGTCAGAATTTGATATTCAGTACGAGCCCCGAGGACCGATCAAGGGGCAGGTGTTCGTGGACTTCGTAGTCGAGCTATCATCAATCGCGACACCTACAGAAGGGCTAAATTTTTTATAGGTGTTATCGGTGGATGGCTCCCCTAATCAGCAGGGAAGCGGCGCGGGAGTCATCCTGGAAGGACCAAATGGGGTACTGATCGAGCAGTCCCTCCGCTTTGCCTTCAAAGCTAGCAACAATCAGGCGGAGTATGAGGCCCTGATCGCAGGAATGTTGCTAGCAAGAGAAATGGGAGCAAGAAATCTGCTGGCCAAGAGCGATTCGTTACTGGTCACCGGGCAGGTTACCGGGGAGTTCCAAGCAAAGGATCCCCAGATGGCAGCCTACCTGGAGTATGTGCAGCTCCTGAAGACGTCCTTCGCCGAGTTTGAGTTAGTGCACGTGCCAAGAGAGCAGAATGCCCGAGCAGACCTGCTTGCCAAGCTGGCCAGCTCAGGCAAGGGGGGGCAGCAGAGGACTGTCATTCAGGAGACCCTGAAGGTGCCGCGCGCGTTCGTATCAGACAACCAGGTGCTTCATGTATACAGGTCAATGGAGCGTCTAACGATCGGTCATCGGTCGTTGACCCAAGAAACGCTAAGAGCACCGAGGGTGAGATCGCGACCCTCAAAGACCGATGAGTCGATGGAGGTCCATGCGGAGAAGGAACCCGACACCTGGATGACGCCATACCAGCTATACTTAGAAGATGGTGTACTCCCGCTCGATCTGGCAGAGGCAAAAAGAATAAAGAGGGGTTCAAGTAAGTTTACTCTTATAGATGGAAGCCTATTTAGATTTGGATTCTCTCACCCTGTGCAGATCTGTGTACACGGCGAGCAATGCACCAGACTCATGTCTGAGCTGCACGAGGGGGTGTGCGGAAGCCACGTAGGTGGTCGCGCTTTGGCAAGTAAGGTACTCCGCGCGGGGTACTACTGGCCAAAGCTGAAGGAAGATTGCATAAGGTTTGCTCAGCGATGCAAACAGTGTCAACTGCATGCAGATTGGCACAAGGCACCCCCTGAGGAGTTGAGGTCCATCCATAGCCCGTGGCCATTCCATACATGGGGGATTGACATCCTAGGACCCTTTCCCCTGGCGACAAGGCAGATGAAGTTCCTCATTGTGGCCATTGAATATTTCACCAAGTGGGTGGAGGCAGAGCCAGTTGCACACATCACCGCACAGAAAGTCGAACACTTCGTCTGGAAGAACATTGTCTGCCGCTTCGGAATACCCAAGAGGCTGGTTTCCGACAATGGCACCCAGTTCACAAGTCATCAGCTGAGAAAGATGTGTGAAGAGTTAAAGATACAACAGGTTTTCGCTTCAGTGGAGCACCCACAAACAAATGGGCAGGTGGAGTCAGCAAATCGAGTGCTGCTCAGGGGGCTGAAGCAAAGACTAGACAAGGCCAAAGGAGGCTGGGCAGAGGAGGTCCCCAGAATTGTATGGTCTTATCACACCACCCCACAGTCCAGCACCCATGAGACACCCTTCAGCCTTGTCTATGGGACAGACGCCATGATTCCTGTGGAAATACAGGAGAGCTCCCCCAGATTCTTGAACTTCGTTGCTGAAGAGTCCAATGAAGAGCGTAAGGTGAATCTGGATCTGCTAGACGAAGTGCGGGAAGAAGCCAGAGTCAGTGCTGAAGCTGTGAAGAGAAGAGTAGAGCGGAGGCACAACTCTAAAGTGAGGCCCAGGCGTTTCCAGGAAGGTGATCTGGTGATGAGAAAGGCGCATCAGAATGACATGCAGAACAAGTTATCCCCAAAGTGGACAGGCCCGTACAGAGTGGTGGAGACATTAGAGAACAGAGCCTATCGCCTAGAGACTTTGGAAGGAGGAGCAATCCCCAGAACATGGAACGCCACCCATTTAAAATTTTATTTCAGTTAAAGTTGTACAGTAATAGGCGTTCTCGCGCTAAAAGACACATGTTTGTATGTGGTGGAAACAGTTGAACAGACAAGGGGGCACTCTTTTCCCTAAGGAGGGTTTTTAACGAGGCCACCCAATTAAAGAAAAAATTCCAGCATATAAAGCGTGCTCAAGTATTAAAGTTAAAATCCTCCTTGCCCCAGGTGCAAGTGCAGGTGATTGGTTAGGCCCTACTTGCCCTAGGCGCAAGTACTGGCACCGATCTAAGTCTTCCTCACCCCAGGTGTGAGCGCAAGCAGTTAAAGGTTTGAAAAGCCAGGGGTGCTAGTAAGACCAAGGGAGGGAAAGGAAAGGTTTTGACAAAACGTCCTTACCCACTTGGCATACACCAATATTGGCCCAGTAAGACTCTTAGTCCGAAACCTTTCTCACCCCAGGAGTGAGGCAGGGAATGAGCGACTCAACCCGCCAAAGGGTGATGACCTTGGGGAAAGTAAGAGGGGTTAGCGAGAAACACTTTTCTTTCCCCAAGACGAGGCATCACCTTGAGCGATCGATGTCGAAGTCCTCTATGCACTTAGCGCTAGAGCGACAGAGAAGCTAAGTAAAGACTAAAGAACGATCACTGATGAGTCGTCAGTAATTGGCTAGTGGTGCAAAGCAGCGCACGAAGACTGTTAAACACTAAGCTGAGGGAATAGCCAGTCGTGATCAAGTAGAAGTGAAAGAATAAGAGAAGCAGATCGCGCTGAGCCTAAGCTGGTTAAACATTTAGTCGTGCGCAAAGTGAAAGACGAAGCTCAAGATCGCGCTAAGCCTAAGCTGATTCACACTTAGTCGTGTGCGAAAGGAAAGGTAAAGCCCAAGATCGCGCTGAACCTAAGCTAGCTAACAATTAGTCGCGCACATAAAGATAAGTGAAGTTCAAAGAAAATACAAGGGAAGAAACTTATGCAACAAAAGAAGCATTGAGAGTTTGTATTCACAGTCAAGTCTTATACAAATTTCAGAGTAATAAGAAAATTGTGCAGAAGTTAAATTTATAGAGAAGAAAAAAGATTAAGGGGCAGGAGGGATGAGCTTCCCATCTACCACTTCATGATAGATGCTGAACTGCGAGAGGTCCAGGTCCGGGAGAACGCATCTGATTTGCTCGAGTGCTAGCTCGAATCCATCAGTAAGGGCATCAGCACCCACATTCATCAAATCAGCATTCTCCGCCTCCAGTTTCTACTTTGAGGCCTCCGCAGCATCCCTCTCAGTGGTAATGGCAGCAAGGGAGGAGGCAGCTTCGGACAGTTTGCCCACCACCTCCTCGAGTCTCTTCTCTCCAGCTGCAGCTGCTTCTTTGGTGGACTCGAGCTCCCCCACTATTTGAGAATTCAGTTGGCGTAGGGAGGAGGTCTCGGCCCGCAGCTCCACCACCGTGCAGTCCAAGGAGCTAATAGCTTGCCCCATCAAGATCTCTGTCTTGATGGTCTCTTGGACCTGCGCTAGGTATTCCCTCCTAGCTTTCTCCACCATGCCCCGCATCAACTCCACAGATCCTTGGGCAGCTTCGAAGTCACTTCGCAATGACTCCTTGTCGTGCTCAAGATCCTTCACCCTCTTCTCCAGGGCTAGTTGCTTGCAATGCTGGGTGGAAAACTCCAGAGAGAGCACTACCTGCTTGGCCAGGTGCATATCCACCTCATCACCACTCCACTCGACAAGCTCCCGGTTGCTTATGAGTTGTCGGACCAGGGTGATGACCCTGCTGAAGTTTTCGTGGTTGGCCCCAGAAGTGCTTGGGCGCAAGCTGGACCCCCCACCTTCAGCAGTGGCGGTGGGGATTGGCAGTGGTGGTGGTGGACCCCCAGCAAGATGAGCAGGTGGACCAGGTGATTGGCCTGCTGGGGGGGAAGATGGCAGTTGGGAAGTTGGAGGCAACTGCTGGCCTGGAGAAGGAAGACTGGAGGGCTCTGAGGCAGATTGAGCACAGGGAGGTGGGGAAGACCCTTCCTCTACCTCCACTACCTCGATCTCTCCAGGCTGGAGAGACGAAGCCCCCTCAACTGCTGCTTTCTTCCTCTGACAATGTACGAGAGGAGAGCCAGAGCTCTCCTCTTCAGTTGAAGCAGCAGCAGCAGCAGAAGAAGCGGAAGCCTTCACCAGCCTTTTCCTTTTCTTCACTGGCTCGGGGCCTTCAGCTGGCGCGACCGAGAGTGGAGGGGCTGCAATGGGCTCAGTTGTAGAAGAAGAGGAGCCAGTGCCCTTGGCTCCCCTACGTTTGGCAAGCTCCAGCAAGGCCAGCTTCCTGTCTTTCCCCGTCATCGAGTCTGCATACATGGAAAAAGGAAGGGTTAGATGACCAAGATATGCAAGTAAGTTAAAGAACACATAAAAGTATGCATGAAAAAGTGCAGGTATCCGAAGAAGTGCAAGGAGGGCTACCTATATATTTTTTCAGAGCCACCACATCAAATTCATCTTTGATGAGGCGGGCGGAGTTGTACTTGGCCCCCAGGAGCAGCCCACATAGCTCGCGCTCGTAGGGGGCCATAGCTTCGAGGTCCCTGGACTTCTTGAATTCAACTCCAGGAACCCAGTAGAGGGGGTATCCCTCGAGCAGACTTGGACTTTGAGGGGTAGCAGATATCATGTAGAATCTGCCCTTCCAGTCTTTGAAGGATTGCTGGTACAGGCCCAGGAGCACCCGCCCAGCAACCCCGTTCAGGCTAACCCAGGACCTGTCCCCAGGGTTCTTCGCTTCGAAGAAGTAAAGGAACACGTCCACGGAGGCGTTGTGCCCGAAATGACTGCAGAGGATTTGAAACGCCCGGATGAAGGCCCAGGCATTTGGATGGAGCTGACAAGGCGCGACGTTTAACTCCATCATCAGCTCCTTTTCGAAGAAGGTGAAAGGGAGGCGCAACTTCAACCTCTTGAAGATAGCGGAGTAGATGAAGACAAAGGGCACCCCATTGGTGGCCCTGTCATCCGCGCAGATGGGCATTCCTCGAGGAGGAATGCGAATTTGAATGTTGAAGTCATTCTCCCTGTCGATGGAGCAGGAAGGCTCGTCAGGATTGCGACTTAGCAGGGACTTGAGATGGCCCTCAGGCAGTAGAGTGGAGGTTTCAGCGAGCAATGCCAGGGGAGCCCATTGGTAGACCCTGGCATTGTCATGGTAGGAGGTAGCCACAGGCGGTGGTGGAGCTGGCGCACTCGCGGAAGGCTGTGCACCAGAAGAAGAAGCAATGATGCGCGCAGTTTGTTTCAAGCGAGCCATCGTGAGATAGCTGCAAATGGAGGAAAAACGAAAAGGTCAGAATGAATGGGAGAAGAAGGAATGATGAATTTCAGTGAAAACAGAAAAAGGAAAGGAGAAGGAGATGCCCAGATGAAAAGAAGAAGAAGAAGAAGCAGAAGCCAGAGTAAGAGCATGAAAAAACCCTAGCGCGGGTTCGAGAGAGGAAAATAGAGAAGATGAATGCATGATAACCAGAATGATAAATGCAATCGGTAAAGATGACCAAAAAGGGGCCAGGGAGAAGAAAAACCATACCTTTGGGTGATCGCCAGAGATTTTGCAGCAGAGAATTTGAGGAGAGAAAGGTGCGCAGAGGAAGGTTCGCAGAGAGTCTGGGAGTCGAATGAAGAAGATGAAAGAACAGTAAAGGAGCGCGCCAATTTGAATAAGGGAAGCGCTAGCGACGCACAGCGCTAGCCGTCGATGGGGCCACGTGTCGCGAGATCAAGAGAGGAAGTCCAAACGTTAAAGAAGCAGCACGTGAGGTGGCACGTGAGGCGGCCCCACTTGCCACGTGGACTGAGGGCATGACCACTTAGTCTCTTCGCTGAGAACGAGTTCTCGACTCGAGACTGGGGGGCTTGTGATCCGATCGGTCATCGGTAGTCGATGACGTCAGCAGCAGAGAACCACGTGGACCACTCGAAGGGTGACACGTGGACCAGGTGGCAGAGAGGTCGGGGGGACGATCGCCAAGAGAGGTCATCGGTGGTCAGTAACCAAGTTACCACCGACAGATCAGGCGGCAGAGAGGTCGGGGGACAGATCACCCAGAATGGTGATCGGTGGTCAGTAGCCAAGTGGCCACCAGCAGACCAGTTCCCAGACTCGCGCCTGGAGGCAGAGCGCGATAAGCGAATAAACACTGATCAGTCATCGGGTGTATTGTCATCGGGGTCTCGTGTTACACGCAGTTAAACTGGGACTGAGGTTCCCAGCGAGAGCGTTACGCATGGACCTCGCATGAGCACACCTCAGGGAATCATGCACGAGAGTGGCCTGAGGGAACTAGTAAGCCAATCAGTGATTGGTGATTCCCTCAACCCATTACGTGCGTGGCATCGTGAAGGGTAAGTCGCCTACGCAGAGAGCAACGTTTGGTGAGTGTGCCTAGACCAGCCACACCCGACGTTTTCCTAAGAGTATGCAATTTACCCAGATAAGAGGAACATCCTAAGTTACTCCGCAAGGGCGTAACTTAGGCACACAAAGAGAAGCGCTAGAGCCCTTCCAGTAAGTGACACGTGTGTGGTTAGATGTGAGTTGCAGGCCTCCACCTTTAGTTGATTCTCATCACCACGTGTCATCATCTGAGAGGGGTGCGGTCCAGACAAAAGAGCACTCCGTACCACTGAAGGTACAGACAGGCGCAGTCAAGCGCAGAGACGCGCAGACATGCGCAGACCCTCACGCTCCCCACTGCTGATTCTAAGGTACGCTTTCTCTGAAAAGCATAACAGGGTTCTGACACATGCCAGAAAAGCATAACAGAATTCTGTTATGCCCAGAAGCAGGGAAAGAGAGATAAAAGAGAGAATCAGGGGAGAGTGAGAAGGGGGGAGAAAAAAAGAGAGACGAAAAACAGAGTGCAAGAGTTTCTCACACACACATTACTAGTTTCCAGTTTCTGGTGGTTCTGTTGGACTAACTTGATCGTCGGAGTGCAAACGGCCGCTAGAGGCGCCGTCTGTGTGTTTTGCAGGTCACGTTTGGAACAGCAAGAGAAGGTCCTGAGGGTGATTCTGCAGAAGACGCAGTCGCGTAGACAGGGCAGAGAGTGCTACAAAGCGATTCCTCCCCGTTCGAGTTGCCGGCAGGATCACATTTCTTCTCAGTTTAACTCCAAACTTTGGAGTCGTGCTTCCATCTTCCTTATCACCTCAAGATAGTGAACATTGGATTGCTTGGCATTCTTTAAGTCTTCATAAAGGGCTGCCTTTTGTGGTGAGCACGGTTTGGAGGACTCTCCACTAGAGAAATGAGCCATGAGCAGAAAATACACAAAAACAGAAAACAAAACAGTGAAAGAAACTTGTTAGACAATTAAAAACAGTGAGATATAGGTTGCTGGAAAATGCCCAAGAAAGCACTCAAACCACTCCAAGAAAATATTCTGTCCTCAACCAAGCCTTGCTTGTGGAATGGAGTAGCTTCAAGTGAAATATGTCACAGCAAACCAACTTACTTAAGAACAAGTCTCCACACAACTTTAAGAAGAACAAAAAGACAAGCAAGAAAAGGTGTAAACAATAAAAGCTAATCCAAAAAACAGAGAGTATGACAAACTAGAAAGAATATGAATGAAAGACAATCAAGAAAATAAGGAACTCAATGAATAAAGAAGGCACACAAAAAGATTCCTAATGAAAAGTGCTAGAGTAGATTGAAGAAAACAGAAAACAGCTACTGGAAATTTATTTTTTTTAAAATGCAAACTGTGCTATGTTTACAGATTTAACTGTAACGATTGAAAGCGAACTGGAATGTGAAAAATTAACCACATAAACTTCAATGTCTTAACTCAAAAATGGCACTGGAATGAGGTAAAAACAGTAAGCCAATTGAGAGAAATAAATATTTCAAATTTGCTGCCCAATTACCGTATTCTTTTCGGCAGTATTGTACACTTTCCGTATTTTATTTATCATTTTCTGTGTACTTGGAATTTTTGAGTAATTCTTTTTTCTATGCTTTTGTAACACTTTGAAGTATGTAAATCCAAATTTTCACAAATTTCCAGTGAGCCAATTAATTGCAGTAAATTGAAAACAGTAGCACGTTTGTAAGAAAACAGAGTTTCCTATTTAGGAAAGAAAACAGTATGATGAACTATCAAAGACATAATGGAAAGTATGTAAAGGAACTTGTATAGAATGAGAATACAAGCATGAACACAAATCTAAAAATGAAAATGCACAAAGGATCAAGCAATAAACTCAAAAACAGAAAGTAAACCAAAGCAAGAAACAATCAAAGCAATAAAAGTACTACTAGAAATAATGACAATTATGGAATAACATGACTAAGACAAAACTTGACATGATTACAAAATTAAAAGACATATAACAAGATATAACAACAAGTGAAAGGAAGCTTAAGGTCAGCTCTAGGAAGGAGAATGCCATTCCAAAAGAGCAGCCATACTCATATGAACAATGAGTGCTAGAATCCTTTTCACAAACACATGGTGTAACAAAAGAAAACAGCAAGAAAACTCAAAATAAATCCTAAAACAGAATGGTAAACAACTTGAATTAAAGAGCTCTTGAAATGTAACGTGCAATACATTTAAAAATTTAAACAAGAAACAAGCCTAGACTCTAGATACCACATGATGTGAATGCAACAACAAGAATACATGATTCTTTGACATTCTTAGGAGCAACTTGAGTTGGTCATAAATGGCACCTTACTTAGAATTGGATCAATGTTCTAATTCAAGAACTCACCAAGACTTAGCACCAACCATGATGGAGATCAAGCCCAAGAGAACATGGAGGCCACTCATCAAGCTCAAGAAGAGGTGGAGGCACAAATGGAGGACGCCCTTGGAGGTCAAAGTCCACCTCAAAGGATTACAAGAAGCATGTTCAAAGCCTTGGGAGCTAGAGGACATTTATTTTCTCTTTTTGTAGTGTCTTTAATTGAAGGTGCTTAGAGGGAAACCTTAGAAACCTCTTTTGTTATAGCATCTTTTAGGTTTTAGTTAGGAGCTTTAGGGGGGTGTATTAGTAGATAGGTGTAGGAGTAGAATAGGGGGTGCCAAAGTGAAGGAAAGGATCACACCTTCCTTGCCTTGCATTTTAGCGCCGGTTCTAGCTTGTTTTGGAGGGAATTTTGTTTTGTTTTAGCTTTCAATTTTCAGCACCTTAGGCTATAAATAGAGGTGCCTTCCTTGTAAATTTCAGATTTGAATTCATCTAAAGAAACTATACTCAAAATTGGAGTGAGCATTTGGAGAGCTTTTGAGCTTCTACTCTAGTCTTATCTTGAAGGACCATGGTTTCCTCAAGTGGCGGCTTGCACACTCATCTAGGAGCATCCATACTTCTAGTGGCGTGATCATCCAACCTATCTTCCATCTTCATGAGCATTCTCTTCTCCTTCCTTTCTTCTTCTTCAATTTGTTCATGTTGCCTTGTGTTTTGAGTTGTTGTTGTTTCGGTTCTTCTAATTTTCCAGCACCTATTTTCTGTTTGTTTCTTAATTCTGTTCGGTACTTTTGTTTTTGATTCAATTCTGTTCGGTCTCTTCTTTTTATCTTCCTTTGTTGATTCAATTTGACAATATTTGGTTCATCCAAATGAGTTTGGGATTTGGTACTTGTTATTGGTGAGTTCTTGATTTTAGAACCATGATCCAACTTCTAAGAAAGTGCCTCTATATTTTCCAGCTCAAGGTGATTCCTCAAAGTGTCAAGAATCTTGTTCTATGTGGCTATTGGAATCACATCATGTGGTATCAGAGCTCATATGGAAGTCCATATATTGTCAAATGGAATCAAACAACCAAGATTGAGAACAGAATTGAAATATACAGCTGCTGTACCGAACAAAACAATGGAAACAAAGCTGGAAACACAATTTTAATCGGTGCAAATGAAAGGAAACACTAAGCAAAGCTAAACTACCGAATGGAAATTGAAGGAATGAAAGAAGAACACTTATAGAAAGGTCAGGAGAAGCCATTCACGCCACTTGGAGCCTTGTTCCAAGATAAGTGATGGAGTGCCGCCACTTGAAGCTCACCATTGCTCACAAGATAAGGCAAAGGAAGAAGAAGACTCAAGACTCACAATTTCTCTCTAAATTTGAGTATAGTCTCTTTACTATGAAATCCAAATCTGCAAAATACAAAGAGAAGCACCTTATTTATAGCCTATGAGGTGCTGAAAATGCAAGCTAAATGAAACACAAATGCTGATGGAATTCGGCGCCAACTACACCATGAAGGAAGTGTGACTTTCCTTCCTAGTTTGGCACCTCCTAACTCCTATCTACACTCCCCCCTAACCTCCCTTACTACTTACACCTATTTATTACATCCGCACCCCTATTCTATAAAAGAAATAAGAAGAGCCATCTTATTATACTCTTGTCCCAAAGCTCTTGCCACGCTCCTAGTAATTCTTTGGACTTGGACCCCTTGTTGGGCTTCGGCCCCTTGTTGGGCTTGGGCTTCATGGGCTTGACCATCCTCTACTTGGTTTCCATCATTGTATAAGCACCCTGTGTAGGGTCTCAAAAGGTCAGGAGACAACCGCAACTTGTTGAATGTCGACCAGAACATAACATCTGCAGAGCTTTCTTGGTCGACTAGAACTCTGTGCACCTTTCTGCCGGCCGTGACAACCGAAATGACCACGGGGTCATTGTCGTGTGGCACAACATCCTATAGATCCGCCCTCGTGAACACGAGGTCTGACTCCCACGGGTTACCTGAGATTCTTTCTTCAATTGAATTGACCCGCCTCGCATACTTCTTCCGTTGGGAGGCAGTGGGTCCTCCCCCAGAAAAGCCACCAGCAATGGTGTGGACTTCGCCAAGGACAGGCATCTCGTGCGCTTGTTCCTCCACTGGTGCTGGCAGGGTCGCGGTCGTGGCGGGCTCTGCGATGTAATCCTTCAAAAACCGCTTCTCACCAACTCATCTAGCTGGTATCCCAACGAAAGGTAGTTGTTGATGTGGTGACTGAAAGCTTCATGGAACTCGCACCAAGAGTCCTTGCGAGGCCCTAGCACCTTGTCAATCTTCGCCAGTCGCCTCAACCTTTCAGCTATATTGGGCACGACAATTAGGTCCTTCAATTCCACTACAAAGTCGTACCTCGCTGGCTTGGCCCTTTCCCTGACCGGGCGATTTCCGCCTGCTGGACCCATAGGCTGGGGTTTTCTTGTTTCATAGGGGCGTCTCCCCTCTGGCTTCTCCCTTCCCGTCGTGGTCTCGTTGACCCTGACAGGTTGAGCCCGCGTTTGCGCTCTCGGGTGTGAGGGTACGACACTGGTGCGCTTCTCACACACCTTTCCCTCAGAGGCGATATGTTCCACCGCGCGATGCCTTATTTCAGCGAAGGTCCTGGGGCGATTGTGAATAATGGACTCGCAAAAAGGGCCAGGACACACACCTTTTTTGAATGCGTACACGATCATAGGCTCCTCCATAGTACCAACCTTTACTACTTGGGCTCTGAAACGGTTGATGTACTCCTTCAAGGTCTCTCCTTGATACTGTTTTACATCAAACAGGTCATACGAAACTGGCGGCGGAGCCCTGTTCGCCAAGTATTGCTCCCTTAACAACCGCGACAGCTGCTGGAATGAGGTGATATGGCCGTTTGGAAGGCTGATGAACCAATCCATGGCCATCCCCGTCGAGGTGCTCATAAAGAGCTTGCACCTCACGACATCGGAGCCACCTACTAGCACCATCTGTGATGGCATTTCATGAAGGTCTTCTTGAATCATGTAAGGAAAAGTGGTGCGGAAGCTATGAAGGTGTGTGAGCAAGATCCTCCTAAGAGTGATGTTGATCTTGAAGGTGCATGATATGTATGAAGCTAGGGAGGTTCGGCCAACCCAAGGAGAGGTGAAGGAGATGAAGTTTAGAGCCTAGAATTCTAGGGAGAAGCAAAGCTTGGCACAAAATGGCAGCATAACTTTACTCACAATAAACTTGAAAATACAAGGTGTAGGCTCCTCCTTTTATAGGCTAAGGAGGACCATAATGCAACCCTAATGCTAGCCAAATGAAATGTAAATGTGAAGCACATGGGTGCACATGGCACATGGGTGCACAAATGAGCACATGGGGAGGGGTGTGTCTAGTTTTTATGTTCACCCCCTCCATGGGCTTTCTAGACCGGCCTTGGTAAATTTAGAGGTTTTTTTAGAAACTCTAAGTTTACCTAGGTTGGTGTTTTAGGTGCCAAAATTAATTCTAAGAAAATTACAAATAAAGTTCCTATGCTAATTTTGACAAGAAATTAAAGTCTACTCTACACTAGAGTTTATGGCATTTGAACATGTAAAAGAACGTCTTCTTGGATCCTCTTGGCCATAACTCTATGGTTGGCTCAAATCTACCCTTTGGTGGGCTTGCATGTGGGCTTGTGCTTGGGCCTCTTCCATCAATCTGCGTGCGGAATGTAGTGAGATCACCTTGGGTCTTGCGAACGTGTTGGGGATCACTGCTTCCAGAATCTCCTGCGAGAAGGGTGTGGAAAACTCCCTTGGTGGGGTGAGACGCTCGGTCTCATCTTGGTCACGTTGCCCTTGGTTATTGTCCAAACCCCGGCGCAACTCTTCATTCATACGATGGAGCTCTTCGTTTCTCGCGTGCGAGGCTGCGAGATCCGCCTGCATGCGTTTTTGCTCCGCCTGCATGCGTTCTTGCTCTGCCCTCGATTCCGCCATTTCATCTTGCAGCCCCCGCATCATGTCCATGACCTGCTGGATGGACATTTCCTCACTTGCTGCACGTGCAGAACCTTGTCTCGTGGCCCTCATTCTTCAATGTTTTCCTTTGAACTTCTCCAGTCGTTATGGTAGCTCTGATAGATTCCCTGAAACTTGCGATGGGACCGATGTTTTAAATCGGCCCCACGGTGGGCGCCAAATGTTCTGGTCGGTTGACTTGGGTACGTCTTTGTGCGCAACCTTGCCCGTCAGCTAGGGACCCCTTCTAATGGAGATCAAGCTCAAATGGACATGGAGGCCAATCAACAAGATCAAGAAGAGGTAGAGGCACAAATAGAGGACGCCCATGGAGGTCAAAGCCCACCTCAAAGGCTTACAAGAAGCATGTTCAAAGCTTTAGGAGCTAGGGGACAATTATTTTCTCTTTTTGTAATTTATTTGGTTGAAGGTGCTTAGAGGGAAACATTAGAAACCTCTATTGTTATAGCATCTTTTAGTCTTTAGTTAGGAGTCTTAGGGGGTGTGTGTTAGTAGATAGGTGTAGGAGTAGAATAGGAGGTGCCAAAGTGAAGGAAGAGGTCACACCTTCCTCTCTAAAGAAATTAGACTAAAGAAACTATACTCAATTTTTGAGTGAGCATTGGAGAGCTTTTGAGCCTTCTTCTCTAGTCTTATCTTGAAGGATCCATGGTGTCCTCAAGTGGCGGCAGGACACTCATCTAGGAGCAACCATCCTTCTAGTGGCGTGATCATCCAACCTTACATCCATCTTCATGAGCATTCTTTTCTCCTTCCTTCATTCTCTTTCAATTGTTCAAGTTTAGCTTGTGTTCTTGAGTTTTGGTTCGGTTATTTTATGTTTCCAGCAGCTGTTCTTCTTCTTCTCTGTTTTTGGTTCGGTACATTTCATTTTCCAGCTTTCCTTTTCAGTTTCCTTGCTTTTGATTTCATTTTGTTCGGTTCAAATTAGTTCTTGTTCAATTCTATTCGGTGCTTTTGATTTTTACCTCTTTTTGTTGGTTCAATTTGACAATATGAGGAGCTTCCATATGAGTTTGGATTTGGTGTTAGTTTTGGTGAGTTCTTGACTTAGAACATTGATCCAATTCTAAGAAAAAGTGCCTAACAATTGTCCAACTCAAGTTGATTCCTAAGAATGTCAAGAATCATTCTCTTCTTTGCTATTGGAATCACATCATGTGGTATCAAGAGTTTAGGTGTGTTCTTGTTTAATTGTTGAGTTGTGTAGCACTTTATTTCAAGAGCTCTTTAATTTCTTGCAATTTATGGTTCTGTTTTTAGGCTTATTTGAGTTTGCTTGCTGTTTTAATTATTTTTCCTATCATATGTTTGAGTATTTTCCTTTTTGAATCCATACAAGTTTTGTCTTAGTCTTGTTTTTCCATAATTGTCATCACTTCTAGTAGTACTTTTGTTGATTTTATTGTTTCTTGCTTTAAGTGTCATATAATTTTTTGAATTTGATATTGATCCTTTGTGCATTTTCTATTTTAGAATTGAGTTCATGCTTGTATCCTAGACATATACAAGTTCCTATACATCATTTTCCATTATGTCTTTGCTAGTTCATAATTCTGTTTTTCATTCCTATTAGGATTCCTCTGTTTCTGAAAACGTGCTTACTGTTTTTCCTTATTGCAATTGAGTTACTCACTTGAAAATTCTGAAATTCTGCATTTGTGATATTCAAAGTGTTAGAAAAGAGTAGAAAAAAGAATTACTCAAAAATTCAAAGTACACAAAAAATGATAAATAAAATAAAAAAAAGTGTACAATTCTGCCGAAAAGAATACGGTAATCTGGCAGCGATTTTGAAAAATTTATCTCAATTAATTGGCTTACTTTTTTTAAGTGATTCCAGTGCCATTATTGATTTAACATCTTGAAGTTTCTGTGGTTTAAATTTCATAATCCAGTTCGCTCTATATCATTCCAGTTAAATCAGTGAACATCAAGCACAGTTTGCATAAAAAAAATAAAAATTCCAGTAGCTAAATTTTTGTTTTCTTCATCTGGTCTAGTGTTTTTCCTTGTGTATTCTTTTGAGTGCCTACTTTCTCATTGAGTTCTTTAATTTTCTTGCTTGTCTTTTGTTCATTAATCTTTGAGTTTGTCAAACATCTAGTTTTCCTTTTGTTCTAGCCTTTCTTTGCTTATACTTTTTCTTGTTTGTCTTTATTGCTTCATTGGTTTTGTGGTGGTTGGCTTTGAGATTGGTGTGCTTGCTTTGACATCTTTCATTTGAGGATTCCAAGGCCTCAAGATCAGATTGGTGCAAGGACATTATTTATTTGAGAGTGACCTATTTTCTGCCTCAATTCACTTCGACATTTTTTTGCATAAAACACTCACTGTTTTTGCTAATTTTTTGTTTCTTGACTTGTTTACTGTTTTTGTGTGTTTGCTGTTTTTTTGAATTACTAATGGCTGGCTTTTCAAGTGATGCATCCTACAAGCACAATTCTCCTTCCAAAGCTTCAATCCTTGGTGAATTACATGAAGCACAAAGAACAATTAGACGCTTGGAAGAGAAATTACAAAAGATGGAGGTGCAACAAGTTAGACCATCTCCTTCAATCCGTGATGAGCATCAATTACATAGACCTTCAACAAGAGCTTCTTCAAATGATTTTGGCCATGAAGATGAGCATAGGAGAAGGAGAACTCCACCCCAAGTCCATGGACAAAGACATCATCATCAAGGAGAAAGACATCACTACAGCAATGGCTTCTATCAAGATGCAAAGTCTAGGCTTCCTTCGGTCAAGCTTCCTTGTTTTAATGGCTCTAGTGATCCTAATGTATATTTAGATTGGGAGGCTAAGTGTGAACAAATATTTGAGATCCATGAGATCCAAGATGAGCATAAGCTTAAGCTAGCCACCCTAGAGTTTAGTGATTATGCCATGAAATGGTGGCATGGAATTGTAAAGGACATTATATATCACAAGGGTCCTCCCGTGGACTCTTGGAACTCTTTAAAGGGTCATATGCGCGCTAGGTTTGTGCCCCCACATTTTAGGAAAGACCTCATGTTGAGACTCCAACGGTTTCAACAAGGCACGCTAAATGTGGATGAATATTATAAGGAGCTTGAGACGCTTGTGCTTAAAATTGAATGAGAAGAAAGTGAGGAAGCTATGATTGCTAGGTTTGCGAGTGGTCTTAGGAAGGACATTCAAGACATTGTTGAGTTACATGAGTATTCGTCATTGGGCTCTTTAATTCATCTTGCAATGAAGGTGAAAGCCCAACTTTCTAAGAAAAACTGTGGATACCTACAAAGAAGGACAAATGGGCGCCCTAGCAGCCGTTTGCACTCTGACGCTCAAGTCAGCTAGCAAGAAACACCAAAACTCTGCACCTCCGTATCGGAGCACCGTGAATGGTACTCTGAAGGTGGTAAAAGGAACTGTGTATTGTGTATATTTCCTCCTTCTGGCAAACAACCTTTCTCTAGTTCCTTGTGTGTAACCTCAAGACTCGAGCAAGCAACTAGACTGTGTTCTGGAAAAATTTGCCAAAAGTTCGAACCCCGTTTCCAACATCCAAGGTTCTATTGAAACGCCTCTAGCATTTTGATCCTGCCGGTTGACTTGGCACAAGAGCGTTGCCTCGTCACGATCTTCCTCACCAGCTTGACACCACGTGCCCTCCAAGTCCTCACCACAGATAGCCTCTCTGAGAACCTGAAAAACACAAGGTGGCGCCTCTGCGGCCGGTGGCGGTCCGACGCTCAAGTCAGTGACAAGAACACCCAAAAACTCAGAGAAAATATGCTCTGTAGGACCGTACTAAAGGCACACAACCCTAGCAGAATGAGCCGTAATGAAAAACGTGCCTCTGCAAATTCTGTTAAGGTTACCTTTATAGCTAGGTTTCTTCTCTCTCCAAGTCGTTATGCTTTTGGACGCGTGGCTCGCATCCAGCCCTGCACGTGTCGCCATCTGGGCTGGGATAGCAGGTAGTACCCAGCCCTACACGTGTCATCATCTGGGCGGGGGTAACTCGAGCGTCACTTCTATGTAGCATCCAACCCTACAGGTGTCATCATCTGGGCTAGAGTAACAGGTAGCATCCAACCCTACACGTGTTGTCATCTGGGTTGGGGCAATTTGAGCGTCTTTTCTGTGTGGTAACCAGTCGCGCGGCTAAGTCCCCTAATCAAGGAGTAACCTAGCACGTAATGCGCTGTGAAACACCACCCGACAAGGCGGGTATCGGATGCAACAAAGTGCATCATCTCTGTGATACCGCTCGTCGCAAGTGGCACCCTCCTTATTGCTACGCCAGGCATTTTCTAGCTGGGGAAACCTTGCCACCAACAAATGTCTACTCTGGGAATCCTATCGCTGATGAGCAAGGTGTTCCCCCCAACCTACTCGACCTTCATGCCTCATGCTGGTGCAACAATCATCTTACTGAACATACACGCTTGAAATTACTCTTCTGAGCCTCCAACAGCTTTAACTAAGTTTACTGGGAGATCCGGCGATGTGCTTCTTGTGGTGGTGTGTAAACCACCCGATCTCCTAGCATTCCCCGGCGATCTCTCACCATCTGATGTCCTAGCACTCTCATACGGCGACTGTGACGTAACTCTAGTGACCGCCGGTTACGCGCACTAGAGATCGGAGAACGCCAATTCAGCGATCGGCGACTATGCTCACTTCTGAACCATTCATCTTTTCTAGCCTACGTGTTCCACTGAGCACGCCCCACCCGGGCACGCGCGAAACACGTCATCACACCCGATGACCTGGTCGGTACACAAGCCCCCCAGTCTCGAGCTGCGACTTGTTCAGCGAGGAGACTAAAGAGGTTTAAACCCGACGGCTTACGTGGCTTTGCGTGTTGGCGCTAAAACTGTTCACTGACTTGACATTTCACCAACTCCTTCGATCATTCGACACGTGGACCCATCAACGGCCATTGCCCATTGTTGTTTGCGCTTCCTACAACGTTCGAAACCCTTAAACCCTTCGCGCTATTCACTGTTTCATTATCTTTCTTCATCTTCAAGCATTCTGAACGCTCTCTCTGCGAACTATGAAACCTACGTCTCCCTCAATCTTCAACTTCCTTCAACACTCATCCGATCATCGAAAGGTAACTCTTTTACTCCTTCTACCGATATTTGTTGCGTTTTAATCGGTTTGCATCATCCATTAACTTTCTGAAGCATACGTTGTGGGTTGTTTTTTCTTTTTCTCGTAACTTAAGGGTTCGTTCCTGATAACGTCCACCCCAGTGAATTCTCACTCGTTCGTTCTATCTTCTTTGTCTTCAATCGAGTCATTCTCTCGCTATCCTCATTTCCTCCCTTTCCTTTCCTTTGCAGTTCCTGCGATGGCTCAGACAAAGTCCACCGCTAATCCTCCTTCCTCATCGCGAAACCCTCCTCCCAAAACTCGTAGGGTTATCATTGGGACGAACCCTCCACCAACACGCAACCCCCTACGAGCCTCTGGTGCTCCTTCCACACAGGCTGAGAGACCTGCTTCTTCTCGCGCCAATCTTACCCAAGCAACTCCACCACAAGCCCGGGGAGTCTCCCTTCCTTCGCAAGATTACAAAGAGCTCTATCCTTGGGCCTCCCCGATTCTACTGAAGGAAACCTCATCGATAAAAACTGAGGTGGGGGTGCTTCGACTGAGGAAAGGGGATCAATCTGACCTTTCATTTCACAAGGAGCATGATAACAAAGTGACAGTGCTGCCTTGCCTCCCTGGAGAACCAATCTGTGCTGACGATAAGGGAAACAACGGCGAGTTGTTCTGCTTCATCTACGCCACGCTGTTCAAGAAAGTGCAACTTAGGTTTCCTTTCACTCGCTTCAAGAGGGAGTTGTTGACCGAGCTCAACATCGCCCCTGCCCAGCTCCATCCCAACAGCTAGGCATTCGCGAGGGCGTTCCAAATCCTCTGCACGCACCTGGGGCTACCGGTTTCGGTTGATGTCTTCCTCTTCCTATTTGAGGCAAAGAATCCCGGAGATCGCCCCTGGGTCAGCTTGAATGGGATTGCTGGGAGGTCAATCCTCTCCATCTTCCAACAATCCTACAAAGATTGGAAAGGGAAATTCGTCAAGGTGTGCTAGAACGATCAAGATCCTTCGTTGCTTGACGGCTTCCCCTTGTATTGGGTGAACAAGGGGAACAAGGATTCCAAGGACAACTTCAGGAGACCACGAAGTCCTAACAACATGGGGGAGTTGGACAAAGACCTTTGTCTCTTCTGGAAGAGTGTGGCTTCTGCCAACATCACCCTCCCCACTGCTTAGATAATCTCCTTTGAATTCCTTGAGGGCCAACTCGAAATGTACATAGGTTAGCCCCTTTCCCAACACCGAAACTCTCACTTCGCGTCAAAACTGACTTAGCATTTTTACCATTCTGTCTTTGACATTCCATTATTCTGTATTGGCCTTGATCATTCATCCATGTGCTATTCGCTTATGTTATCTTTGTATGTATATACTTGCACGTTCTGCTTTCGCTTTGGTTACTCATCTGTTTTTACCTTGTGCAGACGCAATGTTGGGCTAAGGAAAACTGGCTGAATTGAGGGCGATCGCCCGATCTCACAAACTCGCGACGGGCTCCCAAAGTGTGCCCAACTCGGTCGTGGAGATCGCCATCTCTCAAGGGAAAACCCCTCCCCGAGGTCCAACTCCTTCTGGGGCCCTACCCGCCCTAGAAAGGAAAAAATTGGCGCTGAAAAGGCCGAAGAGGAAGACTCCTCAGGTGGTGTCGGAAGAAGAAGTCGACGACAAAGACACTGAGGATGGTCTTATCACCAAGAGAAAAAGGGTAACCACCTCCACTCCACCCGCACTTCCAACGCCAACACCGCCATCACCTCCCGTTCCGTTGGAAACAGTCCAAGCAACATCACTGGCCGCCGCGCCCATAGTGATCGAGAGTGGGAGCCCTGATTATGCAAAGGACCCTCCGAGTGCCTCTACACCGTTCGTATCTGTTGGAGAGGGTCCTCCTTCCACCACATCCATCGCTGGGGCTGTACTAGGAGAAGATGAGGGTGCTCAAGTTTCTCTAGCGCCTGTAGCAGAAGTTCCAGCCTCACCACCACGCCTGGAAACCCCCCTTGCTGCACAAACTCAAGAGGGTGGTGGTGAAAGCCAACATCAAACTCCACCAGCACCTCCAGCATCAGCCTCAAGCCTCCCAGATCCCTTCAAAGAGACCTTGGGACCCTTCGCAACTCAACTGAAGATCATGGCGGAAGATCTCCCTTCGCTGGTATCAAGAGCTGTGAAGGATTCACTCAAGAAGCTTCAAGAGGAAAACTCCGAGCTCAAGGAGTTGAATCTTATGATAAGGGCTGAGGACGAAAAGCTCACTTGCAATTTGCTGATGATGGAAATGGAACATTCAAGGCTGGAGGATGCGCTGGATGTTGAGCTAAGGAATACACGCAAGGAAGCCTCTGATCTGCGCCAAAAACTGCACCTCCAACTCCAAGAGAAAATTGACTTGGAGAGCAAGTTGGTCCTACTCAGGGTCAAGGTGGCAGACTTGGAGGCTGCATGAAAGGCTGAAGCTTCCAAGGTGGAAAGAATCGAGAAGAGATCAGCAGATAGGGAGATCCTCTTGGGGAAGGTCGAGGCAGACAGAGATAAGGCTCTCGCTGAGCTCTCCCAAGCTCGTGAGGAAGCTACAAAAGTTGCTGCGGAGCTTGCCCAAGCTCGAGGTAAGAGCAAGAAAGCTATTGAAGAACTTGCTCGAGCTCATGAGGAGAAAGAAGGACTGAAGAACCAAATACATGAGCTTGAGCAGAGTGATGCTCAAATCCTCACCTCTGAGTTCGAAGCCGCTCTGGAGCAAATGCCATGCCAATATCCCGAGCTTGACCTTTCCATGTTGTCAATTTGCAACGAAGTGGTGGATGGGAAGATTGTACCTTCCGAACACTAACTGCCTTTCCCCATCACCTCTTCTTCGAAAAATTGTTGCTTATCTTTTGTTTGTAATGACCAATCTGTGTAAAACTTGAATTGACACTGCTTATATAACTCTTATTCCTTGAATATCGTCTTTCTATTCACCTTGTATGCCTTTGCCTCTATTTGCTGTGGGGTTAACTAACATAACTGGTGAAACTTACTCAACTGCATTAACTCAGCAATACTTGAACTTAACCCTTCACATAGTGCTTTTAACTCGAGCAAATTGTTAACCTTATAACAAACTTAGCAAACTGTTAACTCAAAGTAAATTTGAGCAACTATCAACTCTTCGGCGATGGCATTCAATAAAATTTGTGAACTTAAGGCAACAAACCTTAACATAAAATCACTTACTAGGCAGTAGGCTTTGACTCAAACTAGTATTAAAATACAGTTTACCTAGTCTGCCAAGTGAAGTGCCCCCTACTTCTGTCATCGCCTGGAGCTCTTCTGATGTGGCACTCGCCGTACAACCCTTCACTGCCTCAACCTTCACGCCATAGGGTTCTGGCGATGTTACCTTCTTTGCATAACTTGATCATTGTTCCCTCATCTGGGGGTAAAGGCGCCTTTCAGATCCTTCTCTACCTCCCTGAGTTTTAGAACAATGATCTGGATAGTGAGGTGTTCTCTTCGAACCTACCTCAGTTATCCTTTATCTTCTTACACCCTTCACGCCGTACCTGAACTCGTTCAAGACGAGAAGGATTTTATCTATCTTCACACCGCCCGCAAGCGTGGAAGCTTTATCTGGTCTTAATGGGTCAATATTGATGTTTCACTTAAAGGGGAAAAGGTGTTTTCCATCAACCTTCCCTTCCCGCCGTTTAAGGTCACGAACACCCCTGACTTTTCAGTTTCATCTTGCCTGAACTCACTCTGAGGTGAGAAGGGACTTTCTCTGGTGCCTCAACTTGCCCAGGGTGTACATCTACTCCCCCCTGGATGCACTGAGGACCTTTAATCTTGCCTCAATCTGCTCTTGCCTTCACTCGCTCAAAGGCGAGGAGGACTTCTTCTCTTGCCTCAAAATACACGAGAGCGCTGAGGGCTTTTTACACTACTGGTGCCTCCGATCGCCGAAAGACGATGAGGTCTTTAAAACTTTTAACTATTGCCACTGATCGCCGAAAAACGACGGGGACTTCAAAACTTTTAACTATTGCCACCGATCGCCAAAAAATGATGGGGACTTCAAAACTTTTAACTATGAAGCATGCAATATAACTTTACTGTTGCCCTAGATCACATACAAGTGATAAGGTCCTTTTTCTAAAAACTTTCAAAACAATAAGCATGCAAAACTTAGAAGCTTTAAACTTGAAAAAATTTTCTTTATAGGGTGGCCTCATGAAAAACCCTCCCTAGGGAAAAAAGAGTGCCCCCTTGAAATTGTTTTAACAAAAACTATTCAAATCTCTTCATGTTCGTCTTTACTTACAAGGCTTTAACTGTAATACAATTTGAGATGTGTGGTGTTCCAAGTGCGAGGAATCGCCCCTCCTTCTAACGTCTCCAAGCGATAGGCGTCGTTCCCGAGCACCTCGGTTATTCTGAACGGTCCCATCCACTTAGGCGATAACTTGTTCTGCATCTCATACTGATGGGCCTTCCTCATCACCAGATTGCCACTTCTAAACAGCCTTGACATTACCTTAGAGTTATACCTTCGCTCAATCCTTCTCTTTACTGCTTCGGCCTTCACTCTCGCCTTCTCCCTGACCTCATCCAGCAAATGCAGATTCATTCTTCTTTCTTCGTTCGAGTCTTCCGCCACAAAGTTTTGGAATCTCGGCGAGCTTTCCTGGATTTCGGCTGGAATCATCACATCACATCCATAAACCAAACTAAACGGCGTCTCGTGGGTTCCTGACTGCTCAGTAGTATGGTATGCCCAAACTATGCGGGGTACCTCTTCAGCCCACGATCCCTTAGCTTTCTCTAGTCTTCTCTTTAAACCTCTCAGCAACACCCGATTGGCAGACTCCACTTGGCCATTCGTCTGTGGGTGCTCGACGGATGCAAACACCTGTTGTATTCCTACCTCTTCGCACAGCTTTTTCAACAGGTGACTTGCAAACTGAGTCTCATTGTCTGACACCAGGCGGTTAGGCACACCAAACCGGCACACTATGTTCTTCCATACAAAGTTCTAGATCTTGTGTACGGTGATCTGGGCCACTGGCTCCTCTTCGATCCACTTGGTGAAGTATTGAATCGCCACTACCAAGTACTTCATCTGCCTGATCGCCAATGGGAAGGGTCCCAGAATGTCAATTCCCCAAGTATGAAACGGCCAGGGGTGTAAATTGACTTTAGCTCTTCTGGGGGCACCTTGTGCCAATCGGCGTGCTGTTGGCATTGCTTGCAACGCTGGGAGTATCTCTTGCAATCTTCTCTCATCGTGGGCCAGTAATAGCCTGCACGGATAGTCCTTGTCGCTAGGGATCGACCTCCAATGTGGCTCCGCAAATTCCCTCATGGAGCTCAGCCATAATCCTCGTGCACTTCTCTCCATGTATACATACAAGAAGAGGGTGTGTAAATCCAAACCTGTACACCTCGCCATCAATAAGGGTAAACTTGCTAGAGCTCTTCTTTATTTTTCTGGCCTCAGTTGAGTCAACTGGAAGCACACCATCCGCTAAATAGTGTTGCTACAGCGTTACCCACGTGTCTGGTTCGTGGACAGCGCAAACCTGCATCGACCTTGCCCCTTCTGCTGGGCGCGCTCTGACCCTCGGCATCCTCAGAGTTTCCTGTGTTAGGGATCTATGACTTCTCGCCGGTCTTTCCATTGATCTACGAACATGGAGAACCTGGTGGTCTGCCCCGAATGCTCGAGGCGCTTTCAAGGTTTCTTGAATGACAGTCCTCTGTCTGCCCCCCTTGCCCGAACTGGCGAGCTTGGCTAGCAAGTCAGCTCGGGCATTCTGTTCTCTTGGCACGTGCACCACTTCGAATGAAGTGAAAGATCTTCTTAGCTCTTCCACGTACTCCAAGTAGGCTGCCATCTGCGGGTCCTTGGCTTGGAACTCGCCAGTTACTTGTCCGGTGACCAGCAGCGAATCGCTCTTGGCCATCAGCACTTTCGCCCCCATTTCCTTCGCCAGCAGGATTCCAGCGATCAAAGCCTCATACTTTGCTTGATTGTTGCTTGCTTTGAAAGCAAACCTCAATGATTGCTCTATCAACACTCCGTTGGGCCCTTCCAAAATGACCCCAACCACGCTGCCCAACTGGTTGGACGACCCATCAACTGAGAGTACCCAGCGAAAGTCATCCTCGGCGTTCTGTGCCACCTCGGAGGACAACTCGACCACAAAATTGGCGAAGACTTGCCCTTTGATCGATCCCCGGGGTTCATATTTGATGTCGAACTCCAAAAGCTCGACTGGCCACTTCACCATCCTTCCAGCCACATCGGTCTTCTTCAAAACCTTCTGGATTGGCAGATCAGTCATCACAATACCATGAAGCTCTGGAAGTAATGGCGCAGTCTCCTCGCCGAGAATACAACCGCCAGTGCTGCCTTTTCTAGGGCCTGGTACCTTACCTCTGGGGCTTGCAGCACCTTGCTAACGAAATATATAGACCTTTGGATCCGATCCTGATCCTTCACTAGCATTGCGCTGATCGCCCTCTTAGTTATGGCAAAGTACAGCCTGAGCGGTGTTACGACTTGGGGCTTGCACAGAACTGGAGGGCTTGCCAAATATTCCTTGAGATTTACGAAGGCCTCCTCACACTCTTTTGTCCAAACGAACCTGTTGTTCCTTTTCAAACATTGGAAGTATGGGTGGCCCGTCTCTCCACTTGCTGATACGAATCGGGACAAGGCGGCCATCCGTCCCGTGAGTTGCTGCACCTCTTTCACATTGGCGGGGCTCCTCAATGCCAAAATGGCGGCACGCTTCTCGGGGTTAGCCTCGATTCCCCTCTCCGACAGGAGAAACCCCAGAAACTTCCCTGCTTCTACACCAAAAACACACTTTTCAGGATTCAGTTTCAGCTTGTACCTGGCTATCGTGATGAACAACTCTTCCAAGTCGGTGACGTGCATGTCTTTCTCTAGGGACGTTATGACCATGTCGTCGACATATGCCTGCACATTCTGATGGAGGAGGGCCCAGGCTCACCACACGATGAAAGCCAAGCCTCCAAGACTAGACGGTCTAGCCTATGATGAGGAGCGTCTAGACTCAAAAAGGAGCGTCTAGCCTATGAAGAGGAGCGTCTAGGCCATGATGAGGAGCGGCTACATTAGGAGCGTCTAGGCCATGATGAGGATTCCTTCTAGACCGTCTAGTTTCACATACACATGGGTCAAAGCTACGGTTTTGGGAAGAGAAGACCTTTGTAATTGTTACATAAAGGCCCATTAGGGGTGCTTAGTAATTAGAGTAGTGTAGAAAGCATATTTGTGTGAACATTCTAGAAAGACCATGGAGGGGGGGGGTGAGCATAAAAACTAGACACACCCCTCCCCATGTGCTCATTTGTGCACCCATGTGCCATGTGCACCCATGTGCTTCACATTTACATTTCATTTGGCTAGCATTAGGGTTGCATTATGGTCCTCCTTAGCCTATAAAAGGAGGAGCCTACACCTTGTATTTTCAAGTTTAATTGAGTAAGGTTATGCTGCCATTTTTGTGCACAAGCTTTACTTCTCCTAGAAATCTAGGCTCTAAACTTCAATCCTTTCACCTTCTCCCTTGAGCTGGCCGAACCACTCAAACACCATACTCATCATGCACCTACAAGGCCAACACAACTCCTAGGAGGGTCTTGATCATCTCACCCATTGCTTCCGCACCTTATTTTCTACTTTGATTCAAGAAGAACACATGAAAATGCCATCATTTGGTATCAGAGCTTTTGGTTCTTCAAGATGAGTAGCTTGGTCTTTTAAATTTTCAGTTCTTCTTTATTTCATATTGTCATTTAAATTCCATACTTGTCTTGCTGTTTTTTACTTTTTAAATTGTTCTTGGTGTGCTTATGGAAGATCCAACCGAAGCACAATTGTTCAATTGATCTTGAACAAATTCTGTGCAGCTTGTGATAGGATTCCTTACACCATTGAGTGGCTGTTTTCTTTTAGGAATTTTGAGTCCTTATTGCTTTCTTAATTTTGCTTCATTTTATGCTTTGAGTCTTTATTTTCTGAATCTATAAATGTTGTGTCAAGTCATGTGAATCCATATTTGTCAACAATTCTTAGTAGTCCTATTATTGGCTTGATTGTTTCTTGCTTTTGGGTCTCTTTAAATTGTTTGAATCTGCTGTTCTTTGCTCCTTTGGTGCCTTTTTAATTTTTAGTTTGAGTTCATATTGTGTTTAGATCATACACAATTCTATTTCACAAATTTCCATTGTGTCTAAACTTTGGTATCTTGCTGTTTTTGTTTCCAGTTTTCAGATTCTCCTGTTTACACCTTCTCTGTTTTGGCTGTTTTAACCCAGAAAAATATTTCCACCCATAGGAAAATTCTGATTTTCTGGAAAACGCAAGTTTAAAGTGTTATAGAAAAGACAAAAAAAGAATTAGGTCAAAAGAAGCAACAGAAAAAAAATGATAAATCTTACAAAATCAGAGTGCAAATCTTGAGCGCTCCAGCTGGCCTAACCGAACACCAATTTTGCAAAATTTATTAAAAAACAATGGTGCATCCGTTTTGAGTGAATCCAAAGCCAGATTTTAGATAAGATCCTGAATATCTTGCATAACAAATTTCAGAGCCAAATTCTAAAAATACAGCTCAGCATAAATCGGGGAACAAACACGTTTTCTGGCCCACAACATTTTCCAGTGGTGCTGTTTTTTTTTTTTTATTTGGTCATCTAATCTAGTGCTTTTCTTTAGGAATTCTTTTGTGTGCCAACTTTTATTTGAGTACCTTTATTTGTTTGCTTTACTTAATTGACTCTCTTTCTAGTTGTCACAATCTAAATCCTTTTGGTGGTACTGTTTTATTCAATTAAATTTATTTCTTGCTTTTGTTCTTTGACCTCTAATTTGGGTGCTGGAATTTAATTCTTCTTTGGTGCTTATGTGAATGGGAACTTGATTTGGTTAAGGTTTAGCCCTTTGCTAGGTGCTGGAAATTGGAGAATTAAAGACCATCATTCTAAGGAGAAGACAAGGCCAAAGCCGAAACAAGCATTTTTGAAAACACTACAAACACTAGGAAGATCAACAAGCAAAGACAACAAAGAAGTGCACTAACCAAAAAGAGGATCAACAAAGGGAGTTCTCTTATTTCCTTTGCAACTTGGTTTATTGTTAATTACGTTTAGACGGTGAGTGTGTCTTCAAGGGCTCAAAGTGTCCAAGAAGCCTCACCTAGGGCCGAATAGTATAGCATTCTTGATTAGTAATTGTTACTTGTTTGTAATTGCTTTTCTTTTGCTTTCATAGCTACGTTTTGCATGTTTAATTTTGTTAATTGTTGGTGATTGTCTTTCTTTTTGCTTAGTAGTAACGCTTTGCATGCTTATTTTGTGTTAAACCGACTAGCTTTGTTAAATTAGTTAGCATACATTGTTTTCTTGCATTAAAAAAAAAATTGATTTCTCAACTTATTTGTGTTCTAAGTGTTTCACTAAGAGAAAGTCTTGTGTGAAGATATTGGAGGATATTTAAGTAGTCCTTTGTGACTCACCTCCCTTACCTGGAAAACTACCTTCTTTAACTTTCCTAAACTTTCTCAAAGTAAAACACCTATATACACAAAGCTTTAGCCATGTCTTCTTCTTCTCATTCTACAAAGTCTATTGGAAGTGAATTAAAATCTTTAAAAACTCTTTTGAAAGAAGTTTCACAAACTGTGCAATCAATTGCATATAGACAATTGGAGAGTGAGACTAAACTTAATGTTTTGACTAAAGCAAAGGATGAGAAGTCTCACATTCTAAAAAAATTACCTTCTCATGCATATATCTCTAAAGATCATGATTCTTTTGGGGAGGGAAGCATTAGAGTAAATGATTATTATCAAGAACCCCCTAGAAGACATAGAGGAGATAGAAAAGAACAAGAAAACCCAAGAGAGGTTAGGGTAGACCAACCCCATTTCCATGGAAAAGAAAATATAGAAGCTTGCCTAGATTGGGAAATGAGGGTAGAAAAATTGTTTGCTTCCCATAAAGAAAGAAAGGAAAGAAAAATACAAAAGAAGAGAGGGGAAGTCGAAAGGGAAACTAAAGAAAAAGAAGAAAAAGAAAAGCATGAGAAGACCCTTGAAGAACAAAAGGCGTGGGAGAAGAGTGTTCCTTCCCACAAGGTCATTCAACAAGACCAAAGATTTAAAAATACCTTTGAAAATATGTGTCTTGTTGAACAACCTCAAAGCCTTACCTTTTGTAAAGGAACACTTGCAAGCCTAAGTGAAAAAGAAGAGTCTTTAAAAGAAGCTTGCATAGATAAAAATGAAATAGATTATTTCTCATATGTGCTAGGATATCACCAAGTGAATGTCAAGTTTTTTATAAGCATCTACAAAAACAATTTTTTATGTGAAGTAGTGCATAAAGAAACTTGTCATGTCTTATTGAGACAACCATTGCAAAGTGTACAAATCCTTATAAACAATGGTTGTCACAACGAGACTATCCTTACACATAAGAGAAAAAGTCTTCATGAAGGAGAACTCATGGGACAAATTAGAGTTGATAAAACTCTAGAGCTTTTAAAAGGAAAACTTTTGTCCCCCATGAGAAAAGAAGTTCAAAGACATTACCTTAGGTACAATTCTTGTTTTCAAAATACGCCCAAGGCAATGTCTTATAAACTCTATACTCTTTCACCTTTTGCAAATGATCCTTGGGAAGATATAAATTTCCTATTAAAACTCCCTAGGACAACAAAAGGTTGTGATTCAATCTTCATGGTTATGGATAAACTCTTCTCTAGAGAAGTGATACATCTTCATGGTTTATCTTCAAGCATAGTGTTGAATAGAGTTCCAAATTTCGCAAACCATGATTTGAGGATTTCCTTTGGAAAACTTGCAACTAAATTGCACACTTTAAATTCTTATCATCCTCAAACGCATGGTCAAAATATATTTGAAAATCTAGCTCTTTCTACTATGCCTAGAATAATCATGAAGTGCACACACAACTCTAGAGGTGAGCAAACATACCATAAAGTAGTTCACAAAACTACTTATATTTCTACTTTTAAAGTTATGTGTGGGTTCAATCATCTTTCTCCTTTTAAGTTGTTACCATCTTCTATAGGATTTATGCCTAAAGAGAAAGTAACCACAAATGAACCTTTTAAAATACATAAGATGATTAGAGACCACACACAACCATTAAAAGAGAAACTTTGTCCAAGGTTGCCAAAACCAAAAGAAAAGCAAAAATGGCAACCTAGTAAAATTAATTTGCAAACTAACACATATGCCTTATTTGATTATTTCTATAGGTGGACGTTTGATCCAGGAGGACAAGCTTTGGCGAAGCAAAAGGTTGCTATCCGAGATCAAGTCTGTAGATCTGAGGATAGATCTTTTCCCGAAGGAGGAGATGATGGACACCATCTAGCCACAACCATCCCCCTAGTTGAAGAAAAAGCTTTGGATTTGAGGACAAATCCTTTTCAAGAGGGAGGGGATGATGGAGGACGGCCCAAGCTCACCACACGATGAAAGGGTGCGAGCACCTTGTCCATCAGCCTTTGGTATGTAGCCCCTGCATTCTTCAACCCGAAGGGCATTGTTCTGGCCGGTTGACCTGGGACGTCTTTGTGCGCAACCTCACCCATCAGCTAGGGACTCCTTCCCACTGGTTACCTGTGGATTCCTGCAAAGAAGGACAAAAGGGCGCCCTAGCGACCGTTTTCACTCCGACGCTCAAGTCAGCTAACGGGAAACACCAAAACTCTACACCTCCGTATCGGAGCATCGTGAATGGCACTCTGAAGGTGGTCAAAAGAAACTGTCTCTAGTGTCTATTTTCTCCTCCTAGCAAACAACCTCTCTCTCTCTCTAGTCCCTTGTGCGTAGTCTCAAGACTCGAGCAAGCAACCAAAGTGTGTTCTAGGAAATTATGCCAAAAGTTCAAACCCCGTTTCCAACATTCAAGGCGCTATTTAAACTACTCCCGCATTCAAAGCACCTTAAAGCGCATTTAATTATAAAACGTCCAGCGCATTTAAAACGTTCAAACCGCTTGGGAGCATTTATAGTACCTTAAATGCTCGAAACGTAAACTGTGTTAAATAACTTTAATTACCTTGTACCTGACAAAATGACGTTTCTATTCTGACTTGGCTGCTGTCCACGTAGAGGGCCTCACAGCGCCGTGACCCCATATGGGGGTATCTCCTCGTGTGAGTCCTCCTACCTGGGAGTGCACGGTGACGTTTTGGGTGCCAACTCATGCCCCCAAACCTCTAGTCACTCACTTTGAGAGCGTATCTACCTTCCTCTCGTAACCTGCACCTGACTGCCCCCGGGCGTGACCCTTCTCGTGAGTCGTAACTATCCCAAGTGCGTCTCTGGGGCGGCATGGGCACTTCACAAGTCAGATTGCTCTACACTGGCACAATTACTATGGCCTTGAAGCCACCCTTCTCTTCTCTTTATTGCTACCCCGGGTTATCCCACGGTGTCACTCTGAAGGTGGTCAAAAGAAACTGTGTATTGTGTATCTTTCTCCCTCTGGCAAAAAACCTCTCTCTCTAGTCCCTTGTCCGTAATCTCAAGACTCGAGCAAGCAACTAGAGTGTACTCTGGGAAAGTCTGCCAAAAGTTCAAACCTCGTTTCCAACATTCAAGGCGCTATTTAAGCTACTCAAGCATTCAAAGCGCCTTAAAGCACATTTAATTATAAAACGCTCAGCGCATTTAAGACGTTTAAACCGCTTGGGAGCATTTATAGTACCTTAAACTCTCGAAATGGAAACTGTATTAAATAACTTTAATTACCTTGTACTCGACAAAATGGCGTTTCTACTCTGACTTGGCTGCTGTACAGGTGGAGGGCCTCACAGCGCCGTGACCCCATCTGAGGGTATTTCCTCGTGTGAGTCCTCCTACCTGGGAGTGCATCTGCGCAAGGGGTGACTTTTTAGGTGCCAACTCATGCCCCCAAACATCTAGTCACTCACTTTGAGAGCGTATATGATGGAAGAGGGCCAAGCACATCTAGCCATGGGAGCCAAAGCCCAAACCATGAAGAGCGTCTAGACCAAGAAGAGCGTCTAGCTACAAGGAGGGAGCGTCTAGAACGTGAAGAAGGGAGGCTACCCATGGAGCGTATAAATGTGGAACTAGACCGTCTAGGTCCTCTCACAAGGTCAATGGCTAAGCATGTTCAAACCCAAGTGAATGAGGCCACGGATGGAAGAGAGAAAGCTTTGTACATGTTGCATAAAGGCCCAATAGGGGTACTTAGTAATTAGAGTAGTGTAGAAAGCATATTTGAGTGAAACTTTCTAGAAGCTTTCCATGTGTGACCGGTCATGGCACATGGTCTATGATTTGCATTTCATTTGGATTCCATTTCATTAGATATTAGCTTAGCTTCTACGTCCAAATAGCCTATAAATAGGAGGGCTAACTCTTGTATTTTCCAAGTTTATTGTGAGTAAAGTTATGCTGCCATTTTGTGCCAAGCTTTGCTTCTCCCTAGAATTCTAGGCTCTAAACTTCATCTCCTTCACCTCTCCTTGGGTTGGCCGAACCTCCCGAGCTTCATACATATCATGCACCTTCAAGATCAACACCACTCTTAGGAGGATCTTGCTCACACACCTTCATAGCTTCCGCACCACTTTTTCTTACATGATTCAAGAAGACCTTCATGAAATGCCATCAGTATATACCTTCCTCTCGTACCCTGCACCTGGCTACCCTGGGCGTGACCCTCCTCACGAGTCGTATCTATCCCAAGGGCGTCTTTGGGGCGGCATGGGCGTTTCACGAGTCAGGTTGCTCTCCACTGGTGCTATTACTATGGCCTTAAAGCCACCTTTCTTTTCTCTTTATTGCTACCCCGGGTTATCGGGGTTTGAGGCCCTCCCACGGTGTCGCTCCCTCCATGGTCTTTCCTACCCATGGGTATCAGGGGGCGATACTGTGATTGCCTTGCTTTGTGACATTTGGCCTTGGCGACGCCCTAGCTGGGCGACGCCTTGACTTAGCGACGCCTTCACCTAAGCGACGCCTTACCTTGGCGACGCTTCCTTTCGGCGACGCCCTGCCTCGGCGATGCTGGTACTTGGCGTCTCCTCACCTAGGCGGTGCCTTATGTTGACTTTAACCCCGACGTTGACTTTGACCTTGACTTTGTCAACGCCCGGACACGGGACGGTACACAAGCCCCCCAGTCTTAAGCTGAAGACTTGTCTTCAGCGCAAAGACTAAGGTCTCGCCCACGCCATCCACGTGTCACCCTGGTGACGTGTCATTCTTTGCTGACGCGACACTTCTCGAACTATTGATGTGACATTCTCTGAACCATTGGGGTGCTCTTAATGGCTGATTGGACATCCTCTGAAACGGGGAGCAACAACTTTTAGGGCCATGCTTAATCGCTTGCCACATGGCTCATCACGCCGTCAGGCCCAAAAGTCTCTTGCGCACCCAATGAGCGCCTAATCCTGCGACACGTGGCATCATCGCACGGTCACCATCCGCGCTCGAAACCACTGTTACATCCACTTTCTCTGCCTTCTCTCACTGTTCATCTTCTTCGAATTTCTTCTATAACAATCCCTACTTGTTCGTGCTTCCGCTCACGACACCCTTCGACCCTTAAAGGTATGGTTTTTCCTACCCTTGGCGACTCCCTTTACTGCATGACTATAATGTATGGATGAACTGCCTAGGACTGTTTATGTTTCTGCATTTTTGTATTCTTTCGCTCCTCCGTTCTCTTCTCCTCCTTTCTGGGTTTCCTCGTGTGGGTGGCATTTTTCTAGGGTTTTGTTCCCTTTTCTGCCTTGGCATCGCTTGTTAAAACCCTTTTCCTTTCTTCTTTCTCTAGTTATTTATCCGCATCGTGGTGCGCCTGAAACCAAGGTCCGGTTCTCCCCCCAAGACCAACTATAAGGCCCTCAATACATGGGCCCCTGACGATCTTGTAAATGAGTGCACTACCCTGACGACCTTTCAGAACTTGGAGAACCATCGCGGTGACCCCCATTTGTACAATTTCAATGCCTTCTGCCGCACCCACGATGCCCATATTTCCGTTTGTCCCGGCAGGCCAGGGGAACCTGTTTGTGTGGACGACAGACCCAGGAAAGGGAACCCCTTCTTCTTCATGTATCAAACTGTATTTAAACGCATTGGGGTACGCCTTCCGTTCACACCCTTCGAGAGGGAACTCCTCACGAAGCTCAATACGGCCCCTGTCCAGTTACATCCCAATAGCTGGGCCTTTGTTCGGGCCTTTCAGATTCTTTGCGGATATCTGCGCATCCTCCCTTCTCTAGACGTCTTTCTACACTTCTTCGAGGTGAAGAAACAAGGGAAAAGCTTCTGGGTGAGCTTTTCCGGGATCACTGGCAGAATCCTCCTTTCCCTCTTCCAGAACTCGTACAAAAGCTGGAAGGGAAAATTCTTCAGGGTGTGTTGCGCCAAACACGACCCCACAGCCTTGGATGGCTTCCCACTATACTTGTACCGTCCCATACCCGGGCGTTGACGAAGTCAAGGTCAAAGTCAGCGCCAAGGTCAAAGTCAACGTAAGGCGTCGCCCAGGTGGGGTGACGCCAAGCGCAGGCGTCGCCAAGAGGAAGCGTCGCCAAGAGGAAGCATCGCCAAGATAAGGTGTCGCCTAGCAGGGCGTCGCCAAGATAAGGCGTCGCCTAGCAGGGTGTCGCCAAGGTGGAATGACGCAAAAGCAAGGTGACCACAGTGCTGCTCCCCGACACCCATGGGTAGGACAGACCATGGAGGGGGCGATGTCGTGGGAAGGCCTCAGACCCCTGATAACCAGGGAACAGTGATAAAGAGAAGAGAAAGGTGGCTTCAAGGCCACGGAAATAGCGCCAGTATAGAGCAACCTGACTCGTGAAGTGCCCCTGCCATCCAGAAACGCCCTTGGGATAGATACGACCCAAGAGAGGGGTCATGCCCGGGGGCAGCCAGGCACAGGGTACGAGAGGAAGGTAGATACGCTCTCACAGTGAGTGACTAGAGGCTTGGGGGCATGAATTGGCACCCAAAAAGTCACCCCTTGCGCAGTTGCACTCCCAGGTAGGAGGGCTCACGCGAGGAAACACCCTCAGATAGGGTAACGGTGCTGTGAGGTCCTCCACGTGTACAACAGACAAGTCAGAATGGAAACGCCACGTTGTCAGGTACAAGGTAATTAAGGTTATTTAATACAGTTTTCCATTTCGAGCGTTTAAGGTACTATAAATGCTCCCGAACGTTTCGAACGTCTTAAATGCGCTGAGCGTTTTTATAATTAAATGCGCTTTAAGGCGCTTTCAATGCGTGAAGAGATTAAATAGCGCTTTGAATGTTGGGAACGGGGTTCGAACTTTTGGCAAATTTCCCAGAAACTCTCTAGTTGCTTGCTCGAGCCTTGAGGTTACGCACAAAGGACTAGGGAAAGATTTTTGCTAGAAGGAGAAATATACACTAGACACAGTTTCCTTTTTACCACCTTCAGAGTGCCATACGCGGTGCTCCGATACGGAGGTGCACAGTTTTTGGTGTTTCTTGCTGGCTGACTTGAGCGTCGGAGTGCAAATGGATGCTAGGGCGCCCTTTTTTTTCCTTCTTTGCAGGAATCCACAGGTGACTAGTGGGAAGGAGTCACTAGCTGACGGTTGAGGTCATGCACGAAGACGTCCCAGGTGAACCGGACGGAACAATACTGGACAGAGCATCATAAGCTGCTCAAGGCCAAGGCTCTGGATGAGCTGTCCTCCGCTGATACGGGGGTGTGCAAGGCCTTGGCTGGCCTGAGGATCGTTTTCGACACGCTGAAGCTCATAGCGTGCGAGTACAATGCCCACTCCCTGTCCACTAACTTTGGTAGGGAGGCTCCTCTCTTGTTGCCCTCTGTTATCTGTGTTTTATTGCATCATGCTTGCCCTGTTGGCCTCCTCCACCTGTTTTCCTTGATGCTCAGTGCCTTATGTCTCGTTCATCTGCGCGCTTTGTGGATTTGTATAACTGCATTAGCCTTAACTTCTGTTATTTGGTTTGTCTGAATGCAGGATCGGTGATGGATGCTTCCAAGAGGATGGTCTTGGCGAAAGCACTGAAGGCTGCTCGTGCCACCAAGGCTGGCGCCTCTTCCGCCCCTGCTGCTGACCCAAACCTCTCACTGACCTTGCCCTCACCAACACCGACCACTACCGAAGCCCCACTAGGCTCATCTTCACCACCCCCACGTAGCCTCCAACCACTTCAAACACCCAGCTCACCTCCGCCCATCGCCGCAGTCCCACTGGCTGTGGCTTCATCACCTGCTCAAACCCCCCTTGACAAAGGAAAACGGGTGTTGGAGATTCTCTCCGATGACGAAGACTCTGAAGGTGTCCCTTGGTTCTTGGTGCCCGGCGCCCACGCCCAAGGAGAGGCCTGCTACAGCAGCGCCGTATCGCCCTCAGGGTGTCTAGAAACGCCAAACACTGGGAAGGCTCGAAGCCCTCCAGGGGGTCGTTCCGTCCATGGTCTTTCCTTCCCATGGGTATCGGGGAACAACCCTGCCAGTGGTTCACTCAGCATTTGGCGATCTCGTCTCCCTCCACAGTCTTTCCTACCTGTGGGTATCGGGGAGGCGACGCCTCTAGTGACTAGTTTTGACTTTTTCGATTTCGTCTCCCTCCACAGTCTTTCCTACCTGTGGGTATCGGGGAGGCGACGCAGTTGATAACTTGCACTGGCGATGCTCTCGACGTCTCATGTTGGCGACGCCTTCGGCGCCTCCTACTGATGACGCCTTCGGCGTCTTCTGCTGGTGACGCCTGGTGCGGTTAAGCCGTTGACTTTACCTTGGCATTGACTTTGACTTTGACTCTGGTCGACGCCTGGGGGTAGCGAAGAGCTTAAGGTCTCGCCCGCGCCATCCACGTGGCATTTCTCGTATGGCTGATGGGACGTTCCCTCACTTGACTTGATCCTAACATTTTATGAGCTTCTGACCCATTCTCGACGGCGCATCGTACCCTTAGGCATTCTGTCGACTCGACGTTTTCTGAATGTTAACCAGTGGCGCCAGGATCATCCTCCCATCCTCTGCCACGTGGCTCGATCGCACGGTGCTCCCATTTGCGTCGTTTGGCACTCCAACTGCAATATTTAGATCTTCAACAATCTTGAACCTGCTTCTACCATCCCTGTGTTTTGCACCCTTCTTGCACCGCTACACACAGAGTTCCTTCTGCATCCCTCCTAGTTGGCGCTTTACCTCCCGTATTCCCAACGCGCCATTCTTCTTTGAACTCCATACTCTTTTCTCACCTCTCGTAGCGCCATGTCTTCCCGCGTTCCTCCCTCTAGGGTTAACCCCAAGGACCTGTATGCGTGGGCTTCACGCGAGCTCCTTTAAGAGTGCTCATGCTTGCTTTCTACCAGGGCCATAAGGGAACACAAAGGGGATTCGTGTTCCTACGATCATCGTGCCTTCGCTAGGAGGCATGACGACGACATTGTCGTACTCCCTTGCACCCTGGGGGAGCCGGTGTGCGGGGACGAACGGGCTAACGATGGGGTCCCCTTCTTTTACTTCTATCAGGTGGTATTCAAGAGCATCGGCGTGCGCCTACCCTTCTCCAGGTTTGAGAGGGAACTACTGACGGAGATTAATGCCGCTCCGGCCCAGCTATATCCTAATAGCTGGGCTTTCGTCAAAGCCTTTGACATACTCTTCGGCTTTCTGGGGAGTGCACCCTCGGTTGATATCTTTGTTCACTTCTTTGAGGTGAAGAGGCAAAGGAACAACCTCTGGGTGACCCTCAGTAACGTTCCCGGCAGGGTTCTCCTGACTCCCTTCCAAAACTCCTTCACTGGGTGGAAGGGTAGGTTTTTCAAAGTCTGTTGCTCTGACCTCGTGCCCTCCGCCCTAGATGGTTTTCCACTGTACTGGGTGAGGGAGACGAGAGCCCTCAAGTCCAAACCCTTCAAGAAACTAACCCCGAACGACCAGGTGGTTTGCCGGAAACTGGCTGAGGCGGGGGGTTTTGACTCCGCCACCTTGATCAGTTTGGAGTTCAACGCCGGAACCCTAGAGAAGTATATATGTATGAGTGACCACCTTAGAAACTTCCGCTTTCGATCCTCTCTAAATCTTTGCATGTCTTGCCTCGTGGTGTCTTTACCATGTTCGTTTCCCTTGGTGCAGGTTCGAAGATAAACCAGCAACGGAGGTCACAGCTTACCTGGGCCTTGCGGGCTGAGAGCGGAGCTTCGTCCTCCTCCCATCCCGACTTCGTAGGCCACTGAAGAGTGGTTTGTTTGTTTTCTTTGTATGAGCACAGGGCATGTAATGCTTGCCCCATTCGCCTTACTCCCATTTATCTCGAATACTACTTGTAAATTTGACTCCACGGTACCATGCTTGGTTTCTGTAACGCCGCTTTATTTTTGCACAAGCTTGTCATATACTGTGCGTCTTTTCTCCGTTATGTTTCTTGGCGATGCCTACGCTTGGGCGACACCTTCTACCCTGGCGACGCGCACGCCTGGCGACACCTTCTTTCTTGGCAACGCGTGTGTTTGGCGACGCCTGTCGCCACTTCGAACAGGAAAAAGATAAAGACTGAAACCAAGGCAAGGTTTTTCTCAAACTTCTTTTTCTTTTTTATTTGGGTGACCTCGTTAAAAAAACCCCTAAAGGGAAAAAGAGTGTCCCCTTCAACAAGATTGTTACATGGCTGCTTACATAAGTCAACTAAAATAAAATTTTAAGTTGGCTGCATTCCAGCTGCGCGGAATGGGACCCCCTTCCAAGGTCTCTAGGTTGTACGAACCATTGCCCTTAGCCTCGGTAACTCTGACGGGTCCGGTCCACTTGGGAGACAACTTATTTTCCAGCTCGTATGGGTGAGCCTTCCTCATAACTAGGTCACCAATTTGAAACTGTCGTGGCTTCACTTTAGAGCTATATTATCGCTCTACTCTTCTCTTTACGGCTTCGACCTTTATTCTGGCTTCCTCCCTGGCTTCGTCTAGTAGGTCCAGGTTCACCCGCCTTTCTTCGTTGGATTCCTCAGCCACGAAATTTTTGAAGCGTGGCGAGCTTTCGTGTATCTCGACCGGGATCATCGCATCCGACCCATACACTAAGCTGAAAGGCGTCTCCATGGTGGAAGATTGGGGCGTGGTGTGGTATACCCATACGATCCTTGGCACTTCCTCCGCCCACGCTCCTTTGGCCTTTTCTAGCCTTCTCTCTAGCCTTCTCAGCAAAACTCTATTCGCTGACTCTACCTGGTCGTTAGTCTGGGGGTGTTCGATTGATGCGAACACTAGCTTGATGCCTACCTCTGCACACAGGTTTCTCAACTGCTGGCTGGCGAACTGGGTTCCATTGTCGGATACCAGCCGCCTAGGTACGCCAAAGTGGCACACAATGTTCTTCCAAACAAAGTGTTGCACCTTGTGCGCAGTAATCTGCGCCACGGGCTCCGCCTCTATCCACTTGGTGAAGTACTCAATGGCAACGATCAAGTACTTCATCTGCCTTATCGCCAATGGGAATGGACATGGGATGTCGATCCCCCACGTATGGAAAGGCCACGGGCTGTATATGGATCGCAGCTCTTCTGGCGGCGCCTTGTGCCAGTCAGCGTGTTTTTGACATTGCTTGCAACGCTGGGCGTGTCGCACGCAATCTTCCTTTACTGTTGGCCAATAGAAACCTACGCTTACCACCTTAGAGGCTAAGGACCTCCCCCCTACGTGACTCCCACAAATGCCTTCGTGGAGCTCCGCCATTATTCTGGTACACTCGTCGCCATTTACGCACGTTAAGATAGGGTGGGTGAACCCGTGCCTGAACAATACTCCGTCCACCAGAGTGTATGATGAGAATCAAATAAAGGAGGCTTTTATTAATGGAGGAAGAGGACATCCACCCTCACATTTGAAGTTCTTCCTTCTAGTCTTCTCAAAATTAAAAGAAGACATAAAATAAAGATGAGGCCCAAGCCCAAAGCCCAAAGCCCAAAGCCCAAGCCCAAAGCCCAAGCCCAAGCCCAAAGAGCCCAAGGGGCAAGGCCAAGCTTTGAAATACTCTTGTATAGTTTTAGGAGGTGTGGTTATTAAATAAAGGAGTGTGAAAATGTAAAATAAAGTCACATTACCCATGTGACTTAGGAGAGTGGTGTAGGTGTAGTTTTTGGGAGGTGTCATAGTAGAAAAAGGTCACACCTCCCATGTGACTTGTTTTTGGTGGGAATTTCAAATCAGTTTATTTGAAATTTCCCACCTATTTTCAGCACCTTAGGCTATAAATAGAGGTGCTTCCTTTGTAAAATTCAGATTGGAATTAATCTAAGAAAACTCTACTCAAATTTTGAGTGAACTTTGGAGAGCTTGAGCCTTCTTCTCTAGTCTTATCTTGATGGATCAATGGAGTCCTCAAGTGGCGACATCACTCTTATCTAGGAGCATTCCACACTTCTAGTGGCGAGATCATCCATCCTCCTTCCATCTTCATGAGCATTTCTTCTCTCCTTCCTTTCTCCTCTTTCATTTGTTTTTGTTAGCTTGTGTTCTTGAGTTTGTTTTGGTGTTCTTGCTGTTTTTATGAGTATTTTGGTTCGGCAGTTTTATAATTCTGTCCATTCATCTTGTTCCTTTGCTTTTCTTACTCTTTTGTTCGGTTCAATTTGACTAAAATTGGTTCATCCAAATGAGTTTCGGATTTGGTACTAGTTTTTGGTGAGTTCTTGTCTTAGAACAATGATCCAACTCTAAGAAAAGTGCCTCTATAATGTCCAACTCAAGGTGATTCCTAAGAAGGTCAAGAACCTTTCTCTATATGGCTAGTGGAATCACATCATGTGGCCCAAAGCCCAAGCCCAAAGAGCCCAAGTCCATCCCATGAGGGGCAAGGCCAAGCTTTGAAATACTCTTGTATAGTTTTAGGAAGTGTGGTTATTAAATAAAGGAGTGTGAAAATGTAAAATAAAGTCACATTACCCATGTGACTTAGGAGAGTTGTGTAGGTGTAGTTTTTGGGAGGTGTCATAGTAGAAAAAGGTCACACCTCCCATGTGACTTGTTTTTGGTGGTAATTTCAAATCAGTTTATTTGAAATTTCCCACCTATTTTTCAGCACCTTAGGCTATAAATAGAGGTGCTTCCTTTGTAAAATTCAGATTGGAATTAATCTAAGAAAACTCTACTCAAATTTTGAGTGAACTTTGGAGAGCTTGAGCCTTCTTCTCTAGTCTTATCTTGATGGATCAATGGAGTCCTCAAGTGGCGGCATCACTCTTATCTAGGAGCATTCCACACTTCTAGTGGCGAGATCATCCATCCTCCTTCCATCTTCATGAGCATTTCTTCTCTCATTCCTTTCTCCTCTTTCATTTGTTTTTGTTAGCTTGTGTTCTTGAGTTTGTTTTGGTGTTCTTGCTGTTTTTATGAGTATATTGGTTCGACAGTTTTATAATTCTGTCCATTCATCTTGTTCCTTTGCTTTTCTTACTCTTTTGTTCGGTTCAATTTGACTAAAATTGGTTCATCCAAATGAGTTTGGGATTTGGTACTAGTTTTTGGTGAGTTCTTATCTTAGAACAATGATCCAACTCTAAGAAAAGTGCCTCTATAATGTCCAACTCAAGGTGATTCCTAAGAAGGTCAAGAACCTTTCTCTATATGGCTAGTGGAATCACGTCAGTGTATCTTGCGACATTCCTCTTGTATCGTCCCGTATCCGGGCGTTGACAAAGTCAAGGTCAAAGTCAACGCCGGGGTCAAAGTCAACATAAGGCGCCGCCTAGGTGAGGAGACGCCAAGTGCAAGCATCGCCGAGGCACGGCGTCGCCGAAAGGAAGCGTCGCCAAGGTAAGGTGTCGCCTAGGTGAAGGCATCGCCAAGTCAAGGCGTTGCCCAGCTAGGGCATCGCCAAGGCCAAGTGTCACAAAAGCAAGGCAATCACAGTGTCGCTCCCCGATACCCATGGGTAGGAAAGACCATGGAGGGAGCAACGCCATGGGAAGGCCTCAAATCCCGATAATCCGGGGTAGTAATGAAGAGAAGAGAAAGGTGGCTTCAAGGCCATAGTAATAGCTCCAGTGTAGAGCAACCTGACTCGTGAAGTTCCCCTACCGCCCCAGAGACGCCCTTGGGATAGATACGACTCATGAGGAGGGTCACGCCCAGGGTAGCCAGGTGCGGGGTACGAGAGGAAGGTAGATACGCTCTCGTAGTGAGTGACTAGATGTTGGGGGCATGAGTTGGCACCCAAAGGGTCACCCCTTGCGCAGATGCACTCACAGGTAGGAGGACTCACACGAGGAAATACCCTCATATGGGGTCACGGCGCTGTGAGGCCCTCCACGTGTACAGCAGCCAAGTCAGGATAGAAACGCCATTTTTTCAGGTACAAGGTAATTAAAGTTATTTAATACAGTTTCCGTTTCGAGCATTTAAGGTACTATAAATGCTCCCAAGCGTTTTAAGCGTCTTAAATGCGCTTTAAGGCGCTTGGAATGCGGGAGTAGCTTAAATAGCGCTTTGAATGTTGGAAACGGGGTTGGAACTTTTGGCAAACTTTCCCAGAATACACTCTAGTTGCGCTCGAGCCTTGAGATTACGGACAAGGGACTAGAGAGAGAGAGGTTGTTTGCCAGAGGGAGAAAGATACACAATACACAGTTTCATTAGACCACCTTCAGAGCGCCAGTCACGGTGCTCCGATACGGAGGTGTAGAGTTTTTGGTGTTTCTTGCTAGCTGACTTGAGCGTCGGAGTGCACACGGCCGCTAGGGCGCCCTTTTGTCCTTCTTTGCAGGAATCCACAGGTAACGAGTGGGAAGGAGTCCCTAGCTGACGGGTGAGGTCGCGCACAAAGACGTCCCACGTCAACCGGCCGAAACAATTATATATCGCAAGAAACCTCCCGTGGTTTCTTGGAATGATTTGAAAAAGTGTATGCGCACGAGGTTTGTTCCCCCTTCTAGGAAGGAACACTTGTTGAAGTTCCAAAGGCTTCCTCAAGGACATAGGATAGTAGATGAATACTTTAAAGATTTTGAAACAACTTTGACTAAAATGAATATGCATGCTAATGAAGAGTAAAAGATTAAATGGTTTGTACGTGGTTTAAGAAGAGATATTAGAGACTTTGTAGAATTAAAAGAATATTCTTCTTTAAAGAGAGTGTTTCACAAAGCCATCAAGGTGGAATCATATCTTTTGAAAAAAACTTTCAATAATCCTCATGATGGTGATTTCTACAACTCTTCTAGGAAGGATGCAAACAAAATTTCTACTCAAATTTCTCCTTCCAATTTTTCCAAACAAACCTTGTTTCCAAAAAATGTTTCTACTACAAATCCTTCTACTTCTAAGTCACCTACCAAAACTTCAAATATCAAATTTTTTAAATGTTTAGGTTTTGGGCACATAGCTCTTCATTGTCCACAAAAGCAAATCTTAAAGCTAACACAAGGTAAAACAAGACCTCACTCACCCACCTACCACAAGTAAAAATGAAAAAGACAAAGAAGGCCAAGTTGACATGGGTCTTATACTTTCACATCCAAGGTGTTTTCCTTCCTTATCTTTTTCATTACCAAAGGTTCTTACTTCACCACCGTCTTGGTTTAAAAATGTTAGGGATGATTTTTTCATACCTCCTAATGGTTGTCACCATTTAAGAGGACTTTTTCCAAAAGATATCATCATTCGCAAAACAAATTTTTCCAACTTGGTCGTTTTATAGAACCTCCTTTTCTGAAATCCCATTGTTTCCAAATGCTAAGTCATGTTTTCCTATTTCTTCCACTTTTAATTGTAAGAATAAACTGACTTTGTTATATGCAGGGATTCAGAATTCGTGGACGAATTCTCTCCAACTCGAGGAGTATGATGACAATCAAATAAAGGAGGCTTTTATTAATGGAGGAAGAGGACATTCACCCTCACATTTGAAGTTCTTCCTTCTAGTCTTCTCAAAATTAAAAGAAGACATAAAATAAAGATGAGGCCCAAGCCCAAAGCCCAAAGAGCCCAAGTTCATCCCATGAGGGGCAAGGCCAAGCTTTGAAATACTCTTGTATAGTTTTAGGAGGTGTGGTTATTAAATAAAGGAGTGTGAAAATGTAAAATAAAGTCACATTGTCCATGTGACTTAGGAGAGTGGTGTAGGTGTAGTTTTTAGGAGGTGTCATAGTAGAAAAAGGTCACACCTCCCATGTGACTTGTTTTTGGTGGGAATTTCAAATGAGTTTAGTTGAATTTTCCCACCTATTTTTCAGCACCTCTAGGCTATAAATAAAGGTGCTTAGCTTGTACAATTCACATTTGAAGTTTAATTAGAGAAACTATACTCAATTTTTGAGAGAGCATTGGAGAGCTTTGTGCCTTCTTCACTAGTCTTATCTTGATGGTTCAATGGTTACCTCAAGTGGCGGCTTGCACACTTATCTTGGAGTCTCCATCCTTCTAGTGGTGTGATCATCCAACCATTCCTCCATCTTCATGAGCTCTCTCTTCTCCTTCCTTCCTTCTCTTTTCATATTCATGTCTTAGCTTGTGTTCCTTGTCTTTTGGTTCGACAATCTTAATTTTCAGCTGGTTGTTCTTGATTCTGTTCGGTGCTTTTAATTTTCCAGCATTCCTATTCAGTATTCTTGCCTTTTGTTTCATTTTGATCGGTTCATTTCATTTTTATTCCATTTTGTTCGATGCATTTGCTTTTCTTCCAATTTAATCGGTTCAATTTGACAATAATTGGAACTTCCAAATGAGTTTGGGTTTTGGTACTAGTTTTGGTGAGTTCTTGTTCATAGAACCTTGATCCAATTCTATGATAAAGTGCCTATCTCATATCCAACTCAAGATGATTCCTAAGAATGTCAAGAATCATTCAAAGTGTGCTATTGGAATCACATCAGTTACCCTGAACGGTTCAGTCCAGTTAGGAGACAATTTATTTTCTATCTCGTAAGGGTGAGCCTTCCTCATGACCAAATCCCCGACCTGGAATTGTCGTATCTTCACCTTAGAGTTGTATTGACGCTCCACTCTTCTCTTCACGGCCTCAGCCTTAATTTTCGCTTCTTCTCTAACTTCATCTATCAAGTCCAGGTTCACCCTCCTTTCTTCGTTGGACTCTTCCGCCACGAAACCTAGGAAACGGGGCGAGCTCTGGTGTATCTCCACTGGGATCATGGCGTCCGATCCGTACACTAGGCTGAAAGGTGTCTCCATGGTGGAGGATTGAGGCGTGGTGTGGTAAGCCCATACAATCCTTGGCACTTCTTCTGCTCATGCCCCTTTAGCCTTCTCTAATTTGCGCTTCAATCCTCTCAACAAAAGTTTGTTTGCTTATTCGACCTGCCCATTTGTCTAGGGGTGTTCGACTGATGCGAATACCTGCTTGATTCCCACTTCTGTACATAACTTCCCCAACTGCTGGCTCGCGAACAGGGTGCCATTGTCTGAAATGAGACGCCTTGGCACCCCAAAACGACATACAATGTTTTTCCAAACAAAGTGTTGTACCTTATGGGAAGTGATCTGTGCCACCGGCTCTGCCTCTATCCACTTGGTGAAGTATTCGATGGCAACAATCAGGTACTTCATCTGCCTTATTGCCAATGGAAACGGGCCTAGGATATCAATTCCCCAGGTGTGGAAGGGCCACGGGCTGTATATGGATCTTAACTCCTCTGGCAGCGCCTTGTGCCAATCGGCATGCCTCTGGCACTGCTTGCAATGTTGGGCGTATCGTACACAATCCTCTCTTACTGTTGGCCAGAAGAAACCTGCACGTATCACCTTGGACGCGAAGGATCTTCCTCCCACGTGGCTCCCACAAATACCTTCGTGAAGTTCGGCCATTATCCTGGTGCACTCGTCGCCGCTTACGCACATCAAGATAGGGTGCGTAAACCCATGCCTGAACAATATCCCATCCACTAAGGTGTACCTGGCAGCGTTCCTCTTAGTCTTCTTGCCCTCCTCTGGCTTTGCTGGGACGATCCCATCCGCCAGGTATCGCCTGTAAAGGGTCATCCAAGTGTCGCCTTCCTCCAAAGTGCATACTTGTACACCCCTTTCTTCATCTAGCGAGGCTACGTAAGTACTGATGCAGGGTGCCCTCACCGTATCTTGACTCAACGAGCGATGACTCCTTGGTTTTCCTCTCGTTGTACTAACGTGAAGGACGTCCACCCTGTTGTCTGCAACGAACTTTTGCGGCGTCTTGAGGGTCTCCTGTATTACAGTCCTCTACCTTCCCCACTTGCCAGAGCTGGCCAGCTTGGCAAGCAGGTCAGCTCTGGCATTTTGCTCCTTGGGGACATGCACCAGCTCGAACGCAGCGAAGGCTCTTTTCAACACCTCGACGTACCTCAGATACGCAGCCATCTGTGGGTCCTTCGCTTGGTACCCCCCTGTTACTTGTCATGTGACCAATTGTGAGTCACTCTTTGCCAAGAGGCTCTGAGCACCCATTTCTTTAGCCAAAAGCATCCCGGCAATCAATGCCTCGTACTCCGCCTGGTTGTTGCTTGCGCAAAGCCTGCTCGGTTAATACCCCATTAGGCTCTTGCAAGATTATTCCAGCACCACTCCCTTGCTGGTTGGAAGATCCATCCACTGAGAGCATCCACTGTGCCCCTGATTCCACCTCTTGAGGATCTCCTCCTGGTGAAAGTTCTGTTACAAAGTCAGCATAGACCTGGCCTTTGATGGATCCCCAGGGCTCGTACTGGATGTCAAATTCTGACAATTCCACTGCCCAGCGTACCATCCTCCCGGCCACGTCTGGCTTTTGGAGTACCTTCTGAATGGGAAGGTTCGTCATTACCACCACCGTGAAACTGTGGAAATAGTGGCAAAGCCTTCGTGCTGAGAATACTACTGCCAGTGCTGCCTTCTCTAGTGACTGGTATCTTGACTCTAGGCCTTGCAAGGCCTTGCTTACGAATTATATTGGCTTCTGTACTTGGTCTTGTTCCTGGACTAGTACAGAGCTAATGGCCCACTCTGTTATTGCAAAGTATAGGCGGAGGGGGACTCTTTGGGTGCCAACTCATGCCTCCAAACCTCTAGTCACTCGCTTTGAGAGCGTATCTACTTTCCTCTCGTACCCTGCACCTGGCTGCCCCTGGGCGTGACCCTTCTCATGAGTCGTAACTATCCGAAGGGCTTCTCTGGGGCGACATCGGCACTTCATGAGTCAGATTGCCCTCCACTGGCGCTAGTACTATGGCCTTGAAGCCACCTTTATCTTCCCTTTATTGCTACCCCGGGTTATCGGGGTTTGAGGCCTTCCCATGGCGTCACTCCCTCCATGGTCTTTCCTACCCATGGGTATCGGGGAGCAACACTGTGGATGCCTTGCCTTGGTGACATTTTACCTTAGGGACGCCCTACCTTGGTGACGCTTTCTTCAGGCAACGTCTTATCCGGGCGACGCTTCCTCTTGGCGACGCCTCGCCTTAGTGATGCTTGCACTTGGCGTCGTCTCACCTAGGCGACGCCTTATGTTGACTTTGACCTGGACCTTGACTTTGACTTTGACCTTGACTTTGTCAATGCCCGGGTATGGGACGGTACACAAGCCCCCCAGTCTTAAGCTGATGACTTGTTTTCAGCGAAGAGACTAAGGCCTCGTCCACGCCATCCACGTGGCATCCTGGTGACGTGTCATTCTTGTTGACGTGACACTCCTCAAACTATTGACGTGACATTCTCTGAACCATTGGGGTGCTCTTAATGGTTGATTGGACGTCCTCTGAAACGGGGAAAGCCACCTTTTGGGGCCACGCTTAATAGCTCGCAACGTGGTTCATCACGCGGTCAGCCTCAAGAGTCTCTTGCGCTCCCATTGAGCGCCTAATCCCTTGACACGCGACTCAATCGCACGGTCCCAAATTAGCGCCTCTTGGGTTGCAAATGTAACGTTTAAGACTTCGAAATCCCGCGCCCCAAACACTGTTCTATTCACTCTTTCGCATTGTGCGCTACTGTTCATCTCTCTTTCTCTGAAATTCTAGCGATCGCTGCTCCCTCTGCGCTTCCTCGACAACCACCGACCCACACGTTCAAAGCTATGATTTTTCTACCTCCATGGCTCTTCTTCTTCATTGCGTTACATTGCTGTGTATGAACTGCCTGGGACTGTTTATGTTTCTGCATTTCTGTATACTTTTCGCTCCTTCGTTCTTCTACGCTCTCTTCTCCCCCTTTCTGGGTTTCTTCACGTGGGTGGCATTTTCTAGGGTTTCTCTTCCCCTTTCTGCCTTGCAATCGCTTGTTAAAACCCTTTTCCTTTCTTCTTTCTTCAGCTATTTATCCGCATCATGGTGCACTCGAAACCGAAGTCCAGTTCTCCCCCCAAGACCAACTACAAGGCCTTCTATAAATGGGCCTCTGACGATCTCTTAAACGAATGCACCACCTTGACAACCTTCAAGGATCTGGAGAACCCATGATGCTCACATCTCCGTCCGCCCAGGCACACCTGGGGAACCCGTTTGTGTGGATGACAGACCCAGGGGTAGGGCCCCCTTTTTCTTCATGTACCAAATTGTATTCAAACGCGTTGGTGTGCGCCTTCCATTTACACTCTTCGAGAGGGAACATTTACACTGTTGGGCATTCTGTCGATGCGACGTTTTCTGAATGTTAACCAGTGACGCCAGGATCATCCTCCCATCCTCTGACACGTTGCTCGATCGCACGGTGCTCCCATTTGCGTCACTTGGCGCTCCAACTGCAATATTTAGATCTTTGAAATCTTGTACCTGCGTCCATCATCTCTGTGTTTTCGCACCCTCCTTGCACCGCTACACAGAGAGTTCCTTCTGCGTTCTTTCTAGTTGGCGTTTTTCCTCCCGCACTCCTAACGCGTTATTCTCCTTCGATCTCTCAGCTCTTTCGCCGATACTTTGCGCCGACATGTCTTCCCATGCTCCTCCCCCTAGGGTTAACCCCAAGGACCTTTATGCATAGGCTTTGCGCGAGCTTCTCGACGAATGCTCCATCTTACTCTCCACCAGGGCCACAAGGGAACTGTACTGCCCTGGTAGTCGGAAGTGATGACGTGGCATCAAGTTATTGTATAGGCGTGTTGGTAAGACGCCAGGTTGGCAGGAGGAAGGGAAGTCGGGGGGTTCGTGAAGTCGCCAGTTATTGAGTTGGCGTGCTTCGATCTCCAGCACACCAGAACCGGCGGTCACCAAGTTGAAGATGAAGTCGCCAGATGTAAACTCAGGCGACCAAGTGATTCAAGATCGCCGGAGCAAGCACATCGCCGAAGATGAAGGTGATGCAGATTATGAAGGCGGCCGGCGAGACCACAGGGAAGGTGTGTAACGAAGGCACCCTAGCTCGCCAATCCAGTAGAGATCGCGCTCCAAGTTAGCTATGCACTGGGCCGTACCATGCATAAGTAACTTAGCCAAAAGAGAGTCAGAAGCAGCGCCCAAGTCAAGGAGGCTCCAGATGATGGCACGTGTACGGCTGGATGCGAGCCACGTGTCCAGGTGTGTAACTGCCAGGAGAGAGAAAGTGCCCAGGTATATAAGGGTTTCCCAACGAACTTCTGAGGTACGCACGTTCAGATTGTCTTCTTTACGCTTGCGAGTTCTTGAGTATACTGTGAGAGAGAACTGGTTCACGGTTCCTTGAGAGTTCTTGAGTGTTACTCTTGAAGTATTTGGTGGTTCAGTCACTGACTTGGGCGTTGGTGTGCGATCGGTCGCAGCGGCGCCGCTCTGTTCTTTTGCAGGTTCTTGAGGTGGATCGTGACGAAGGACGGAGGTTGAAGCGGTGCACACGTCGATCCAAGTTTGACGAGGCAAGTTCCAACGTTTTGGTCAACAGGCCGGATCAGAAACACATGGGGGATCCCTGCTCCTACGATCATCATGCCTTCGCGAAGAGGCATGATGATGATATCACCGTGCTCCCTTGCACCTTAGGGGAGCTGGTATGCGGAGACGAACGGGCCAACGACGGGGTCCCCTTCTTCTAGTTCTACTAGGTGGTCTTCAAAAGCATCGGCGTGCGCCTGCCCTTCTCCAAGTTTGAGAGGGAACTACTGATAGAGATTAACGCTGCTCCAGCCCAGTTGTACCCTAATAGCTAGGCTTTCGTCAAAGCCTTCGACATACTCTTTGGCTTTCTGGGGTGCGCACCCTCGGTTGACATCTTTCTTCACTTCTTTGAGGTGAAGAGGCAAAGGAACAACCTCTGGGTGACCCTCAGCAACGTTCCCGGTAGGGTTCTCCTAACTCCCTTCCAGAATTCCTTCACAGGGTGGAAGGGTAGATTTTTCAAATTCTGCTGTTCCGATCTCGTGCCTTCCGCCCTGGATGGTTTTCCACTGTACTGGGTAAGGGAGACGAGAGCCTTGAAGTCCAAGCCTTTCAAGAGGCTACCCTTGAACGACCAGGTGGCATGCCGGATCTTGGCTGAGGCGGGAGGCTTTGACGCTGCCGCTTTGATCAGCTTGGAGTACAACGCCGAAGCCTTGGAGAAGTATATATGTATGAGAGATTATCTTAGAAATTCCCGCTTTTCATCTTTACTAGGTCTTTACGTGTCCTGTCTTGTGGTATCTTCACCATGCTTGTTTTCTTTGGTGCAGGTTCGAAGATAAACCGGCAACAGTGGTCACAACTTACTCAGGCGCTGAGGGCTGAGAACGGAGCTTCGTCCTCCTCCCGTCCAGACTCCGGAGGCCACTGAAAAGTGGTCTGTTTGCACTTTTCGCACGAGCATAGGGCATGTACCTGTTTGCCTCATTTGTCTCATTCGCCTTTATCGCAAACTCTATTTGTAATCTTAACTCTCTGGTGCCATGTTTTGATTTCTGTAACGCCGCTCCTTTATTTTTGTGCACCCTCGTCTGCATTCGCTTCTTCTAACATACTGTACGCGTTTTCTCCGTTATGTTTCTTGGCGACGCCCGTGCCTGGCGACGCTCCTTTCTTGGCGACGCGTATGCTCGGCGACGCCTGTCGCCACTTCGAGTCTTTGTTTTTTATCTCTTTACCCCTTGGTGTTGCATTTTGAGTGGGAAGAAGATAAAAACTGATCCTGCCGGTTGACTTAGCGCTAGAGCGTTGCCTCGTCATGAACCTCCCACCAGCTTCACTCCACGTGCCCTTCAAGTCCACACCACAGAAAGCCTCTCTGAGAACCTGAAAACACAAGGTGGCGCCTCTGCGGCCGGTGGCGCTCCGACGCTCAAGTCAGTAACAAGAACACCCAAAAAAACTGAGAGAAAATATGCTCTGTAGAACCGTACTAAAGGCACACAACCCTAGCAAATGAGCCACAATAAAAAACGTACCTCTGCAAATTCTGTTAAGTTTACCTTTATAGCTAGGTTTCTTCTCTCTCCAGGCCGTTATGCTTTTGGACGCGTGGCTCGCATCCAGCCCTGCACGTGTCGTCATCTGGGCTGGGATAGCAGGTAGCGCCCAGCCCTACACGTGTCATCATCTGAGCCAGGACAACTTGAGCGTCATTTCTCTATTGCCCAACCCTACACGTGTCATCATCTAAGTTGGAGTAACTGGTAGCATCCAACCCTACACGTGTCGTCATCTGGATTGGGGCAACTTGAACGTTATTTCTGTGTAGTAACCAGCCGCGCAGCTAAGTCCTCTACTCAAGGAGCAAGCTAGCACACAATGCGCTGTGAAACACCACCTGACGAGGCGAGTATCGGATGCAACAAAGTGCATCATCTCTGCGATATCGCTCGTCGCAAGTGGCACCCTCCTTATTGCCACGCCATGCATGTTCTAGGTGGGGAAACCTTGCCACCAACGAATGTCCACTCTGGGAATCCTGTCGCTGATTTCCCCCCAACCCACTCGACCTTCATGCCCCATGCTGGCGCAACAATCATCTTACTGAACTTATACGCTTGAAATTACTCTTCTGAGCCTCCAACAGCTTTAACTAAGTTTACTGGGAGATCCGGCGATGTGCTTCTTGTGGTAGTGTGTAAACCACCCGATCTCCTAGCATTCCCCGACGATCTCTCACCATCTGATCTCCTAGCACTCTCCTACGGCGACTGTGACGTAACTCTGGTGACCGCCGGTTACACACACTAGAGATCGGAGAACGCCAATTCAGCGATCGGCGACTATGCTCACTTCTGAACCATTCATCTTTTCTAGCCTACGTGTTCCACTGAGCACGCCCCACCCGGGCACGCGCAAGACACGTCATCACACCCGCTGACCTGGTCAATACACAAGCCCCCCAGTCTTGAGCTGCGACTTGTTCAGCGAGGAGACTAAAGAGGTTTAAATCCGGCGGCTTACGTGGCTTTGCGCGTTGGTGCTAAAACTGTTCACTGACTTGACATTTCACCAACTGCTTCGATCATTCGACACGTGGACCCATCAACGGCCATTGTTCACTGTCGTTTGCGCTTCCTACAACATTCGAAACCCTTAAACCCTTCGCACTATTCACTGTTTCATTATCCTTCTTCATCTTCAAGCATTCTGAACGCTCTCTCTGCGGACTACGAAACCTACGTCTCCCTCAATCTTCAACTTCCTTCAACACTCATCCGATCATCAAAAGGTAACTCTTTTACTCCTTCTACTGATATTGGTTGCATTTTAATCGGTTTGCATCATCCATTAACTGGCTGGAGCATACGTTGTGGGTTGCTTCTCTCTTTTTTTTCTTTTTTTTTTCGTAACTTAGAGTTTCGTTCTTGATAGCGTCTTCCCCAGCGAACTCTCACTCGTTCGTTCTATCTTCTTCGTCTTCGATCGAGTCATTCTCTTGCTATCCTCATTTCCTCCCTTTTCTTTCCTTTGCAGTTCCTGCGATGGCTCAGACAAAGTCCACCGCTAACCCTCCTTCCTCATCGCGAAACCTTCCTCCAAAAATTCGTAGGGTTACCATTGGGGCAAACCTCCACCAACACGCAACCCCCCACTAGCCTCTGGTGCTCCTTCCACACAGGCTGAGAGGCCTGCCTCATCCCATGCCAACCTTACCCAAGCAACTCCACCACAGGCCGGGGGAACCTCCCTTCCTCCATGGGACTACAAAGAGCTGTACCCTTGGGCCACCCCAACTCTACTAAAGGAAACTTCGTCAATAAATAATGAGGTAGGGGTGCTTCGCTTGAAGAAAAGGGAACGACCCGACCTTTCATTTCACGAGGAGCACGATAACAAGGTGACAGTGCTGCCTTGCCTCCCCGGAGAACCAATCTGTGCGGACGACAAAGGGAACAACAACGAGTTGTTCTGCTTCGTCTACGCCACACTGTTCAAGAAAGTGAAACTTAGGTTTCCTTTCACTCGTTTCGAAAGGGAGCTATTGACCGAGCTCGACATTGCCCCTGCCCAGCTCCATCCCAACAGCTGGGCGTTCGTGAGGGCGTTCCAAATCCTTTGCGCGCACTTAGGGCTGCCAGTCTCGGTTGATGTCTTCCTCTTTCTGTTTGAGGCAAAGAATCCTGGAGATCGCCCTTGGGTCAGCTTGAATGGAATTGCTGGGAGGTTAATCCTCTCCATCTTCCAGCAATCCTCGAGGGCCAACTCGAAATGCACATAGGTTAGCCCTACCCTAACACCAAGTCTCTCATTCTGTGTTGAAACTGACTTAGCATTTAGTCTTTGACATTCTTGTTCGTTTTGTATGTATACATTTGCATGTTCTGCTTTTGCTTTGGGGCATACTCATCTGTTTTTACCTTGTGCAGACACAGACACAATGTTAGGCAAAGGAAAAGTGGCTGAATTGAGAGCGATCGCCCGATCCCACAAACTCGCAGCGGGCTCCCAAACCGTGCCCAACTCGGTCGTGGAGATCGCCATCTCTCAAGGGAAAACCCCTCCCCGAGGTCCAACTCCTTCTAGGGCCCTACCCGCCCCAGAAAGGAAAAAACTGGCGCTGAAAAGACCAAAGAGGAAGACTCCTCACGTGCTGTCGGAAGAAGAGGACGACGACGAAGCCACTGAGGATGGTCTTATCACCAAGAGAAAAAGGGTAACCACCTCCACTCCACCTGCACTTCCGACGCCGACACCGCCATCACCTCCCGTTCCGTTAGAAACAGTCCAAGCAACATCACTGGCCGCTGCGCCCATAGTGATCGAGAGTGGTAGCCCTAATTATGCAGAGGACCCTCCGAGCGCCTCTACACCGTTTGTATCTGCTGGAGAGGGTCCTCCTTCCACCACATCCATCGTTGGGGCTGTATTAGGAGAAGATGAGGGTGCTCAAGTTTCTCCAACGCCTATAGCGGAAGTTCCAGCCTCACCAGCACGCCTGGAAGCCCCCCTTGCTGCACAAACTCAAGAGGGTGGTGGTGAAAGCCAGCATCAAACTCCACTAGCACCTCCAGCATCAGCCTCAAGCCTCCCAGATCCCTTTAAAGAGACCTTGGGACCCTTCGCTGCTCAACTGAAGATCATGGTGGAAGATCTCCCTTCGCTGGTATCAAGAGCTGTGAAGGATTCACTCAAAAAGCTTCAAGAGGAAAACTCTGAGCTCAAAGAGTCAAATCTTATGATAAGAGCTGAGGTTGAAAAGCTCACTTGCAATCTGCTGATGACGGAAATGGAACATTCAAGGCTGGAGGATGCTCTGGACGCTGAGCTAAGGAATACACGCAAGGAAGCCTCTGATCTGCGCCAAAAACTACACCTCCAACTCCAAGAGAAAATTGACTTGGAGAGCAAGTTGGTCCCACTCAGGGTCAAGGTGGTAGACTTGGAGGCTGCACGAAAAGCTGAAGCTTCCAAGGTGGAAAGAATTGAGAAGAGATCAGCAGATAGGGAGATCCTTTTGGGGAAGGTCGAGGCAGACAGAGATAAGGCTCTCGCTGAGCTCTCCCAAGCTCATGAGGAAGCTACAAAAGTTGATGCAGAGCTTGCCCAAGCTCGAGGTGAGAGTAAGAAAGCTATTGAAGAACTAGCTCGAGCTCACGAGGAGAAAGAAGGACTGAAGAACCAAATACATGAGCTCGAGCAGAGTGCTGCTCAAATCCTCACCTCTGGGTTCGAAGTCGCTCTGGAGCAAATGTGATGGCATTTCATGAAGTTCTTCTTGAATCAATGTAGAGTAAAGGGGCGAAAGCAATGAATGAAGGTGAGCAAGATCCTCCTAGGAGTGGTGTTGATCTTGTAGGTGCATGCTATGTGTGGTTATTGGGTGGTTCGGCCAGCCCAAGGGAAAAGATGAAGGAATTGAAGTTTAGAGCCTAGGATTCTAGGGAGAAGCAAAGTTGAGCACAAATGGGCAGCATAACTTTACTCACAATAAACTTGAAAAATACAAGGTGTAGGCTCCTCCTTTTATAGGCTAAGGAGGACCATAATGCAACCCTAATGCTAGCCAAATGAAATGTAAATGTGAAGCACATGGGTGCACAAATGAGCACATGGGGAGGGGTGTGTCTAGTTTTTATGCTCACCCCCTCCATGGTCTTTCTAGAATGTCACACAAATATGCTTTCTACACTACTCTAATTACTAAGCACCCCTAATGGGCCTTTATGTGACAATTACAAAGGTCTTCTCTTCCCAAAATCGTACCTTTGACCCATGTGTATGTGAAGCTAGACGGTCTAGAAGGAAACCTCATCATGGCCTAGACGCTCCTTATGTAGCCGCTCCTCATCATGGCCTAGACGCTCCTCTTCATGGGCTAGACGCTCCTTTTTTAGTCTAGACGCTCCTCATCATAGGCTAGACCGTCTAGTCTTGGAGGCTTGGCTTTCATCGTGTGGTGAGCTTGGGCCCTCCTCCATCAAAATGTCATGCCAATATCCTGAGCTCTGGAGCAAATGTCATGCCAATGTCGACCTTTCCATGTTATCAATCTGCAACGAAGTGGTGGATGGGAAGATTGTACCTTCTGAAGACTAACTGCCTTTCCCCATCACCTCTTCTTCGAAAACTTGTTGTTTATCCTTTGTTTGTAATGACCAATCTGTGTAAAAACTTGAATTGACACTGCTTATATAACTTTTATTGGTTGAATATCGTCTTTCTATTCACCTCGTATGCCTTTGCCTCTATTTGTTGTGGGGTTAACTAACATATCTTTTTCCACCCTTCACGCCGTACCTGAACTCGTTCAAGACGAGAAGGATTTTATCTATCTTCACACTGCCCGCAAGCGTGGAAGCTTTATCTGGTCTTACTGGGTCAATATTGATGTTTCACTTAAAGGGGAAAAGGCGTTTTCCATCAACCTTCCCTTCCCGCCGTTTAAGGTCACGAACACCCCTGACTTTTCAATTTCATCTTGCCTGAACTCACTCTGAGGTGAGAAGGACTTTCTCTGGTGCCTCAACTTGCCCAGGGTGTACATCTCCTCCCCTCTGGATGCACTGAGGACTTTTAATCTTGCCTCAATCTGCTTATGCAAAGAGGTCTTTCAATCTGTTCTTGCCTTCACTCGCTCAAAGGCAAGGAGGACTTCTTCTCTTTCTCGCCTGCACTCGCTCAAGGGCGAGGAGGACTTCTTCTTTTGCCTCAAAATGCACGAGAGTGCTGAGGGCTTTTTACTCTACTGGTGCCTCCGATCGCCGAAAGACGATGAGGTCTTTAAAACTTTTAACTATTGCCACCGATCGCCGAAAAACGACGGGGACTTCAAGACTTTTAATTATGAAGCATGCAATATAACTTTACTGTTGCCCTAGATCACGTACAAGTGATAAGGTCTTTTTTCTAAAAACTTTCAAAACAATAAGCATGCAAACTTAGAAGCTTTAAACTTGAAAAACTCTTCTTTATTGGGTGGCCTCATTAAAAACCCTCCTTAGGGAAAAAAGAGTGCCCCCTTGAAATTGTTTTAACAGAAACTATTCAAATCTCTTCATGTTCGTCTTTACTTACAAGGCTTTAACTGTAATACAATTTGAGATGTGTGGCGTTCCAAGTGCGAGGAATCGCCCCTCCTTCTAACGTCTCCAAGCGGTAGGCGCCGTTTCCGAGCACCTCGGTTATTCTGAACGGTCCCGTCCACTTAGGCGATAACTTGTTCTGCATCTCATACTTTTGGGCCTTCCTCATCACCAGATCGCCACTTCTAAACTGCCTTGACATTACCTTAGAGTTATACCTTCGCTCAATCCTTCTCTTTACTGCTTCGGCCTTCACTCTCGCCTTCTCCCTGACCTCATCCAGCAAATGCAGATTCATTCTTCTTTCTTCGTTCGAGTCTTCCGCCACAAAGTTCTGGAATCTCGGCGAGCTTTCCTGGATTTCGACTGGAATCATCACATCACATCCATAAACCAAACTAAACGGCGTCTCGTGGGTTCCTGACTGCTCTTCAGCCCACGATCCCTTAGCTTTCTCTAGTCTTCTTTTTAAACCTCTCAGCAACACCCGATTGGCAGACTCCACTTGGCCATTCGTCTATGGGTGCTCGACGGATGCAAACACCTGTTGTATTCCCCCCTCTTCGCACAACATTTTCAATAGGTGACTCGCAAACTGAGTCCCATTGTCTGACACCAGGCGTTTAGGCACACCAAACCGGTACACTATGTTCTTTCATACAAAGCTCTCAATCTTGTGTGCGGATCTGGGCCACTGGCTCCGCTTCGATCCACTTGGTGAAGTATTCAATCGCCACTACCAAGTACTTCATCTATCTGACTGCCAATGGCAAGGGTCCAAGAATGTCAATTCCCCAAGTATGAAATGGCCAGGGGCTGTAAATTGACTTCAGCTCTTCTGGGGGCCTTGTGCCAATCGGCGTGCTGCTGGCATTCCTTGCAGCGCTGGGCGTATCTCTTGCAATCTTCTCTCATCCTGGGCTAGTAATAGCCTCCACGGATAGTCCTTGTCCCCAGCGATTGACCTCCAATGTGGCTCCCGCAAATTCCCTCATGGAGCTCAGCCATAATCCTCGTGCACTTCTCTCCGTGTATACATACAAGAAGAGGGTGTGTAAATCCAAACCTGTACAGCTCGCCGTCAATAAGAGTAAACTTGCTGGAGCTCTTCTTTATTTTTCTGGCCTCAGTTGAGTCAACTGGAAGCACACCATCCGCTAAATAGTGTTGGTATGGCGTTATCCACGTGTCTGGTTCGTGGACAGCGCAAACCTGCATCGATCTTGCCCCTTCCGCTGGGCGCGCTCTGACCCTCGGCATCCTCAGAGTTTCTTGCGTCAGGGATCTATGACTTATCGCCGGTCTTTCCATTGATCTGCAAACATGGAGAACCTGGTGGTCTGCCACGAATGCTCGAGGTGCTTTCAAGGTTTCTTGAATGACAGTCCTCTGCCTGCCCCCCTTGCCCGAACTGGCGAGCTTGGCTAGCAAGTCAGCTCGGGCATTTTTCTCTCTTGGCACGTGCACCACTTCAAATGAAGCAAAAGATCTTCTTAGCTCTTGCACGTACTCCAAGTAGGCTACCATCTGCAGGTCCTTGGCTTGGAACTCACCACTTCAAATGGAGGCGACGACGGGGAAGAGGGACCAAAGGATGCGCCATCCTTACGACCCTAAGAAGAATAAGAACAAGGGGCCGGGGTGACTTCTGATAAGTAACTCACTAAAGGGCCCAGGTAACACACCCTTTTTGAAGGCGTGTACAATCATTTCTTCGTCTTTACCTGGCAAGCAGACTATCTGACTCCGAATCTGTTCAGGAAATCCTTCAAGGACTCCCTTGGTACTGCCTTACGTCAAACAGGTCGTAAGACACCAAAGGTGGTGCCTTGTTCACTATATACTGCTCAACAAACATCTTGGAAAACTGTTGAAACGTGGTAATGTGGCCAGTAGGTATACTGACGAACCAATCTAACGCTGTTCCACCAAGAGTGCTCATGAACACCTTACAGTAAATCGCGTCCGACCCCCCCGAGAGCATTATCTGAGTATGAAACACCGTGAGATGGGCTTCAGGGTCCTCCACCCTGGTGAAAGACGCTTTCACCGCCACAGTATTGGCCGGGACCACCGAGTCCATTATCTCCTGAGAAAATGGCATGGGAAAGCTGCGCGGTGGGGATGGGGGTAAAGATCTGTCCCCGACTGCACGCTCCTTCCGCTCTTGAAGGGCTTTACGCAGCTCTTCATTAACCTTGTTGAGCTCTTCATTCCTAGCTTGCGAGGCCACCAGTGCCTCATGCATCCTTTCCTGTTCAGAACGTGATGCGCCCACGTTCTCCTGCAGCGCCCTCATCATGTCCATGACCTATGTCATAGACACAGCATCCTAGTCTGTTGACGGCGCGACTGAACTAGATCGCGTTGTCCTCATCCTTTCTTGTCAAACTCAGCAACTCAAAGAAACTCCAAACAAACGGTGAAAACTCCAGGAACCGACTGCGATAGTGAGCAGTCGAACAAAAAGCACCAAAACCTCAACAAACACGAACTATGGTTGGGAATCACCTTTTATACGGCCCCACGGTGGGCGCCAATCGCCTAACAAGTCAACGTTATACAATCTTGGCGAGAACCGATCATGCACGTTGTAACACGCCGCTTCCACGAACGGCAACTACACTAGCTTCTGAACCACTCGCTCTTCTCTAGCCACGTGCTCTGCTAAACACGCCTCACGCAGTCACGTGCTAGACACGTCATCACACCCGATGACCTGGTCGGTACATAACTCATAAGCATTGTCATTAATCCTCTTTAGGACTTGGAAAGGTCCATCACCACGAGGCATTAGTTTGGAGTTCCTTTGAGTAGGAAAGCAATCCTTCCTCAAATGAAGCCAAACCCAATCACCTTCCTCAAACAACAATGCTTTTCTCCTTTTATTGGCAAGTTCAGCATACTTGCCAACCTTCTTCTCAATTCTCATCTTGTTTATGCAAAGTTTTCACAAAAGAAGCCTTTTCATCCCCATCTTTGCACAAGACATCTCCAAGAATGGGAATAGGAAGAAGATCAAGAGGTGTTAAGGGGTTAAACCCATAGACAACCTCAAAAGGAGAATGTGAGGTGGTAGAATTTACTACACGGTTATATGCAAACTCAACATGGGGTAGTAAATTCTCCCACACTCTAGAATTCCCGGAAATGAAGCATCTCAATAGTTGTCCTAAAATTCTATTGACCACTTCGGTTTGACCATCGGTTTGTGGGTGACAAGTGGTAGAAAATAAAAGCTTAGTACCAAGCTTACCCCACAAGGACTTCCAAAAGTGACTCAAGAACTTTGGATCTCTATCGGACACAATAGTTTTAGGAATCCCATGCAAACGAACCACTTCTTGAAAGAAGAGGTTTGCAATATGACATGCATCATCCACTTTGTGGCAAGGAATAAAGTGAGCCATCTTTGAAAAATGATCCACTACCACAAAAATGGAATCCTTTCCCTTTGATGTCTTGGGTAATCCTAAGATGAAATCCATAGATATGTCAACCCATGGCATTGAAGGGATAGGGAGAGGAGTATATAGACCATGGGGATGCATCCTAGATTTAGCCTTGCGGCAAGTTATGCATTTATCACACAAACTATGAACATGTTTATGCATATGAGGCCAATATAAATGTTCATGCAACAAATCCAAAGTTTTAGCAACCCCAAAGTGACCCATTAATCCTCCCTCATGTGCTTCTCTAACAAGAGATAATCTAATTAAGCATTGGGGAATACAAAGACGTTTTCCTTTAAAAAGAAAGCCATCTTGTATAAAAAAAAGTCTTTGTGTCCTCCTTTAAGACACTCTTCATAGATAAGAGAAAAATCAAGGTCATCATGATAAAGATCCTTAATGTGATCAAAGCCAAGATATTGAGAACCCAAAAGAGTAATCAAGGCATATCTTCTTGAAAGTGCATCGGCCACAATATTTATTTTGCCTTGCTTGTGTTTGATCACATAAGGAAATTGCTCAAGAAATTCCACCAACTTGGCATGCCTCTTGTTATGTTTGTTTTGGCTTTTCAAATATTTAAGAGATTCATGATCACTATGAATCACAAACTCTTTAGGAAAAAGATAATGTTGCCAAGTAAACAAAGCCCTAACAAATGCATATAACTCTTCATCATAAGTGGAATAGTTGATATGACTTCCCTTCATTTTCTCACTAAAATAAGCTATGGGGTGGCCCTCTTGAAGGAGAACAGCCCTGCACGTGTCGCCATCTGGGCTGGGATAGCAGGTAGCGCCCAGCCTTACACGTGTCGTCATCTGAGCTAGGACAACTTGAGCGTCATTTCTCTATTGCACCCAACCCTACACGTTTCATCGTCTAGGTTGGAGTAACTGGTGACATCCAACCCTACACGTGTCGTCATCTGGATTGGGGCAACTTGAACGTTATTTTTGTGTAGTAACCAACCGCACAGCTAAGTCCTCTACTCAAGGAGCAAGCTAGCGCACAATGCGCTGTGAAACATCGCCAGACAAGGCGAGTATCGGATGCAACAAAGTGCATCACCTCTGTGATATCGCTCGTCGCAAGCGACAAATTTTTTATTGTTGTGTCGTGCATGTTCTAGCTGGGGAAACCTTGCCACCAACGAATTTCCACCCTGGGAATCCTGTTGTTGATGAGCAAGGTGTTCCCCCCTACCCACTGGACCTTCATGCCCCATGCTGGCGCAACAATCATCTTACTGAACTTACGCGCTTGGAAATACTCTTCTGAGCCTCCAACAGCTTTAACTAAGTTTACTGGGGGATCCGACGATGTGCTTCTTGTGGCGGTGTGCAAACCACCCGACCTCCTAGCATTCCCCGGCGATCTCTCACCATCTGATCTCCTGGCACTCCCGCACGGCGACTGCGACGTAACTCTGGTGACCGCCGGTTGCGCACACTAAAGATAGGAGAACGCCAATTCAGCGTTCGACGACTATGCTCACTTCTGAACCATTCATCTCTTCTAGCCTACGTGTTCCACTGAGCACGCCCCACCCGGGCACGCGCAAGACACGTCATCACACCCGATGACCTGGTCGGTACACAAGCTCCCCAGTCTCGAGCTGCGACTTGTTCAGCGAGGAGACTACAGAGGTTTAAATCCGGCAGCTTACGTGGCTTTGCGCGTTGGTGCTAAAACTGTTCACTGACTTGACATTTCACCGACTCCTTCGATCGTTCGACACGTGGACCCATCGACGGCCATTGTTCGCTGTCGTTTGCGCTTCCTACGACGTTGGAAACCCCTAAACCCTTCGCACTATTCACTGTTTCATTATCTTTCTTCATCTTCAAGCATTCTGAACGCTCTTTCTGCGAGCTACGAAACCTACGTCCCCCTCAATCTTCAACTTCCTTCGACACTCGTCCGATCATCAAAAGGTAACCCTTTTACTCCTTCTACTGATATTTGCTGCATTTTAATCGGTTTGCATCATCCATTAACTGTCTGGCGCATACGTTGTGGGTTGTTTCTCTTTTTTCTCGTAACTTAGAGTTTCGTTCTTGATAGCGTCTTCCCCAGCGAACTCTCACTCGTTCGTTCTGTCTTCTTCCTCTTCGATCGAGTCATTCTTTTGCTATCCTCATTTCCTCCCTTTTCTTTCCTTTGCAGTTCTTGCGATGGCTCAGACAAAGTCCACCGCTAACCCTCCTTCCTCATCGCGAAACCCTCCTCCCAATACTCGTAGGGTTACCAATGGGACAAACCCTCCACCAACATGCAACCCCCCACGAGCCTCTGGTGCTCCTTCCTCGCAGGCTGAGAGGCCTGCCTCATCCCATGCCAATCTTACCCAAGCAACTCCACCACAGGCCGGGGGAGTCTCCCTTCCTTCACAAGATTACAAAGAGCTCTACCCTTGGGCCTCCCCGATTCTACTGAAGGAAACTTCATCGATAAATACTGAGGTGGGGGTACATCAACTGAGGAAAAGGGATCTGATCCTGCCGACAACTCGAACGTGGAGGAATCGCTTTGTAGCACTCTCTGTCCCGTCTACGCGACTGTGTTCTCTGCAAAATCACCCTCAGAACCTTCTCTTGGATCTCCAAACGCGACCTGCAAAACACACAGACGGCGCCTCTAGCGGCCGTTTGCACTCCGACGATCAAGTTAGACCACAGAACCACCAAATGAGAAAAACTAGTAGTGTGTGTGAAAAACTCTTGCTCTCTCTCTGTTCTATCTCCCTGACTCTCACCCTGATTCTCTCTTTTATGTCTCTCCCCGTATCTGGGCCTAACAGAATTCTGTTATGCCTCTCTGACATGTGCCAGAACCCTGTTATGCTTTTCTGTGACAACGTACCTCTAGAATCAGTAGAGTGAGAGCGTGAGTGTCTGTGCGTGTCAGCGCGTCTCTACGCTTGGCTGCGCCTGTCTGTACCCTTAGCGGTACGGAGTGCACCTTTATCTGGACTGCGCCCTTCTCAGATGATGACACGTGGAGGCATGCAACTCACATCTAACCACACACGTGTCACTTACTTGAAGGGCTCTAGCGCTTCTCTTTGTGCGCCTAAGTTATTCCCTTGCGGAGTAACTTAGGATATTTCTTCCACCTGGGTAACCCGCATACTCTCAGGAGAGCACCAGGTGTGGCTGGTCTAGGCACACTCACCAAGCGTTGCTCTCTGCGTAAACGGCTTACCCTTCACAGAATCGCGCAGGTGATGGGTTGAGGGAATCACCAATCACTGACCGGTTTACTAGCTCCCTCAGGCCACTCTCGTGCACGATTCCTTGAGATGTGTTCATGCGAGGTCCATGCGTAACGCTCTCGCTGGGAACCTCAGTCCCAGTTTAACTGCGTGTAACACGAGACCCCGATGACCATGCACCCGATGACTGATCGGTGCTCTATTGCTTCCCGCGTTCTGCCCCCAGGCGTTCATTTGGGAATTGGTCTGTTGGTGGCAACTTGATTACTGACCACCGATCACCGTTCTGGGTGATCTATCCCCTGACTTCGCTGCCGCCTGATCTGTCGGTGGTCACTTGGTTAGTGACAACTGATCACGTTCACCCCGATCTACCTGTCACCCGGTCCGCGTGTAATCTCGCGAGTGGTCCACATGGTTCTCTGCTGCTGACGTTGTACCGTCCTGGTAGTCGGAAGTGATGACGTGGCACCAAGCTACAGTGTAGGCGTGTTGACAAGGCGCCAGATTCGCAGAAGTGAAGGAAGTCGGGGGGGGGGGGGTTCGTGTAGTCGCCAGTTATTAAGTTGGCGTGTTCCGATCTTCAGCATACCAGGACCGGCGATCGCCCAGTTGAAGGTGAAGTCGCCAGATGTAAACTCAGGCGACCAAGCGATTGGAGATCGCCAGAGCAAGCACATCGCCGAAGATGAAGGTGGTGCAGATTATGAAGGCGGCCGGCGAGACCACAGGGAAGGTGTGCGAGAGCACCCTCACTCGCCAATTCCAGTAGAGATCGCGCTCCCAAGTTAGCTATGCATTGGGCAGTACCATGCATAAATAACTTAGCCAAAAAGAGAGTCAGGAGCAGCGCCCAAGTCAAGGAGGCTCCAGATGATGGCACGTGTACGACTGGATGCGAGCCACGTGTCCAGGTCTGTAACTGCCAGGAGAGAGAAAGTGACCAGGTATACAAGAGTTCTCAACGAACTTTCTGAGGTACGCACGTTCAGATTATACTCTTTACGCTTGCGAGTTCTAGAGCTTACTGTGAGAGAGAACATTGCACGGTTCCTTGAGATTTCTTGAGTGTTCTTGCTCTTAGTATTTGGTGGTTCGGTCACTGACTTGGGCGTTGGAGTGCGATCGGCCGCAGCGGCGCCGCTCTGTTTTTTTGCAGGTTCTTGAGGTGGATCTTGAAGAAGGACGGAGGTTTGAAGCGATGCGCGCGTCGATCCTTTGACGAGGCAGGTTCCAACGTTATGGTCAACAGGCAGGATCATCAGGCGCCCACCGTGGGGCTGTGTAAAACCTGTTCCCATCCACAGCGTGAGTTCTTGGAGGTTTTCGTGATTTTCTGTGTGGTTGTGTGCTGGTGCAACCGTAGTTCGCTGTTCGCTTAAGATTTGTTCGGTGATTTCGCGTTTTCCACCGTTCGTTTGGATTTTTGTTCGGTGAAGTGAGGTTTTCTGCTGTTTACGCGCGATTTGTTCGGTGGAGTTTGAGTTCCTTCGCTCGTTTGGTTATCCGTGGGAGAAGCGGTGGTTTCTGGTGGAGTTGCAGGTTTCTTTGGAGGTTCGCGGTGTTCTTAAGATTCTTGCAGAGTTTCGCGCAGTTCTTTCCGATTGATCGCTGAATCGATCGTAGCTGAAGTAAGTGTTGTTCGCTGCATTCTGTGATTCGCCAAGTTTCATGAGATTATGCGCTCGTTGCAGGCAACTGTGGAAGCCTTGCGCATAGAACAGGCGAGAATGCATGAGGACCTGGCCGCCTCTCGGGCCAGGAATGATGAGCTTAGCAAGGTGACGGAGGAGCTGCGTCAAGCTCTTCAGGAGCAGCAGGGGCGTTCTATTGCTGAAGAGGTCGCGCGTCGACGCCACCTCGTGTTTTTCCTATGCCTTTCGATCAAGCGATTACTGACACGCCTATTCCTACGAGTGTCGTTCCTGTTAAGGCTGTTTTCACCGGTGTGGAGGATCCTGAGGCTCATCTCACCACGTTCCATACGCAGATGATGCTGTCAGGGGGATCAGACGCCGTGTATTGCAAGATGTTTGTGAGCACGCTCCAGGGAACGGCGCTGGAATGGTTTGTGAGCCTGCCTAACGGTCACATAACCAGTTTCCAACAGTTCTCGAAGATTTTTCTTGAGCAGTACATCGTGAATAAGGCACCGCCCAGGGTGTCTTACGACCTGTTTGATATAAGGCAGTACCAGGGAGAGTCCCTCAGAGACTACCTAAATCGCTTTGGGGCGCAAATGGTCAGATCGCCGACCAAGGATGAAGAAATGCTGGTCTATGCATTTAAGAAAGGCGTGCTGCTGGGACCATTCTGCGAGGCGTTGATCAGGGCACACCCCGCCACGTTTGCTGAGGTCAGGCGACTTGCGGTGGCCCACATCGCCGACGAGAGCGAAATCGCCGAGAAGAGAGGAAGCGTGGCCCCCACTAGGCCACGCGCCCAGACCAGGATCCAGCCACAGAGGGTGCTGGAGACAGCGGCGGCCAGGAGGGATCAGAGGACTCGCCATCCTTATGATCCAAGGAAGAACAAGGGCAGGGGCCAAGGACGCCAGCAACCACACGACGGGAATACAATCGCCCGCCTAAGCACGAGTTTGTCATGGGATTGGCGGATCTGATCGCCATTCCCAACATATCCGCTAGGTTGAAGGCGCCAGAAAAGGTGGGCGACAAGGTGCTGGGACCAAAGCCAGACGCCTGGTGTGAGTTTCACCAGGGCTTTGGCCATACAGTGGACTTGTGCTTGGCATTGGGATACCAGCTCGACGATCTAGTTAAGAGCGGGTTCCTAAATGATTATTTGCTGGACAGAAGGACGGGGGGCGCGTCGAGTTCCCAACCAGCAGGTGCTGAGGCTCAGTAGCACGAGATGCCTACGCACGGAGAAATCCACACCATTGCAGGGGGTTTCTCAGGAGGTGGATGCACCGCATCACAGAGGAAGAAGTACGCAAGGTCTGTGATGACGGTGGATATGTTTGAAGACCACTCGCCAGAAGTGGATATTACGTTCACCAAGCAAGATCTCCGGGATGTTGTGCCTCATGACAACGATCCCATAGTAATTTCGTTGATAACAGCAGGAAGAAAGGTCCACAGGGTACTGGTGGACCAAGGAAGCTCGGCAGACGTGATGTTCTGGCCGACTTTCACGCAGTTGGAGCTGCCCCTTGACCAGCTGAGGCCCTATGGAGGATGTTTGTATGGGTTCGCTGGTGACCAAGTGGAGGTCAGGGGGTACATAGAATTGAGGACAACGTTTACAGATGTGGCGGGTTCAAGAACGGAGAAAATCAAATACCTTGTTGTGAACGCTCCTTCAGCATACAACATCCTGTTGGGAAGACCCACGCTCAACAGGATAGGTGTCATACCGTCGACCCGGCACATGAAGGTAAAGTTGCCGTCCATGGAGGGGGTGGTTATCACCATCAAGTCCGATCAGAAGGAAGCGAAGAAGTGCTATGAGAATAGCCTGAAAAACAAGAGATCGGTGAGTTACGTAACAACCACCCTGCCTCCTGGTGTGAAGCCCAGATCGACGGTAACAGAAGAGATCGCTGGAAGGGACGTGGAGATGGTGGACGCTGAGCTGGGGGAGGGGAACGCTGGTCTGGAGGAGGAAGAGGCAAGGAATCGCCCTGAGGAAGCGAGAGAGCTGGGAATCGCCAGGGCGGTGATCGCCAGAGAAACCAGACCAAAACCCGTCGAGCAGTGGCTCGAGAGAGAAATCGGGGGAAAGATCTTCAAGCTGGGGAGATCCCTGGAGGTTGAGCTCCAGGACCAGATCGCCAAGGTGATTGAGCGGCATCTGGACGCGTTTGCATGGTCCGCTTCGGACATGCCCAGGATCGATCCCGACTTCTTGTGCCATCATCTGGCGATGGACAACTTCGGAAGACCAGTGCGACAAAGAATAAGAAAGTTCAACGAAGAGAGGAGGCAGGCGATCAGGGACGAAACACAGAAACTCCTCGCTGCAGGCCACATCAGGGAAGTCCAGTACCCTGAATGTTTGGCAAATGTCGTGCTGGTGAAGAAGAGTAACGGGAAATGGCGCATGTGCGTCGATTTCACTGACCTGAACAAGGCTTGCCCAAAGGATTCATATCCTTTACCAAGCATAGACGCCCTGGTAGATAGTGTTGCAGGGTGTAAGTTGTTGAGCTTCCTGGATGCCTTTTCGGGGTATAATCAGATCAAGATGCATCCCATGGATGAAGAAAAGACAGCCTTCATGACGGAGAGATCGTGCTATTGCTATAAGGTGATGCCGTTTGGGCTGAAGAACGCGGGGGCCACGTACCAGAGGCTGATGGATCGAGTACTTGCACCGATGCTGGGAAGGAACGTGCAAGCGTACGTCGATGGCATGGTCGTGACCTCGCCGGAAAAAAGCAAGCATGTTGCCGACTTGGAGGAATTGTTCACGACGATCGCCAGGTTCAGATTAAAGCTTAATCCAGAGAAATGCATTTTCGGCGTGGAGGCTGGAAAGTTTTTGGGTTTCCTCCTGACTGAAAGAGACATAGAGGCCAACCCTGATAAGTGTGCCGCCATCTTGGCGATGAGGAGCCCAGCTACGGTGAAGGAAGTTCAACAGCTAACAGGTCGGATGGCAGCCCTGTCTCGCTTCGTGTCAGCTAGCGGAGAAAAGGGCCATCCCTATTTTCAGTGCTTAAGGCGCAATAACAAGTTTGCTTGGACGAAGGAGTGCGAGGAAGCCTTCGTCAAGCTGAAGGAATATCTGGCGATCCCGCCGGTCTTGTGCAAACCGCTGGTGGGAACCCCTCTCAGGTTGTATTTTGCTGTAACTGAGAGGGCGGTGAGTGCGGTGCTCGCCCAGGATCAGGATCAGGCTCAGAAGCCTATTTATTTTGTGAGTAAGGTGTTGCAGGGCCCCGAAACGAGATATCAGGCCCTGGAAAAGGTTGCGCTGGCTGTGGTATTTTCGGCGAGGAGGTTGCGCCACTATTTCCATAGCTTCACCATACTGGTGATGACTGACCTGCCCATCCAGAAGGTCTTGAAGAAGCCTGATGTCGCAGGAAGGATGGTGAAGTGGGCAGTAGAATTGTCAGAGTTTGATATTAAGTATGAGCCCCGAGGCCCGATCAAGGGACAAATCTTTGCAGATTTCGTGGTCGAGCTCTCATCTGAGGTGACACGAGTTGAAGGGGACGACTTCCGTTGGGTACTCTCGGTGGATGGATCGTCGAACCAGCAGGGTAGCGGTGCTGGAGTCATTTTGGAAGGACCCAACAGCGTGCTGATCGAACAATCTTTGAGATTTGCTTTCAAAGCCAGCAACAATCAAGCAGAATATGAGGCGCTGATCGCCGGGATTTTGCTGGCCAAAGAGATGGGAGCCAGGGTATTAATGGCTAAGAGTGACTCGCTGCTAGTTACAGGACAAGTAACAGGCGAGTTCCAGGCTAAAGATCCACAAATGGCAGCTTACTTGGAGTATGTGCAGGAATTGAAGAGTTCCTTTGCCTCCTTTGAGGTAGTGCATGTGCCCAGAGAGCATAATGCCCGAGCTGACTTGCTAGCTAAGCTCGCCAGTTCAGGCAAGGAGGGTAGGCAGAGGACGGTGATTCAAGAAACTCTGAAGATGCCGAGAGCATTTGTAGCAGATCACCTGGTTCTTCAGATAAGCAAGTCGACGGAGAAAGCAGCGAGAAGTCATAAGTCCCTGACGCAAGAGACTTTGAGAGTGCCGAGAATTAGAGCATATCGAGGAGAGAAGGTGAACATGACGCAGGTCTGCGCTATCCATGAGCCAGACACCTGGATAACACAATACAAGCGATGCCTGGCAGATGGCCTTCTCCCACTGGATCCGACAGAGGCTAGGAAGGTAAAGAAAAATTCTAGCAAGTACACATTGATTGATGGCGATCTGTACAGGTTTGGGTTCACTCACCCACTCCTGGAATGAGTACATGGCGAGAAATGCACGAGAATCATGGCAGAGCTCCACGAAGGTATATGCGGAAGCCACGTCGGGGGTCGAGCTCTGGCCGCAAGGACTCTCCGTGCAGGTTACTACTGGCCATCGATGAGAGAAGACTGCAAGAAGTATGCCCAATGTTGCAAACAATGCCAACAGCACACCGATTGGCACAAGGCGCCTCCCGAGGAGTTGAAGTCGATCTACAGCCCTTGGCCGTTTCATACTTGGGGAATCGACATCCTGGGACCATTCCCGCTGGCGATCAGGCAGATGAAGTACTTGGTGGTGGCGATTGAGTATTTCACCAAGTGGATCGAAGCAGAGCCAGTGGCCCAGATCACCGCACACAAGATCGAAGGTTTCGTGTGGAAGAATATTGTGTGCCGGTTTGGAGTGCCCAAGCGCCTAGTGTCAGACAATGGGACTCAGTTTGCAAGCCACTTGTTGAAGAAGCTGTGCGAAGGGGTGGGAATTCAACAAGTGTTTGCATCCGTCGAGCACCCTCAGACGAATGGCCAGGTGGAGTCAACTAATCGGGTGTTGCTGAGAGGTTTGAAGAGAAGGCTAGAGAAAGCCAAAGGAAGCTGGGCTGAGGAGGTACCCCGTATAGTCTGGGCGTACCACACCACCGAGCAGTCAGGAACCCATGAGACCCCGTTCAGCTTGGTCTATGGGTGTGATGCAATGATTCCAGTAGAGATCCAGGAGAGCTCGCCGAGATTCCAGAACTTTGTAGAGGAAGACTCGAATGAAGAGAGAAGGCTGAACCTGGATCTACTGGATGAGGTCAGGGAAGAGGCGAGATTGAAGGCTGAAGCGGTGAAGAGAAGGATTGAACGAAGATACAACTCGAAGGTGATGCCAAGACAGTTTAGAGAAGGCGACCTGGTGATGAGGAAATCCCACCAGTACGAGATGGAGAATAAACTGTCGCCCAAGTGGACGGGGCCGTTCAGAATAACCGAGGCGCTCGGGAACGGCGCCTACCGCTTAGAGACATTGGAAGGAGGGGCGATTCCTCGCACTTGGAACGCCACGCACCTGAAGTTGTATTACAGTTAAGAAGCCTTGTAAGTAAAGACAAACACGAAGTTATATTGCAATGTCTCTGTTAAAACAGTTTGAAGGGGGCACTCTTTTTTCCTAAGGAGGGTTTTTAATGAGGCCACCCAATAAAGAGAAGTTTTCGAAGTACAAGTTGTTTTAGATTGCGTGCCTGTTGTTTTCAGAAAGTTTTGAAGAAAGACCTTGTCACTTGTATGTGGCTTAAGGCAAGTTAAAGATATATTGCATGCTTTCTAAAGAGTTTTAAGTCCTCATCGTCTTTCGGCGATCGGAGGCACCAGTTAAAAGTTTTAAGTCCTCATCGTCTTTCGGCGATCGGAGGCACCAGTTAAAGTTTTAAGTCCTCATCGTCTTTCGGCTATTGGAGGCACAAGTTAAAGTTAAAGTCCTCATCGTCTTTCGGCGATCGGAGGCACCAGCTAAAAGACCTCAACGCCCTCGCGCGTCCTGAGGCGAGTTAAAGACCTCTTCGCCGTCGAGCGAGTGCAGGCGAGGAAGAGTGAAAAGTCCTCAGTGTTTCTGGGGGCGAGGAGATGTAACCCCTGGGGCAATGTAGAGGCACCAGTGAAAAGTCCTCAGTGTTTCTGGGGGCGAGAGGATGTAACCCCCGGGGCAATGTAGAGGCAAGTAAAAGACCTTCTCGCCTATGAGCAAGTTCAGGCAAGTAAAAGACCTTCTCGCCTATGAGCGAGTTCAGGCGAGCTAAAGACCTTCTCGCCGATGAGCGAGTTCAGGCAAGGTAAAATCCTTCTTGATGGAAGAGGCCCAAGCACAAGCCCACATGCAAACCCACCAAAGGGTAGATTTGGGCCAACCATAGAGTTATGGCCAAGAGGATCCAAGAAGATGTTCTTTTACATGTTCAAATGCCATAAACTCTAGTGTAGAGTAGACTTTAATTTCTTGTCAAAATTAGCATAGGAACTTTATTTGTAATTTTCTTAGAATTAATTTTGGCACCTAAAACACCAACCTAGGTAAACTTAGAGTTTCTAAAAAAAACCTCTAAATTTACCAAGGCCGGTCTACAAAGCCCATGGAGGGGGTGAGCATAAAAACTAGACACACCCCTCCCATGTGCTCATTTGTGCACCCATGTGCCATGTGCACCCATGTGCTTCACATTTACATTTCATTTGGCTAGCATTAGGGTTGCATTATGGTCCTCCTTAGCCTATAAAAGGAGGAGCCTACACCTTGTATTTTCAGGTTTATTTGAGTATTGTTATGCTGCCCATTTTGTGCACTAGCTTTACTTCTCCTAGAAATCTAGGCTATAAACTTCACTCCCTTCACCTTTCTTCATAGAGCTGGCCGAACCTCTCTAATCCATACTCATCATGCACCTTCAAAGCCATCACAACTCCTAGGAGGGCTTTGTTTCACTCACCCATTGCTTCCGCCCCATTTTTCACTACTTTGATTCAAGAAGAACACATGAAATGCCATCATTTGGTATCATGAGCTTTTGGTTCTTCAAGATGAGTAGCTTGTCTTTTTAATTTCAGTTCTTCTTTATTTCATCTTTGTCATTTCAATTCCTTACTTGTCTTGCTGTTTTTATATTTTAATTTGTTCTTGGTGTGCTTTGTGGAAGATCCAACCCAAGCACTCTTGTTCATTTGATCTTGAACAAGTTCTTGTGCAATTTGTGATAGGATTCCATACACCTTTGTGTTGCTATTTTGTTTTAGGCTTCGAGTCTTTATTGCTTTCATTATTTTGCTTCATATTATGCTTTGAGTCTTTAATTTTCTGAATCTATACATGTTTTGTCAAGTCATGTTCATCCATATTGTCATCAATTCTTAGTAGTCCTATTTTTTTGGCTTGATTGTTTCTTGTTTTGGGTCTCTTTATATTGCTTTAATCTGCTGTTATTTTGATCCTTTGGTGCTTTTTATTTTTAGTTTGAGTTCATAATTGTGTCTTAGTTCTTACACAATTTCCATTCTTACAATTCCATTGTGTTAAATTTTGGTTATCTTGCTGTTTTTTCCAGTTTTCCAGGATTCCCCTGTTTACACCTTCACTGTTTTGGCTGTTTTAACCCAGAAAAATATTTCCACCCATAGGAAAATTCTGATTTTCTGGAAAATGCAAGTTTAAAGTGTTATAGAAAAGACAAAAAAAGAATGAGGTCAAAAGAAGCAACAGAAAAAAAATGATAAATCTTACAAAATCAGAGTGCAAATCTTGAGCGCTCCAGCTGGCCTAACCGAACACCAATTTTGAAAAATTTATTAAAAAAAAATGGTGCATCCGTTTTGAGTGAATCCAAAGCCAGATTTTAGATAAGATCCTGAATATCTTGCATAACAAATTTCAGAGCCAAATTCCAAAAATACAGATCAGCATAAATCGGGGAACAAACACGTTTTCTGGCCCACAACATTTTCCAGTGGTGCTGTTTTTTTTATTTGGTCATCTAATCTAGTGCTTTTCTTTAGGAATTCTTTTGGTGTGCCAACCTTTTATTGAGTACCTTTAATTGTTTGCTTTAATTTCTTGAATCTCTTTCTAAGTTGTCATATTATAAATCCTTTTGGTGGTACTGTTTTCTTTCAATTAAATTTGTTTCTTGCTTTTGTTCCTTGACCTCTTTTTGGGTGCTGGAATTTAATTTCTCCCTTGGTGCTTATGTGCATGGAATTTGACTTGGTTTAAGGTTTAGCCCTTGTGAATAGGTGCTGGAAATTGGAGAATTAAAGCCAACATTCTAAGGAGGAGACAAAGCCAAAGCCGAAACAAGCTTTCTTGAAACAAACACTACAAACAATTAGGAGATCAACAATCAAAGACAACAAGGAAGTGCACTAATCAAAAGAGGATCAACAAAGGGAGTTCTCTTATTTCCTTTGCAACTTGGTTTATTGTTAATTACCTTGTTAATTACGTCTAGACGGTGAGTGTGTCTTCAAGGGCTCAAAGTGTCCAAGAAGCCTCACCTAGGGCCGAATAGTATAGCATTCTTGATTAGTAATTGTTACTTGTTTGTAATTGTTTTTCTTTTGCTTTCATAGCTACGTTTTGCATGTTTAATTTTGTTTAATTTTTGTGCTAAACCGACTAGCTTTGTTGCATAGTTAGCTTACATTGTTTTCTTGCATGTTTTCTTGCATTTGTGTTCTAAGTGTTTCACTAAGAGAAAGTCTTGTGTGAAGATATTGGGGGATAGTTTTTGGCAAGGAAAAGGCTTGGTACTTAAGTAGTCCTTTGTGACTCACCTCCCTTACCTGGAAAACTACTCTCTTTAACTTTCCTAAACTTTCTCAAAGTAAAACACCTATATACACAAAGTTTTAGCCATGTCTTCTTCTTCTCACTCTCCAAAGTCTATAGAAAGTGAAGTAAAATCCTTGAAATCTCTTTTGAAACAACTTACTAAGGATATTCAATCAATTTCATCTAAACAATTGGAGAATGAGATCAAAACTAATGAATTGACTAAAGCAAAGAATGAGAAGTCTCAATTTTCAAAAAAATTACATTCTCATGCATCTAGCTCTAAACATCATGATTATCTTGGGGAAGAAAGTCTTAGGAAAAATGAATATCATCAACAATTCCCTAGGAGAGCTAGGAAAGAGAGACAAGAAAACCTAACCAAGCATATCTCTCACACTCAAGCTAGAGAAATTCCATGTTTAGAATACCTTGGCAATGATCAATTAGCATCTCAATGTTTCAATGAAAGATCTATGATCTTAAGGGACAAAGATGAGAATAGTAGCCAAGAAAAAGAAGCTAGTGAGAGTGAAGAAAATGTAAAAATAGAAAAGCAAGAGAAAACCCTTGGGAAACAAAAGGCGTGGGAGAAGAGTGTTCCTTCCCACAAGGTCATTCAACAAGAAGGAAAAGTTGAAAATACATTTGAAAATATACCTCTTGTTGAACAACCTAGCCTTACCTTTTGTAAAGGAACACTTGCAAGCCTAAGTGAAAAAGAAGAGTCTTTAAAAGAAGCTTGCATAGATAAAAATGAAATAGATTATTTCTCATATGTGCTAGGATATCACCAAGTGAATGTCAAGTTTTTTATAAGCATCTACAAAAACAATTTTTTATGTGAAGTAGTGCCTAAAGAAACTTGTCATGTCTTATTGAGACAACCATTGCAAAGTGTACAAATCCTTATAAACAATGGTTGTCACAACGAGACTATCCTTACACATAAGAGAAAAAGTCTTCATGAAGGAGAACTCATGGGACAAATTAGAGTTGATAAAACTCTAGAGCTTTTAAAAGGAAAACTTTTGTCCCCCATGAGAAAAGAAGTTCAAAGACATTACCTTAGGTACAATTCTTGTTTTCAAACTACGCCCAAGGCAATGTCTCATAAACTCTATACTCCTTCACCTTTTGCAAATGATCCTTGGGAAGATATAAATTTCATATTAAAACTCCCTAGGACAACAAAAGGTTGTGATTCAATCTTCATGGTTATGGATAAACTCTTCTCTAGAGAAGTGATACATCTTCATGGTTTATCTTCAAGCATAGTGTTGAATAGAGTTCCAAATTACGCAAACCATGATTTGAGGATTACCTTTGGAAAACTTGCAACTAAATTGCACACTTTAAATTCTTATCATCCTCAAACGCATGGTCAAAATATATTTGAAAATCTAGCTCTTTCTACTATGCCTAGAATAATCATGAAGTGCACACACAACTCTAGAGGTGAGCAAACATACCATAAAGTAGTTCACAAAACTACTTATATTTCTACTTTTAAAGTTATGTGTGGGTTCAATCATCTTTCTCCTTTTAAGTTGTTACCATCTTCTATAGGATTTATGCCTAAAGAGAAAGTAACAACAAATGAACATTTTAAAATACATAAGATGATTAGAGACCACACACAACCATTAAAAGAGAAACTTTGTCCAAGGTTGCCAAAACCAAAAGAAAAACAAAAATGGCAACCTAGTAAAATTAATTTGCAAACTAACACCTATGCCTTATTTGATTATTTCTATAGGTGGACGTTTGATCCAGGAGGACAAGCTTTGGCGAAGCAAAAGGTTGCTATCCGAGATCAAGTCTGTAGATCTGAGGATAGATCTTCTCAAGAAGGAGGAGATGATGGACACCATCCAGCCACATCCATTCCCCTAGCCATGAAGAAGAAGAAGAAATGGATTTGAGGACAAATCCTTTTCAAGAGGGAGGGGATGATGGAAGAGGCCCAAGCACAAGCCCACATGCAAACCCACCAAAGGGTAGATTTGGGCCAACCATAGAGTTATGGCCAAGAGGATCCAAGAAGACGTTCTTTTACATGTTCAAATGCCATAAACTCTAGTGTAGAGTAGACTTTAATTTCTTGTCAAAATTAGCATAGGAACTTTATTTGTAATTTCTTAGAATTAATTTTGGCACCTAAAACACCAACCTAGGTAAACTTAGAGTTTCTAAAAAAACCTCTAAATTTACCAAGGCCGGTCTACAAAGCCCATGGAGGGGGTGAACATAAAAACTAGACACACCCCTCCCCATGTGCTCATTTGTGCACCCATGTGCCATGTGCACCCATGTGCTTCACATTTACATTTCATTTGGCTAGCATTAGGGTTGCATTATGGTCCTCCTTAGCCTATAAAAGGAGGAGCCTACACCTTGTATTTTCAGGTTTATTTGAGTATTGTTATGCTGCCCATTTTGTGCACTAGCTTTACTTCTCCTAGAAATCTACGCTATAAACTTCACTCCCTTCACCTTTCTTCATAGAGCTGGCCGAACCTCTCTAATCCATACTCATCATGCACCTTCAAAGCCATCACAACTCCTAGGAGGGCTTTGTTTCACTCACCCATTGCTTCCGCCCCATTTTTCACTACTTTGATTCAAGAAGAACACATGAAATGCCATCACTTCTCGTCTTGAACGAGTTCAGGTATGGTGTTAAGGGTGGACGAAGTTTGGAAGGTGGCTAAGGTAGGTTCGAAGAGAACGCCTAGCCACCCGGTTTTTGTTCTGAAGTTCAGGAAGGTAGAGAAGGATCCGAAAGGCGCCTCTACCCCCAGATAAAAGAACAATGGCCAAGGCATGAAGCCAGGAAGAAGCTGATATCGCCAAGAGCCTTTGGCGACCAGGAAAGGTTCAAACAGTGGCAAGAAAGTTAAAGACCTGTTTTGATGAAGCAGATTGGGTGAAGAAATGTTTTAAAGCCAGGGGTTGAGTTAAAGTTCGTTGCTTGAAGAGTGATTTTGCGCTAAGGTTAATTACCTTAAGATTACAAGTTGTTAATGTGATTATTATTCGAAGTTGAAATGGTTCGAAACAGTTAAGTACAAGATCGTGCCTACGAAATTACTAAGTTATTTCTTTGAAGTAAATTGCGCAAGGGAAGTGTACCGCCCTGGTAGTCGGGTGTGATGACGTGGCATCCTGCTACAGTATAGGCGTGTTGACAAGGCGCCAGGTTGGCAGAAGGGAAGGAAGTCGGGGGGGTTCGTGTAGTCGCCAGTTGTTATATTGGCGTGTTTCGATTTCCAGCTTACCAGAATCGGCGATCGCCAGGTTAAAGATCAAGTCGCCAGATGTAGATTCAGGCGACCTAGTCATTGGAGATCGCCAGAGCGAGCACATCGCCGAAGATGAAGGAGAAGCAGATTATGAAGGCGGCCGGCGAGACCACAGGGAAGCTGTATGAAGGCCCTAACTCGCCAGTTCCAGTAGAGATCGCACTCCTAAGTTAGCTATGCACTGGGCAGTACCATGCATAAGTAACTTAGCCAAAATGAGAGTAAAAGCAGCGCCAAGTCAGGGAGCCTCCAGATGATGGCACGTGTACAGTTGGATGCGAGCCACGTGTCCAAGTCTGTAACTGCCAGGAGAGAGAAAGCTACCAGGTATATAAGAGTTCTTAACAAACTTTCTGAGGTACGCACGTTCAGTTCATACACTTGACGCTTGCGAGTTAGAGCTGACTGTGAGAGAGGATTTGCACGGTTCTAGTTCTCTTAGTTTTTGGTGATACCGTCACTGACTTGAGCGTTGGAGTGCGATCGGCCGCAGCGGCGCCGTGCTGTTTCTTTGCAGGTTCTTGAGATAGATCCCGAAGAGGAACGGAGGTGAGAAGCGGTGCGCACGTCGATCCTTTGACGAGGCAGTTCCCAGCGTTCCGGTCAACAGGCAGGATCATCAGGCGCCCACCGTGGGGCCGTGTAAAACTTGCTCCCATCCACAGCGTGAGTTCTTGGAAGTTTCTGAAGTTTTCTGCGCGGTTGCGTGCTGGTGCAACTGTCGTTCACGGTCTCTTTGAGTTTCGTTCGGTGAATTTGCGTTTTGAACCGTTCGTTTGGCTTTTCGATCGGTGGAGTAAGGTCTTTTTT